>NC_090255.1:15152650-15305150 GCF_037325665.1 Littorina saxatilis | reverse complement strand
CAAAATCTCAAAAATTGAGAAATGAGGTTTGTTAATTATAGCGACGTTGTTAGATATAGAAAGAACTCTTCGCAGACAGCCTAGTTGGTAAATCAAACCCTTTCAGAGCCGATTGCAACACTGATCGAAAAGAATGGCTGTAGAATCCCACTGTTAAAGTTCTCCAATGGGCGATTCATACTCTCCAAACAGTGCTGAACCTGACAAGGTGCGTTTGTGTTTATTTTATTTTGCCGACTGCAACCTGGTTTCGACCTGAAATGAAGGTCTTATCGGGCAGTCTCTCGGCAAGAAATAGAAAAAAATTCTCAAATTCCTATGCAAAAGAGAAAACCACATTTCTGCGGTATTTTGCATGGACGGCGAGAATCTTTGTCTGATTGACCTTGACAGCTTCATTCTACGCTTGATTTTTGCGCTGGTAACTTCCTGTTTGCTCTCTCAGGGCCGAGCATACTTTTTTTTCAAGAGGGATCAGGGGGAAAAGTAAACGCCTGGGCAGAGATTTGATTTCATGGCCGATGTCCTAACCACTAGGAGTCAGATACTCTTCACGGACAATCAATCAATCAATCAATATGAAGCTTATATAGCGCGTATTCCGTGGGTACAGTTCTAAGCGCTTGTCGAAGAGTTGTCAACACAGGACTAACAAAGAAACTAACATCTTCAGACGGACACGAACCCTATCACACACTAGCAAACCCTGGTAAACAAACAACTGTTTAACAACAATGTACACATCAATAGCTAGGTCCAAACAAAATAATATTAAGCACAAAGAAAACACCTCTAACAGAACACAGCACAAGAATGTCTTTTGGGGCACAACACATCACGTCGAGCATGAAAGTCGCAGCCAGCTACGGGAAGAACTGAGTCTTCAACCTACTCTTGAACGCGTCAAGAGAGGGGCTCTGGCGAAGCTCAAGCGGCAGGGAGTTCCAGACGGAGGGGCCCGCGGAGGGAAATGCACGCTGACCAGCAGATGCGAGTTTCGAGCGAGGGATGTGGAGGCGGAGAGGGTCAGCAGCAGAACGAAGGGGACGGTCGGAGGGCTGGGTGTACAGGTCCAGGGAGGATTGAAGGTACTCGGGAGCAGAGTCGTTGAGACACTTGTAGACCAGAGTGGACAGTTTGTAGGAGATTCGGGTGTTGACAGGGAGCCAGTGCAAGGAGCGAAGTAGGGGGGTGATGTGGTCTCGCTTCGTCTTCCTCAACGTCAGCCTGGCAGCGGCGTTCTGGACTCGTTGTAGGCCATGAATGGATGAGGCGGGGAGGCCAGCCAGAAGGGAGTTGCAGTAGTCCAGACGACTGAAGATGAGGGAGACAACCAGCTTGACACAGGCGTCGTGGGTGAGGTAGCGACGGATGGAGGCGATGCGTCGTAGGTGGAAAAAGCAGGTCTTGATGATGAAGGAGATGTGTGTCTGCATGGAGAGAGTGGAGTCGAGAAAGACGCCAAGGCTCTTGACAGCAGGGGAGAATGGAACAGTCGCGTCATCCAGCTGGAGGTCGGTCACAGTGAGGGAAGCAATCTTCTGTCGTGTTCCAACGAGAAGTGCCTCCGTCTTCTCACTGTTCAGCTTCCGCTTGTTCTCAGTCATCCAGTTCTTGATGTCAGTGAAACAACTGGAGATGGATCCAAGGAGATCGTCAACGTCCTCCGGCTTGGCGCTGTTCTGGAGCTGCGTGTCATCGGCAAAGGAGTTGTAGTTCAGGCCGTGGCGTTCGATGACCAGGGAGAGGGGTTGGGTGTACAGGGTGAAAAGGACAGGGCCGAGGACAGATCCTTGTGGGACGCCGAAGCGGACAGGGACAGGCTGAGAAGAGAACGAATCAGTGGTGACAGTCTGAGAGCGGTTCTGGAGGTAGTTCCTAAACCAAGAGAGGGCGGTGTCGTGAATGCCGAACGTGGAACTGAGGCGATCGACGAGTAGCTGGTGGTCAGCCATACCTGTTCAAACACCTGGCCTCGGATTGCCACACAGAAACCACAGCTTTGACAAATTTTGACCGTTCTACCTGCCAGATTTTTTTTCTTTTATTTATTCATGCTTTTTCCCCACGTGCATTCTTCCTCTCTAAGTTTTTTCTTTATCGTTTTTCTTCTTTTCCATTTTTTGTGGTGGGTGGGGTGGAGTGGGGTGGGAACTAACGTTGACTGGCGCAATAGCCAGATAGTGACATTCCTAAGACGTAACTTGATGTATTCTCCTTATTTTCTCTGTTGCTTTATTCTTACCTTGTTATTTTCAGAACTGCAGACCGCTGAACACGCTTGGCTGTAGCGACAGTGTCACGAGTCTACGATGTTGTGCCGGCAGTTACTGCAACTTGGCCACAGCGTGCTTAGTGAGTCACAGCGTGTATAATGCGTCACAGTGTGTATAATGAGTCACAACGTGTTTAATGAGTCACAGCGTGTAGGGTGAGCCACAGTCGGTATGGTGAGTCACAACGTGCATAATGAGTCACAGCGTGTAAGGTGAGCCACAGTCAGTATGGTGAGTCACAACGTGCATAATGAGTCACAGCGTGTAGGGTGAGTCACAGCGTGTATGATGAGTCACAACGTCCATAATGAGTCACAGTCGGTATGGTGAGTCACAACGTGCATAATGAGTCACAACGTCCATAATGAGTCACAGCGTGTATGATGAGTTACAACGTGCATAATGAGTCACAACGTCCATAATGAGTCACAGCGTGTATGATGAGTTACAACGTCCATAATGAGTCACAGTCGGTATGGTGAGTCACAACGTGCATAATGAGTCACAACGTCCATAATGACTCACAGTCGGTATGGTGAGTCACAACGTGCATAATGAGTCACAGCGTGTATAATGAGTCACAGCGTTTAAGGTGAGCCACAGTCGGTATGGTGAGACACAACGTGCATAATGAGTCACAACGTGTATAATGAGTCACAGCGTGTATAATGAGTCACAGCGTGTAAGGTGAGCCACAGTCGGTATGGCGAGTCACAACGTGCATAATGAGTCACAACGTGTTTAATGAGTCACAACGTGTAGGGTGAGTCACAGCGTGTATGAGGAGTCACAACGTCCATAATGAGTCACAGCCGGTATGGTGAGTCATAACGTGCATAATGAGTCACAACGTGCATAATGAGTCACAGCGTGTATAATGAGTCACAGCGTGTAAGGTGAGCCACAGTCGGTATGGTGAGTCACAACGTGCATAATGAGTCACAACATGTATAATGAGTCACAGCATGTACGGCGAGTCGCAGTGTGTATAATGAGTCACAGCGTGTATAATGAGTCACAGCGTGTAAGGTGAGTCACAACGTGCATAATGAGTCACAACGTGTATGAGTCACAGCGTGTATAATGAGTCACAGCGTGTAAGGTGAGCCACAGTCGGTATGGTGAGTCACAACGTGCATAATGAGTCACAACGTGTATAATGAGTCACAGCGTGTATAATGAATCACAGCGTGTATAATGAATCACAGCGTGTAGGGTGAGTCACAACGTGTAAAATGAGTCACAGCGTTTAGGGTGAGTCACAGCGCGTATAATGAGTCACAGCGTGAATAATGAGTCACAGCTTGTGGAGTGAGTGTGTAGGGTGAGTCACAGTGTATAAGGTGAGTAACAGTGTGTAGGGTGAGTCACAGTGTGTAGCGTGAGTCACAGTGTGTAGGGTGAGTCACAGTGTGTAGCGTGAGTCACAGTGTGTAGGGTGAGTCACAGTGTGTAAGGTGAGTAACAGTGTGTAGGGTGAGTCACAGTGTGTAGCGTGAGCCACAGTGTGTAGGATGAGTCACAGCGTGTAGGGTGAGTCACAGTGTGTAGGCTGATTCACAGCGTGCAGGGTGAGTCACAGTGTGTAGGGTGAGTCACCGCGTTTAGAGTGAGTCACAGTGTGTAGGGTGAGTCACAGTGCGTAGGGTGAGTCACAGTGCGTAGGGTGAATCACAGTGCGTAGGGTGAGTCACGGCGTTTAGAGTGAGTCACAGTGTGTAGGGTGAGTCACAGTGTGTAGGGTGAGTCACGGTGTGTAGGGTGAGTCACGGTGTGTAGGGTGAGTCACAGTGTGTAAGGTGAGTAACAGTGTGTAGGGTGATTTACAGTGTGTAGGGTGAGTTACAGTGCGTAGGGTGAGTCGCAGTGTGTAGCGTGAGTCACAGTGTGTTGGATGAGTCACAGTTTGTATAGTGAGTCACAGCGTGTAGGGTGAGTCACAGTGTGTAGGGTGATTCAAAGCGTGTAGGGTGAGTCACAGTGTGTAGGGTGAGTTACAGTGTGTAGGGTGAGTCACAGCGTGTAGGGTGAGTCACAGCGTGTTGGGTGAGTCACAGCGGGTAGGGTGAGTCATAGCGTGTGGGGTGAGTCACAGTGTGTAGGGTGAGTCACAGCGTGTAGGGTGAGTCACAGCGTGTAGGGTGAGTCAAAGCGTGTTGGGTGAGTCATAGCGTGTAGGGTGAGTCAAAGAGGGTGAGTCATAGCGTGAAGGGTTTGTCACAGCACACATTTTGCAAGTAACTCTGCACTAAATGTGCTATACTTTTAGCAAAGAAAAAGAAGTCGTGTAAATTAGCGAAATTAATACATTTAGTCTGTCTGTCGACTAATGAAACTGAACGCACTGCATTTTTTCCACGACAGTAGGTTCACGGATTCCCCGCAGCCGAGAAAGCGTGACACATTGTATGAAGATATCTTTCTAAACTTAGCAAAAATATAATTGCGACAAATTTCGCACCCAAATAAAAGCACTCATTTCTGTTTCAATTTGACTATCTGGATCACCTTTCGGATTCAAGATTCCTTTAACAGGGATCACGTTACTGCCGCTCAAATAATTAAGGCTTCCCCAAAAATCGACCGGACAAAAACGGAAAGGATCAATTAAAAATCGACGAAAAATTGCAATAGGCCAAACTTCGGAACTTTTACATACGATAAGAAAATCAAATCAATTATCTACCCAGACCATGTTGTTTTGTTTAGCTAGCCTACGTATTTCGTGTGCTATGCTATTTCTACTGATGCAAGTGTCGATCGCGTCAGCGGTAAAAAGCGGGAGTTTTTTGTGTACATTTTGAGGGGTATCATAACAAAAAGCGCCGTATTTCAGCAATGACTCGATGGATTGCTTTGAAACTTTAAGATTATTTGCCCACATATTTGACGTACTTCAAGTTAAATGTTTGATTGTTACAGGCTTTCGTTATGTCGTTATGCAATGATCCTGAACAATTTTTAAACTCGTCATAGGATTGTTCACCTGTGTCCAAAAAATGCACGACTTCACATGTCTACAGACAAACCATTGATTCAAATACTGTTAAAGCTTCATTTGCGCAAATTTGCTAGCATGTTTTGAATGGCATGTGGCGATAAACGCTGTCAGTGCGAAACAGCGTGAACGTTCCATTTGTACATGGAAACAGTACTGACGTCTGAGAATATTACAAACGGCATCGCAGACACGCACCATTACCCTCGTCTCGATTACCGGTCAATGTCAAAACATTTAGTCAAAATGGACTAAATGTAGAAAGAACCTTAACCCTCCGGAGTGTGGTGGTGGGGGGTCCTGACCACATCTCTCTCTCTCTCTCTCTCTCTCTCTCTCTCTCTCTCTCTCTCTCTCTCTCTCTCTCTCTCTCTCTCTCTCTCTCTCTTCATTTAATTTTATTGATGAAAATAATAATGAAATATTACGAAAGATAAGTGTTGAAGTTATCACTTGTTCGCCATGTTTTGTAATCGGAATGTGTATTGCTTTTCATTTGTAGAACGTTTCCATAAGCAGTCTGCTTGTTATCGTTCTTTATGTTGTTCTTGATGTGTACAAAGAGAAATGAATAAAACACGCTTAAACCGAACAGAATAACGGTTGAAAATCATTTGTGATGCACATGGTGTCCACCTCATCTTCAATACCTTAGCACATTAGATAAGTGAAGATTTAATTTCTTTAAGCTTATACCTATTTTTTTTACGTGAGTGTATGCACTGATGAAAGAAGCGAGTATTTCTTTTTCCCCCTTGTCTTTATTCATAA
Organism: Littorina saxatilis; assembly: GCF_037325665.1. Taxonomy (NCBI): domain Eukaryota; kingdom Metazoa; phylum Mollusca; class Gastropoda; order Littorinimorpha; family Littorinidae; genus Littorina; species Littorina saxatilis. The sequence goes on along the minus strand of NC_090255.1, from coordinate 15,299,105 downwards.
TCAGCAGCGTCATCTGTTTGCTGAAATGATGTGTGTGTGTGTGTGTGTGTGTGTGTGTGTGTGTGTGTCACAACAGCAATGCATCGGAGCAGGAAACAGCACGGCGTGTGTGGTGGACGCCCAGGACACCAGGAGGTGCTGTGAGGGGCTGGGGTGTGTGGGAGGGACCTGTACGGCCCCCCAGGATCCCACACAACCCCCCGCCGTCAGCGTGAGTGGCCTCTCATGGACCTTTTCTTGCCCCCTTCTCCCCCGCCCCGGTATAGGGAGGTCCATATGTTTCACTCTAATTATCATCCAATTATCAGTTTATCTAATTGTCTCTTTGTCTCGTTGTCCGCACTCAGATCTGTGGTGTTTAGGGGGCGAATGGGTTGAAATGGTGTAAGTAGCTTTTTAGAGGGCAATACGCGGTCATGGCACAATGTCTCTGCTTAAAGCTGTTAAACAATTCCAGTTTTTGTACTTCTGAGTATCAAATCTGAATGTGCATATGACTCAATCGTTCTCATGAAATTCAAATGCTAATGACTGTCTACTTTCATTGCAGGTACCGGGCGTAACTGTGGTAAGCTTGTGTTAACTGATTTTCTATCAGAACTCAGAAATATTTATTGTATGTGCAACTTCATTTTATCGAATCAAAACGAGATAGCAATTTGCTACGACAAGAGAGGGAGCTCGAGAGAAAGAGAGAGGTGTAAGCTTACGTGTTACGTACCTGTGTCACCATGTCAGGAGGAAACAGGTTTCACTGTCGTCATTGTCAACGGGACTTTCACTCGATACGTGACGCCGCACCATTATTTCCCTGAAAAACCCGGGCCCTGTCAAACGCCTCGCGGCTTATGGCTTGACACATCATGATGATGCGGTTAAAGGTTCAGCTTTTGCTATTTTTTCAGAAAAGAAGCCGGTTTTTAATTAGCATTAACTCTTTTCTATGCAACATAAAGAAACTGGGTAAGGTTTCACTCTTGGTCATGTTACAAAAAGAAACCGGTTTATGATAAAACTCTTCTGGTGCAGAAAGAAACCGATTTAGCTTTGGTTTAAACAAGTTTGTTCAATAAATTCCATTGGTACTATTACCGCATACATGAAATAAGGAACATGGAGCACAACAAGCTAGGCTTATGAGCGTACTCTTAAAAGCAAATGAAATTTGGCGGAAGATTTTAATATAACAAATTTGAAATAATGTCAAAATGATAATGGTAAATTATGGTAGACAAGCATGTAACAATAAAAGGAAAAAAAACAAAGGAAAAAAAAAACCAATGATAAACTAACAACAGTACTCACACGCGCTCGCACACTCACTCGCACACACACGCATACAATGACTTCCACATGGTTAAAAATAGAATACTACCAGAACAAGGAAATGTAAACAGTACTGCACATGGTCGTTTCGAACATGGATGAGATAAATGCATTCATTATTCAAAACGTTTGCTTAATAAGATAAACCTGAATAACTGGTCAAATATCAATGCATTTTCCCTGTCTGACTTGTCTCTATTGCCATACAGAAAATCATCAGCGGTTAGCAAATCATAGTTGGGCAGTGTTGACAAGGTGACTTCACGTATTTGAAGAGATAAGGGGCAATGAAAAATATAGTGCTCCGCATTTTCAACAGGATAACCACAAGTGCATGACGGGTCGGGAATTAAATGTCTGTCAAATAGATCACTATTTAGATTGCTGATCCTCAATCTCAGTCTGCAATGGATAATTTCTGATTTTCGATCAGATGTGTATCTATACGAGGAAACAACAGAATCATCAGAACTAATACGTTTTTTAAATAACCCAATAGAATCAAGTTGGTTTAGCTTTCACTCTTGTCCGTCATAATAATAATAATAATAATAAATGAGCATTTATATAGCGCAACATCACAACTTTACAATTATGCTCTTTGCGCTTGACACATTTAAAATTAAAACACAGTTATACAAGCATTTACATCTACATTCATAGTCAGCAACGCTTAATTAAAAGCATACACCATCAAACATACAGGAAGAAACCGGTTTTGCTCCACTCTTGTTCATGTTACAGAATGAAACCAGTTTAAATTTCACTGTTGTCCATGTTACAGGCAAACCCGACACCTGCTACGGTAAGTGTGTTTGTCTGGCTACCCTGGGGACCTCTCTCTCTCTCTCTTGAAACACTTGGGCAGTTTACATAGACGAGCTGTTAAATTGATTATTTTTTTAAATACATCTCTTTCCATAAACGATTGCAAATTCTTCCTATCAAATTAAGATTTGCCTATAACAAAGGTTTGATGATGTATAGAATTATGTCAGGGAATGCCGCACTCATTGGCTCGAATTTGAAAATAAATCATTATAGAAAATGTAACAAATTAATTACCCCAACTCCAAGAATTGACTTGTACAAGTCCAGTCTCTCATATTCTGGCGCACTTATGTGGAACTCCATTCCTGATATAATCAAATTACAAATCCATGAAACATCATTCAAGGATTACATGCTGTTTCTCTTGCAAAACTTGTAAGAAATATTATCAAGCAGCTGGCAAAATATCACTGTACTTTCTGATTGTATTAAAAAACATGATTCTATATAATGCACGAAGGACATTTTTTATACAAACAAATATTTCTTTGTTACATATATTTTTCAAGCATAGCTAAAGAATCAAAATGCATCTTGAAATGTCTTAATGATTGCTTGACATGTTGATTATGTAATTTGTACTGTAGTTAACTTAACTTCTTCTTGTTATTGTATTATCCCTCAATGGGCGAGGGCCGGATAAAAAAAAGCATGCGTACATTGCTTATTCTGTCACTCTCGATAAATACATTTCAATTCAATTCTCTCTCAGTCTCTCTCTCTGCCTCTCTCTCTCTCTCTCTCTCTCTCTCTCTCTCTCTCTCTCTCTCTCTCTCTCTCTCTCTCTCTCTCTCTCTCTCTCTCTTTTTGTGGTATTGTGTGTGGTTGGCTCGTGTGCTCCAAGTCCAGGGCGTCTCGTTTTTAAATCTTTCCCACTGGGAGACTTTCCCGGTCTTCTTCATCCATTTCAAAATGCAGTGGATCTAGCTAGACGTTTTCGCGTCGCATTTTAACAACTTATCCATTATAAAGTTGGGCAAAAAATTATTGCAACACATTTCAAACCCAAATTAAAGCCTTAATTCCTGTGTCATTTAATTAAAACTGTATATGCCAAAGAAGGCCGTTCACTTAACCTTCAGGATCACCTTTTGGATTAAATATTTCTTTTACAGAAATCACGTGACCGCCGCTCAAGTAAGTGTACCCTCAAAATCGACCAGACAAAAACGGATGAGCCGAATGAAAAATCGACAAAAAATCACAATAGGCAAAACGTTGCAACTTTTACATACGAGAAGAAAGTCAAACCAATTATCTACCCTGAACAGATTATTTTGTTTTGCTACCTTGCGTATTTCGCGTGCTATACTATTCCTACTGATGCAGGTGTCGATCGCAAGAGCGGTCAAAAACGGAACGTTTTACGTCAATTTTTATGGGTAGCATGTCAAAAAGCGCTACATTTTAGCAATGACAAGTTTAACAACATTTTCCGAAACATTGCGTCACATCTGGATAAATAACCGTAACGATCCAAACTTTCGCACGAAATATCTCTAGTATGTTCATTGTTGGTAAAATATTCTGAAAGTTTCAAAGCAATCCACCAAGTCATTGCTAAAGTGCACACTTTTTTGGTCACGATACCCCTAAAAAATGACGCAAAAAGTCCCGTTTTTGACAGCTCTTGCGATCGACACCTGCATCAGTAAGAATAGCATAGCACGCGAAATACGCAAGGTAGCAAAACAAAACAATCTGTTCAGGGTAGATAATTAATTTGACTTTCTTCTTGTATGTGAAAGTTGCAACGTTTTGCCTATTGTGATTTTTTTGTCGATTTTTCATTCGGCTCTTCCGTTTTTGTCTGGTCGATTTTGAGGGTACCCTTACTTGAGCGGCGGTCACGTGATCCCTGTAAAAGAAATATTTAATCCAAATAGTGATCTGAAGGTTAAGTGAACGGCCATCTCTGGCATATAAAGTGTTAATAAAATGACACGGGGATTAATGCTTTAATATGGGTTTGAAATTTGTTGCAATAATTTTTTGGCCAAGTTTATATACACATTTTTACTACAGAATTATGTGAAACAGACCAACCATACATGTCATAAATAAACCATCTCTTCGCATGTGTGTGTATCATATAAATAAGGTCGGGTCAAACTACCGTCTGGCTAAGACCAGAAGTAATTTCCCACTGCTCGTTGTGGTTTCCGAAACAAAGTCACCGAAACAAACTTCATTCTCCAAACACTTTGTTGTTTATTCTAGAACATTTTTGAGAACTTACATGTGGTGCTATCACCACAGTGGTTCCTAGTTCGCTTTTGACGTCAGAGATTGCACTTTTCTAAAAACCAACTCGTGTAAACCTGCTATGACACAGCGAGCCATGCAGTATTCTCTATTATATTGATCAGTAATTTGGGTTTAAGCATTCATTCCCATCAGTATATCTGTTTATGTTCTTGTCTTTCTGAAAATTACTTGTGTATTGGTCTGCCTTTTATGCATCGATAGCGAATATGTGACGTCATACCCAAATAGTGCCCAATTCCAGTAAGCCCAGAAGAAAGGCAGATCTTCAAACACGTATATGTTTGACCAAAATGCTGCTGTTTAACACCTAGGCTATACTACTGAAAAACATATCCTTAACTTTTTGTCTACAATGTATACTCTCCCAAAAAAGAAACTTCACACAGGTAAACATTGATTTAAAAAAAAGAATATGTTAGAGGAAAGCACCAACATTCAGTTTGAAGTTTGTCTGTTACATTGTTGCTAATCACTAAACCACAATAAGAACATATCATTGAACCGAGACTTTCCTTGGTGGTCTCCCTTTTATTGAATTGCAAAAAGATTGTCTGCACGAAAATCACGTATATTCAGCATTGTTTTCACTACGTTACATATACGACGCTTAATATTTGTGTATAATATGTAATGTGTAAATATTCATATGTTGTTGTTTTTCTCTATCTTTTTTTCTACGTAAATGTCCGTGTAAATATGTGATTAGATTAGTCCCCTCTCTGATATTGTGGCCGAACGGTTATCCCGTTCGCCTAATACGCGATTGAATCGAGTTCAAATCACCATCTGGCCATTATTATTTTTTACTCTTTGTCATTTGTTTATTTTTGTTTATTTTCTTCATGTGCAAGAGAGTACGTTGAAAGGAATATCAAAATTGATTTTTAACATTAATTTTAGGCAGGAATTAGTTTTTTTTAACTCTTTGGTTAACATAATATTAGTTTATTGATAAAGTTTGTTAAATTAAAAATTTAAACATTTGATTGAGAAAAATAAAAACCAATAAAGAAGGATGCTCCCGGCTTGAATTTTTATGTTGTAAATTAGAGAGAAGGCCAAAAAAGATAACGGTAGCAGCAACCATGCAACTGAGGTTAAAAAAAACGAAAAAAAAATCCCCCCGTATTTCATTCAGTTTGTTTGATTGTTGCTATTGACTTTGAAACTGACACGCCGGCGAAAACGCCAGTAACGCATGCGCAGAGAAGAGCAAGCATGGGGAATCTCCTATTCTAAAAATAACCAACACTGGTAGCTGCCGAATTTCAGGCCGACTTCGCTGTACAGAATTCTGTACAGGGTTCTCAGCCCTATTTTTTCAAACTCCGGATAGTCATAAACAGACGACAGGTACAGTGCATTCCCCAAATTCTTCAGATTAGTCAAATTCGCCACTGAGAAACTCCCCCCGAACTGTCAGATCAATAGTTGTATTATCCCTTTAAGTGGGCGGGGATGTAGCTCAGTCGGTAGCGCGCTGGATTTGTATCCAGTTGGCCGCTGTCAGCGTGAGTTCGTCCCCATGTTCGGCGAGAGATTTATTTCTCAGAGTCAACTTTGTGTGCAGACTCTCCTCGGTGTCCGAACACCCCCGTGTGTACACGCAAGCACAAGACCAAGTGCGCACGAAAAAGATCCTGTAATCCATGTCAGAGTTCGGTGGGTTATAGAAACACGAAAATACCCAGCATGCTTCCTCCGAAAGCGGCGTATGGCTGCTTAAATGGCGGGGTAAAAACGGTCATACACTTAAAAGCCGTGGGAGTTCCAGCCCATGAACGAACAAACAAACAATCCCTTTACGTAAAATCGTGTACACTACGTTATCAATTGTTAGTGCTAGTTTCGGTGTGTCCTAAACCAGCTTCTCCTTCTCACTGTTTTTTTGTTCTCTCTCCATTATACGATTTAAAAAAAATTGTATTATTACTTTGTTGTTGCTGCTGAAAGCGTCCATACTGTGTATTTTCCAAGTATTTTTGTCGGTCAGCTTTGCTTAGAGAAATTCAAGTTTTACGCCATCACGGCAAACCCATTAGGGGCATGTTCCCGGGTTTTAACCCGACTTTGGATATGATACACACGTGTATGCGTATTTAGGTGGTATCAGCCATCTGCACTTATGGCAGAATGACCGATGTCATTTACGTGCCACTGTGGTGACACGGGGGTACCGGGTGGGACATGGATACCGTCTCTGGGTCTGCACATAAAGTTGACCCGTGTCCGTCCCGGCCCGGATTCGAACCTGCGACCTTAGGATCACAAGTCCAGTGCTCTACCACCTGAGCTACCCGGGCCCCCAAGCAGCCTTGCTTGCTTGCTTGTTTTTTGTTTTAATATTATTTGGTGTCTGCCTGTCTGCGTGCCCTCAGTTCCAAAGTGTGTACGCCCAGGCTTTCTAAGATGACATTAACGACCCATTCTCTCTCTCTCTCTTCTCTAAAAAAGCAAGTTCAATTCTATTCTATTCAGTTCAATTGCCTGCACGGTTGCAATCTTGCTTGCTTGTTTCTAACTTGCTTTTGATGCCTGTGGGTGGACGGTGTGTATCAGTGCCGGACGGACACCCAGTCGTGCGTCATGGCGGCCAACACGCCCAGCAGCTGCTGTCCGGGACTCACGTGCTTTCAGTCCTTCTGCACCGCAAGCGTGATTTGTGTTGCTTCCTGCTTTCATCCGTTGCCCCCTCCTCCCCACCTTGTGCGCGGACGTATTCTGGACAGACTTGAAATTCCTCCCGAGTCCTAGGGCAGAATCTTGTCCACTTGTATGAACTACTGTTACAACCCCTGAGCTACAGATACGTAGGCTAAAATCATTCAAAGCTTTTAAAGCTGTGGTCTATTTATGACTTTCCGGGGCAACGAGGTTGAAAAATAGGGACAAAATCATGTACAGATTTCTGTACAGCAAACACTACCCGAAACCCCACCTATACGGCGTGTATGACCTTGCAGCTTCAGTCAACGCTTGAATTTTGCAGTGGTAACATCCGGTTTGCTCTCGCAGAGCTGAGCTTAATTGTCAAGAAGGATCGAGCAGAAAAAAATAAACGACTTGGCAGGGATTCGAACTCAAGGCCTCGGGGCCTCGAAATGTCGGGGCCGATGTCTTAACCGCTAGGCCACTTCACCAGTATTGTCAAAGATAAAAAATTGATAATTTTATATCATTCTACGCTTGAATTACCATTCATGCGTTGCAAAAACGTAAAAATTGACATTAAAATTTGCCTTTATTTTGCAAACATGTTTCACGGAATCGCAGTACATGTTTACACCGTCATGCTACACGACATTCGCGCCATGCAAATAGCTGCGATATCTCTATTTACAACATGCAAGAAAATGACAAGAACAGTAATTGAATCTCTCCAAAGCTCTGCGCAGTTGAAACCAGACATCTAAGAAATAGTTATACATGTATTCACTTCTGAACAATGGGCGGATAGAGATATAAATCATGCTGCTTCAAGAATAAAATAACCCCCCGCGGGTTAGGGGGAGTCCCATGCATATTGGTTGGGACGAGAAAGACTGAATTTGCCCGATGCTCCCCAGCATGTCGTAAGAGGCGACTTACGGATTCTGTTTCTCATTTTACCCTTGTTAAGTGTTTCTTGTATAGAATATAGTCAATTTTTGTAAAGATTTTAGACAAGCAGTATGTAAGAAATGTTAAGTCCTTTGTACTGGAAACTTGCATTCTCCCAGTAAGGTAATATATTGTACTACCCCGTTGCAAGCCCCTGGAGCAAATTTTTGATTAATGCTTTTGTGAACAAGAAACAATTGACAAATGGCTCTATCCTATCTTCCCCCTTCCCCCGTCGCGATATAACCTTCGTGGTTGAAAACGACGTTAAACACCAAATAAAGAAAGAAAAGAAAGAAAGAATAACATAACATGAATTCATATCAATTTTTTTTCCTTCTTTTTCTCAATTGGCGCAGTAGCCTAGTGGTTAGGACATGAGGTCGAGAGTTCGAATCTTCGCCGGGGCGTTTAGTTTTTCCCATTGATCTCTCTTGAAGATAAAATATGATCAGTCTTGAGAGAGCAAACCGGATGTTATCCCTGCAAAATTCAAGCGTTGACTGAAGCTCTCAAGGTCATACACGCCGTATAGGTGGGGTCGGGTAGCGTTTGCTGTACAGAATTCTGTACATGATTGTATCCCTATTTTTCAACCTCGTGGCCCCGGAAAGTCATAAATAGACCACAGCTTTAAAGGTCACCGTCATTTGAAGGACTGAAACACATGTTTTGTTTGTGGGTAGTCAAGGTTTTCTTTCTCATATGAACAGCCAAACCTCATATTATTATGGTTCTACAAGATTCAAGACTGTTCAATGTACGTCTGCGTTGGTACCGTTAGTTAGTGGGGAGGGGTCCGGAAACCCCAGAGGCACCCCCACCACGCCCCCCCCCCCCCCCCTCTGGATCCGCCGCCCACGAGTATGTTTCCTTACGTATGTGTGCGCTTGCATGCCTATAGCGATGATAAACAAATCATGTCCCAATATAGGTCATAGTTACCTGAGAGGACGTTAAGCCCTACAGTCTCTCTCTCTCTCTCGCGCGCGCGCTTGCATGCATGCCGGCGTGCGTGTGTATGCATGCGTGCGTGCGTGTGAGCGTGTGCGTGTAGGGTGTTTGTTTGTGCGTGCGTGCGTATACGTGTGTGTGTCCAAACTGTATTGGTCATGCTTGCTTCTGCCTATGAGCCCTGTGTCGTGATGCGTTTCAGCCTTAATGCATTGGCATTTTGCATACATGTGCTTCATCCTTGAATCAGTTTCATCTTTGATATCAGTTCCAACAAAATGTTTTGTGCATCACAGCCATGACCGTACACTCTTCAAAAAAAGTTAAGGATCGGTTGAAAAAACGGATCTAATTATAAAAAATTGCCAAAAAATTAAACATCAACATAATAATTATAAGATGAATGTGTTTGAATTAACAAATGAACAATGAGTCTTGACCTAGAATTTTGTTTGGCAGGCAGAGTTATTTCCCTTTGTGGGACTTCTCAAAAGCTTCTGCATTTTGGAAGAAAAAGGGTGTTTTTTATAGCCCCATGAAATTTGCGGAACGCATGCCAGGGCAAAAGGTTGTGATGCACGTGCTACAACAGGGTCCTGGCTATGAACATCGCTCACCAGCTTGTGTGTAAAGGTTGACACGCTGACACAATTATGCACAGTAGCAACATGCCCCCACGAAGAAAACTGAGCGATTTGGATAGAGGAAGGGATGGCTACAAGACGATGTTGCTGCCAGGCAAGTGGCCCAGAGGCTTGCAGTGGCTCCCTCTGTCATCCTTAGACTAAAACAGAGATTCCACGCAACTGGAAGAGTGCAGGAGCGACAACATTCTGGTCGGCCCAGAGTCACCACACAAAGAGAGGATCGCTTCATTCAGAGGCAGGCCATGCAACAAAGAATGGCTACGGCAAACAACATTAGGCAACGCCTACAAGCTACCACCAACACTGTTGTTAGTGGTTAGACGATCCAAAACCGCTTACACAACTTTGGCTTGCGTGCAAGGCGTCCAGTCCGAGGAACAACCCTGACTGCTAATCACCGAGCAGCTCGCCGAGCCTGGTGCACTCAACATGTGAGGTCAGTGGCAACGTCAGCAGTAGGCTCAGGTGTTGTTTACAGATGAGTCCCGCTTTTGCTTGGAACCTGCTGATGGTCGCATCCGAGTGTGGAGGCGTCGCGGGGAGCGCTTCACAGAAGGCGCTGTTCTGGAACGACAGCGTTTTGGCGGAGGCTCTGTGATGGTCTGGGGAGGGATCAGCACACGTCTATGGACACCTCTGTACCATGTAGTGGGCAACTTGACCGGTGTCCGCTACCAGAATGAGATCCTGCAACCCCTGGTCGTTCCAGCCCTCCAAGCGATCGGCCCTCGTGCGATTCTTCACTGAGGATGACAACGCACCTCCCCATCGCTCTGCAGCTATAAACACCTTCATCCAGCAGGCCAGTGTCAACAGGATGCTGTGGCCAGCCAACAGCCCGGACCTGAACCCCATAGAGCACATGTGGGACGAGCTTTGTCACCCTCCTCCTGCCAATCTGGGTCAACTGCTGCAATGGCTCCAGCAGGAGTGGAATGGAGTTCCCAGAGCATTCATATGCAATCTGATTCACTCCATGCGCCAACGATGTGTTGAATGCCTGGCACACAACGGAGGGCACACGCGTTATTGACACTGATTCACATTGTTGTGAATTCCTTTTTCGAGGGTTGTCACGTTTGACACACTCAAGCTAAATTGTCGCTGCCGCGTTCGATCTTTGCTTTGTTTGTCATTACTCCTTGGTTGTTCAATTATATAATTTTAAATAAATGAAAGAATTCGGTCTCGTCTGTTTTGTGTGGCGTGCTTGTAAACAAGTGATCTTTAGCTTTTTTGAAGAGTGTATTTGTCAGCCTCTGAACCCTCCGGCACCCCCTCCCCAACCTCTTTTTCTAACAGAGGCTGTGTTGTTTCAGCCTCGACATCTGTATGTGTGAGCTAATTGTAACGTGTGAGAGTGCGTTTTATTTAATATAACCGTAGGGAGTGTGTTTTGGGCTAATGCTTATAGGCGTGGGGTGTGTTAGTGGTAATTGGTAAGTGTATGGGTGTGTTTGCGGTAATTGGTAAGTGTACGAGTGTGTTTGCGGTAATTGGTAAGCGTATGGGTGTGTTTGCGGTAAATAGTAAGTGTACGGGTGTGTTGAAGCTCGTGTAACCTGTGGGAGTGTTTCAGCCGTGTGCACAGTTCGGTGCTCCGTGCTCCGCGGCGTCTCCCTGCTGCCCGGGTGGCCTGACTTGCTCCGCCCAAACCAACATATGTACCTTCAACATTGTCGGCAGACTGTCCTAGATCATTTCAGGTACATTGCTACTGACTTTTTCCTGTCTCTTTTTCAACACTTCTGTTCAGAGGCTTGTATTTTTTAATTAATCGATTTTTAGTAAGCGGACCATAACCCTTTTTCAAATGAAGTATTTTTTTGTGATGGCATAAGACTACTAAATTTCATAACAAACCCTTCCCTCTATCAAGCCTCATGCACTGCTGGGTGAGGTAACCATATGTAATTCAGTTAACACCCGTCGTTTGGATGTGTAAATAGTGCATTAGAAAGGAATTTGTTGTTGAAAAAGGGGTTATAGTTGGTAGTGAAGCCTTGCAGAGGAGTGTAAAACTGCTGTTTATTTATTAGTAGTTGTTATGAAGACTGATAGACATGTAGAGCGACTGCAGTATCACACCGACTGCTAGACATGTGGAGCGACAGCAGTATCACCACGACTGCTAGACATGTAGAGTGACAGCTGTATCACCACGACTGCTAGACATGTAGAGTGACAGCTGTATCACCACGACTGCTAGACATGTAGAGTGACAGCTGTATCACACCAACTGATAGACATGTAGAGTGACAGCTGTATCACCACGACTGCTAGACATGTACAGTGACAGCAGTATCACCCTGACTGCTAGACATGTAGAGTGACAGCTGTATCACCACGACTGCTAGACATGTAGAGTGACAGCTGTATCACACCGACTGCTAGACATGTAGAGTGACAGCTGTATCACCACGACTGCTAGACATGTAGAGTGACAGCTGTATCACACCGACTGCTAGACATGTAGAGTGACAGCTGTATCACCACGACTGCTAGACATGTAGAATGACAGCAGTATCACACTGACTGCTAGACATGTATGACAGCAGTATCACACTGACTGCTAGACATGTTGCGTGACAGCTGTATCACACTGACTGCTAGACATGTAGAGTGACAGCTGTATCACCACGACTGCTAGACATGTTGAGTGACAGCTGTATCACACCGACTGATGGACATGTACATTGACAGCTGTATCACACCAACGGCTAGACATGTAGAGTGACAGCTGTATCACACTGACTGCTAGACATGTAGAGTGACAGCTGTATCACACTGACTGCTAGACATGTAGAGTGACAGCTGTATCACACCGACTGCTAGACATGTAGTTACAGCTGTTTCACACGGACGGCTAGACATGTAGTGACAGCAGTTTCACATCGACTGCTAAGGGTGCATTGATGACCACTGAAAATGTGTTCATTGATGTTATTTGGTTTAGCCTTCACTCTCGTCAATCATCACTGCCCAGCAAGTCAATCTTCCAATATTTTTTACATTTAAGTTTTGACTAAATGTTTTAACACAGAGGGGGAATCGAGACTAGGGTCGTGGTGTATGTGTGTCTGTGTGTGTGTGTGTGTAGAGCGATTCAGAGTAAACTACTGGACCGATCTTTATGAAATTTTACATGAGAGTTCCTGGGTATGATATCCCCAGACTTTTTTTCATTTTTGGGATAAATGTCTTTGATGACGTCATATCCGGCTTTTTGTAAAAAGTTGAGGCGGCACTGTCACACCCTCAATCTTCGACGAAGGCCGGACTTTGGTATTGCATTTCAGCTTGGAGGCTTAAAAATTAATTAATGAGTTTGGTCATTAAAAATCTGAAATTTGTAATTAAAATTATTTTTTTTATAAAACGATCCAAAATTACATTCATCTTATTCTTCATCATTTTCTGATTCCAAAAACATATAAATATGTTATATTCGGATTAAAAACAAGCTCTGAAAATTAAAAATATAAAAATTATGATTAAAATAAAATTCCGAAATCGATTTAAAAACAATTTCATCTTATTTTTTGTCGGTTCCTGATTTCAAAAACATATAGATATGATATGTTTGGATTAAAACCATGCTCAGAAAGTTAAAACGAAGAGAAGTACAGAAAAGCGTGCTATGCAGCACAGCGCAACCACTACCGCGCTAAACAGGCTCGTTAATTTCACTGCCTTTTGCACGAGCGGCGGACTACGGTCATTGTGAAAAAAATGCAGTGCGTTCAGTTTCATTCTGTGAGTTCCACAGCTTGACTAAATGTAGTAATTTCGCCTTACGCGACTTGTTTGAATTGTTTTTATCTGGTGTTTACTTTACTTCACTCACCTCCTACAACCCGCACCCAGCTGAAACAAATAGTCGCTGAGGTTTGAGACTTAAGAATCTTTTTCTTTTTACATTTAGTCAAGTTTTGACTAAATGTTTTAACGTAGAGGGGGGAATCGAGACGAGGGTCGTGGTGTATGTGCGTCTGTCTGTCTGTGTGTGTGTGTGTGTGTGTGTGTAGAGCGATTCAGACTAAACTTCTGGACCGATCTTTATGAAATTTGACATGAGAGTTCCTGGGTATGAAATCCCCGAACGTTTTTTTCATTTTTTGGATAAATGTCTTTGATGACGTCATATCCGGCTTTTCGTGAAAGTTGAGGCGGCACTGTCACGCCCTCATTTTTCAACCAAATTGGTTGAAATTTTGGTCAAGTAATCTTCGACGAAGCCCGGACTTCGGTATTGCATTTCAGCTTGGTGGCTTAAAAATTAATTAATGACTTTGGTCATTAAAAATCTGAAAATTGTAAAAAAAAATAAAAATTTATAAAACGATCCAAATTTACGTTCATCTTATTTTCCATCATTTTCTGATTCCAAAAACATATAAATATGTTATATTTGGATTAAAAACAAGCTCTGAAAATTAAATATATAAAAATTATTATCAAAATTAAATTGTCGAATTCAATTTAAAAACACTTTCATCTTATTCCTTGTCGGTTCCTGATTCCAAAAACATATAGATATGATATGTTTGGATTAAAAACACGCTCAGAAAGTTAAAACAAAGAGAGGTACAGAAAAGCGTGCTATCCTTCTTAGCGCAACTACTACCCCGCTCTTCTTGTCAATTTCACTGCCTTTGCCATGAGCGGTGGACTGACGATGCTACGAGTATACGGTCTTGCTGAAAAATGGCATTGCGTTCAGTTTCATTCTGTGAGTTCGACAGCTACTTGACTAAATGTTGTATTTTCGCCTTACGCGACTTGTTTCTTTTCTGACAGAGGGCTCCTGAGAGGGATGAGATACACCTTCAGATCTCAGGGTGAATTTCTTCTTGTACATCCCAAACACCAGTTTATTGTCTTTTGAGTGATGACATTAAACCCTGACAACAAAACCTACACTTAAGAGTAATTCTGTGTATTTATTTGTGTCAATGCGTGTTTGTAAGCGTTAATGCATGCGTGTGTGTGTGTGTGTGTGTGTACGCAATCATTACCCTTCTAACCCTTTGAATAACAGTTTTCTTGAGCCAAGTAAGTTTATTGTGTTTTTTTCATGTTTAGTTGTTGCTGCAGCCTCTTGAACTTAGTTCTGATCACTGTGAGACATATTACGCTTAGAAGTTCAGGTCAGATGCGTCAAAGAAAATTGTACATTTTAATGTATTCATTTAAATGGGCAATAATTACTTTAAGTGTTTGTTACTTCTATTTGTACTACTATTAGCTTCTTTTTTCAGACATGTTGTTCAAGGCAGCATAGGTGCTGTCATCTTGTTAATTATATAAACTTGGCCAAAAAAATGTTGCAACAAATTTCAAACCCAAATTTCAAGCATTAATCCCCGTGTCATTTCATTAAAACAGTTACTGTATATGCCAGTTAAGGCCGTTCACTTAACCTTCAGGACCACCTTTTGGATTGAATATTTCTTCTACAGGGATCACGTGACCGCCGCTCAAGTAAGGGTACCCTCAAAATCGACCAGACAAAAACAGAAGGGCCGAATGAAAAATCGACAAAAAATCTCTCTTTCTTTCTTTCTTTATTTATTTGGTGTTTAACGTCGTTTTCAACCGTTCAAGGTTATATCACGACAGGGAAAGGGGGGTATGGGATAGAGCCACTTGTCCCCGAGTACGCTAGCTAGTACAAGGGTCCAGCAGACTTTAATTGTGTGTCTGTCTGTGTGTGTGTCTCGACTTAACAGCTTATTGCTGGGAAACTACTGGGCGCAGTTCGTTCAAAAGTTGATACACTAACTTGATAATAGGTCCGATTGATCGTATTAAAACTTCATAATGTTACCTGGGACCTAAATGCGAAATAAACCACAAAAAAACGACTTGGCGGTGGGAGGAATTCGCGGTGCAACAGCCTGATAGAACGGTGCAAGGTCTCGGCAAACCAAGACTATGCCATACTCGTAGAAAAGCCGCCGAATGGTACCGTAAACCAAGAATAGTGACGTAAGAAAATAGAATGTCGTCTTTTGATTTGGAACGTGACGTGTTTTAGAATGGTAGTCACCTGGCTGGCTATAGTGGGAGGGTTACTTTTGGTGGTCACATTAGATATTATGTTTTTTGGAAAGTTCGTTTTATTTGCAGCCACAGTTCGGTAAACGACAAATGGCTAAACCCAACCACCTAAGAATGAGAAGCGTTTTTGTAACATGACCCATATTCTGCAAAAATGCAGCCATGACGCAGGGGGTAGGTTACAAAAAAACGTCATGTACCGCTTGACTGCATACGGATATAAGCAAATTATACCTTAAACAAAAGCTAAAGATTGTTGCCATCAGACAGCAAGTAAAATGCCTAATTCGTATACACAGTTTTATTTTTAACAACATCTGTATAACATGCGGACGACAAAACAGGAAATGCCATTTTCTCAATCGATATGTATAGCTAACTGAACGCCTGGTTGAAACCGCAATCAAAAACATCTTGAAAATTGTTTATTCTCACAGCTAGAATTATTTTACATCAACAATTGTTAATTTACCGAGGAAAACAACAGTCATATAAGATAAATAATGGATGATTCTGAATCAACTCCGAAAACCAAACCGGGTCGAAGCAAAAAAGAGTTTACACATACACAGGCTTGAAAAAGGATAATTTGGTTCAATCTGTTAGATTTTTACCCATAACGTTAAAGATCAGCTCAATATAAAAGGAAAGTGATCATTGTAAAAGGATTTTGCTATCGCAAAATAATTCAACTTCCGGTTTTACCACATGGCGTCCATAATATTATCAATTTATTACATAGCGTGCATTTGTCAGAAATTATACTAAATGTTAGAAGCGATCTTAAAGTGAAAGTAACGTTTAATAAAAGTATGCGCATTTACTTATTGATTGATATATGACTAAAATAATGGACATGTAATTTAAACGTACAAAACGACATTTTGTACACTACCTCTCTAAAAAAAACGCGACTATGACCGACCGATATGTATGTGTAAATTAGGTCATTGTTAGTGATGAAAACGGGTTTTCTTTAAAAGATAACACGCAAACTGTGAAGTTCAAGGCCATAAATGATTTTAGTACGACTTCTTCAAAACAGGTCTGTTTTTCACTCCACCAGTTTCAGTTTTAATAAAATATATGTATAGCTGTCATTTTCAAGAAACCTTATCTGCAATTCACTTAACCAAATACACCATGAACCCAGAAGATATTAGAGTGAGACACTTTACAGTGAAATATGTTATGATTCCCCTTATTTCAAAATATGCATTTTAATTGGCAGACACGATTCACGTCGTAGGTACGTGTCGTCTGGTGAGGCAACTGTTAGCATTTTTTGTCGTAAGAATTGACATTTTTAAACATAAATCATGGACAAAAAACTAATTCTACAAAAAGTGCAGGTTTTCTTGGTATAGTCAGTTAAAGCATCTTAAAATTCAAGAAATTGTGCAATTACGTGTATGTATTTGAAATGGCAGACAATATTGAATGAAAGTGATTTTTGACTGATTGAAACCCTACCCCCACTAACAAAATGGGCCCTGAGATTAGGGGTGTTAGTTAAAGATGACTGAATAATGGCTATGCTTTTCCCCTAAAGTATTCAAAACCTAAACATATACATAGGCAAGATGTTCTACATTAACACAATTAACTTTTTAAACATATACATATGCTTAGTACACGATACTTCCGGTTTTTCTACCGGATGACTTATACATTTAGGGGGTAAACACCTTATCGTAGAAAAAGCTTTATTTTCAAAAAGTGCAAGTAATTATTAAAAATCATACATAATATTTATATATTGGAGTTAATTTTCCTTCGAAAGTCATTTGTTTCAAGTGGCAGACAATGTCAGTTGGAGAGTTACATGTACGTAAAGCGTATAACTGTTGTCTGTGATTAGTGCATTGTGGACACATTGGCACCATTTGATCCTAAATGCTAAACGATGTCGTGATCATACCACAGTTTTAGGATAATTTACATCGCATCGATTACTAAATTGATGGTAGAATTTCACTGATAAATTCTATTTCCGGTAGCGTTAGTGCCGTTATCTTTTTCTTTTTGTAATAAGGTAATAACGAATGAACCACGTGTCACACTCTTATGCTAGTCTTTAAATGAAAATTCCAATTCTAAGGCATGTATTGCGCGTTACATACATGTATACCCCCCCCCCCCCCCCCCGGATTACAATGCAAGTAAACACATATAAAGAGATAGTAACGTTTTACATGGTTACACGTTCAGTGGTGAACGTAACGTGTGGTTTAACAAAATTACTTGCACATACAATAGTGAAGTCTGTCTGTGTGTCTCTGTTTGTGTGTTTGTCTATGTCTGTCTGTGTGTTCGTCTGTTTGTCTCTCCCTCTGTCTGTCTATCAGTCTGTCTATCTCTCTCTCTTTCTCTCTGTGTCTCTGTCTGTCTGTCTGTGTGTCTCTCTCTCTCTCTCTCTCTCTCTCTCTGCGAGGTAGGTGCACTTAAAGAGAAAGCAGTACAGAAAGAAATGCATTTCTCTACCAAGAATGAAGTTTGTCTGTGTGTTTGTGTGCGTGTTTTTTTGGTTGCGTAAGTGTTTCTCTATAAGCATCTCTACGTCTTTGTTCGCGTACATAAGTGCGTGCGTGCATGTGTGGGTGTTTCTGTGTCGGTTTGTCTCACTGTGTGTATGTCTGTCATTTTGTCGGTATGTTTGTGTATGTGTCTTTGTGTGTCTGCGTGCGTACGTGTGTGTGTGTGTGTGTGTGTGTGTGTGTGTGTGTGTGTATGCGTGCGTGCGTGTGTGTGTGCATGTGTGCGCGTATGTGTGTGTGTGTGTGTGATTGCAATTATTCCTCCTTTTTACATTTAGTCAAGTTTTGACTAAATGTTTTAACATAGAGGGGGAATCGAGACGAGGGTCGTGGTGTATGTGTGTGTGTGTGTGTGTGTGTGTATGTGTGTCTGTCTGTGTGTCTGTCTGTGTGTGTGTGTGTGTGTGTAGAGCGATTCAGACCAAACTACTAGACCGATCTCTATGAAATTTGACATGAGAGTTCCTGGGAATGATATCCCCGGATGTTTTTTTTCTTTTTTTCGATAAATACCTTTGATGACGTCATATCCGGCTTTTTGTAATAACACCGTCATACCCTCATTTTTCAATCAAATTTATTTACATTTTGGCCAAGCAATCTTCGACAAAGGCCGGACTTCGGTATTGCATTTCAGCTTGGTGGCTTAAAATTTAATTAATGACTTTGGTCATTAAAAATCTGAAAATTGTAAAAAAAATGTTTTTTATATAAAACGATCCAAATTTACGTTCATCTTATTTTTCATCATTTTCTGATTCCAAAAACATATAAATATGTTATATTTGGATTAAAAACAAGCTCTGAAAATTAAAAATATAAACATTATGATCAAAATTAAATGTTCGAAATCAGTATAGCCGAATATACGGCGTTGAACTACTCACAATCAAAAGGTTTAAACCTGCAAATGATATTAAGATGCTCTTTTTGATTTGCCTTTCTTATTTTTTTAAATTTAACATGTGTATGTTTCATTTCTTGGGACTGTTCAAATGTTTTACACTGAAAACCAAAGCCGATTACTTGCCTCATTATGATTTTTGTTAGCATACTGAATTACGTCATAATTACAAAAACAAACAGATAATGACGTCATTTTAAGTGGCACAAACGTGTACATGAATGCCTTCCCTTCCGAATGATTTACAGTTATAGAATTTCTGTCAAGCGGTTTAAGTTTTATGTCCGTTTTATGAACCCAACCCTCAAAACAAGAATAGTAACGCCAAAGAAGGAAAACAAACACACAAACCAACGTTTTTCTCACCGGTGGTTTGGAATATTGCCCCAAAACTTTAGATTTAGTGTTATGGTGTTAAAATCTATCAGAAAAATGTGTTTGCTAACGTGACGCCAAAAAGTAACCAAAACGGTCCTCAGCCGACTGACTATGGAGATGGTAGTGTGTGTGTGTGTGTGTGTGTGTGTGTGTGTGTGTGTGTGTGTGAGAGAGAGAGAGAGAGGGAGAGAGAGAAGGAGTGAGGGAGAGAGAGAGTGTGTGTGTGTGTGTGTGTGTGTGTGAATGTCTGAAGAGTACTCGGGTCCAGCGCGAGCGTTTTTTATTAATTGTTTCTTGTTCACAAAAGCACAATCAAAAAATTGCTCCAGGGGCTTGCAACATAGTACAATATATGACCTTACTGGGAGAATGCAAGTTTCCAGTACAAAGGACTTTTAACATTTCTTACATACTGCTTGACTAAAATCTTTACAAACACTGACTATATTCTACAAGGAGAAACAGAATCCGTTAGACGCCTCTTACAACATGCTGGAGAGCATATACAAGAAACACTTAACAAGGGTAAAAGGAGAAACAGAATCCGTTAGACGCCTCTTACGACATGCTGGAGAGCATCGGGTAAATTCTTCCCCCTAACCCGCGGGGGGCGACAAAAAATCACAATAGGCAAAACTTTGCAACTTTGACATACAAAAAGAAAGTCAAACCGATTATCTACAGTGAACAGAATGTTTTGTTTTGCTACCTTGCGTATTTCGTGTGCTATGCTATTCCTTCTTATGCAGGTGTCGATCGCAAGAGCGGTCAAAAACGGGACTTATTGCGTCATTTTTTTTAGGGGTATCATGACAAAAAAGACTGCACTTAAGCAATGATTTGGTGGATTGTCTTGAAACTTTTAGCATATTTTACCAACATAAACTTGGCCAAAAAATTATTGCAACAAATTTCAAACCCAAATTAAAGCATTAATCCCCGTGTCATTTTATTAACACTTTTTATGCCAGAGAAGGCCGTTTACTTAACCTTCAGGATCACCATTTGGATTAAATATTTCTTTTACAGGGATCACGTGACCGCCGCTCAAGTAAGGGTACCCTCAAAATCGACCAGACAAAAACGGAAGAGCCAAATGAAAAATCGACAAAAAATCACAATAGGCAAAACTTTGCAACTTTCACATACGAGAAGAAAGTCAAACCAATTATCTACCCTGAACAGATTGTTTTGTTTTGCTACCTTGCGTATTTTGCGTGCTATGCTATTCCTACTGATGCAGGTGTATAAAACAACAAAAAGTACATTTCAGTATCCCCTTAACGCATTGCCTTCAAATTTTAAATGATTTGTGCTAACACCTGTCATATACAACACACCGAATCGTAAGTCATTTGAGATATTAGTTCTGCTGTTATGCGAAATGCCAGAAAGTGTTTTTAAAATGTCCGACTGAACAACAAAAATTAAAATCTAGCAGGCATTAAGAAAAATGAAAGCTTCAAATTACACTTAAATTGAATACATTTTCAACTAATGCTGTTCACTTGTTTAAACGCACACAAACATTCTTGGAAAATGCTCTTTCAAGACCCATGATCAGTTAAGCGTGTCAGCAGTGAGGCATAGGCTGACATTTTCACTCAGCGCTCTGAACGAGTCAACTTCTTAAAGATTACTTTTAGGTTGAAATCCTCACACCACCCATATCTGATCAAATATGTACACGAAATTCGAGTATGTGGTGCATCTCTTATTTGTCTTGAAGATAACAACACATTTTTTTTCTTCTCGATAAATCAGCAAAGACCTACCGTCAATTTAAGAACTCTTTCTGGCATGTCAAATAACAGCAGAACTGATGTCTAAAATGACTTAAAATTGTGTTTGTAATTTACGACATGTGTTACCACAAATCACAGAAAGTATTTCTTTCTTTATTTGGTGTTTAACGTCGTTTTCAACCACGAAGGTTATATCGCGACGGGGAAAGGGGGGAGATGGGATAGAGCCACTTGTTAATTGTTTCTTGTTCACAAAAGCACTAATCAAAAAATTGCTCCAGGGGCTTGCAACGTAGTACAATATATGACCTTACTGGGAGAATGCAAGTTTCCAGTACAAAGGACTTATTTCTTACATACTGCTTGACTAAAATCTTTACAAACATTGACTATATTCTATACAAGAAACACTTAACAAGGGTAAAAAGAAAAACAGAATCTGTTAGTCGCCTCTTACGACATGCTGGGGAGCATCGGGTAAATTCTTCCCCCTAACCCGTGGGGGGTCAGAAAGTATTTAAGGCAATGCGTTGAGGAGTTACTGAAATATACCATTTTTTGTCTCATTACCTACGGCCTCAAAAACCGCCTTTTACGGCTACTCAGAGGAATGACACATACACCATTCAGCATGCCAAAATGTCATTGTTAGATAAGATATACAAAACTGACTGTGTTGGATGCAGATTAGCTTGTTCTTCCTACTGACATGCAGAACATGTTTTGTTATACAGGTGTGCAGATGCTTTGTGAGAATAAGCGTTGAAAACCAGTTTGAATAAAAAAAAAACAGCAGATAGAGCCGCATGTCATAATCATTCTTCTTGTCTGGCTTTATTGACTGCATGCCGATCTTGTGGCAGTGACTTTTCACTCTTCAGTCGGAAATACACTGTACACAACACCGCTCTCACTCTCCCTCACTGACTACCCTAAGCCCTGACAACTGATCCTTAGAAATTGTTTGGAAGAGTACACCTCTCTATTTCTCTCCAATGCTCTCCCTGCTGACATGCAGTGACACCGGACACCCCACTGAGTTTAGCCAGCTACCCCCCCCCCTCTCTCTCTCTCTCTCCCTCCCCCCAGCCATGTACTGTTTGGTGCTGTGTATGACGGCTTACTAGCGCCAAAACTAACAAGAAGAGCAAACGCTCGATCGAGTCACTTTCGCAGTTCTGAATATTATATGAGGCATCAGATGGACAGGAAGAAATTGCTATTCACAACACAATGAGTCACGTTCACATAAAATTTGAGCCCGGTCACTTTTATAGTTTCCGAGAAAAGCCCAACGTTAAGTTGTGTGTTGCCGAACAGAAAAGGCTAGTTATCTCCCTTGTTTTTCTGATAACGTTCGTAAAAGGCTACAGATGTAAATACTTTGATGTAAAGAATAATCCTACAAAGTTTCAATCACATCCGATGAACTTTGTCAAAGATATAAAATGTCTAATTTTTCCTTTGACGCTGACCTGTGACCTTGAAAAAGGTCAAAGGTCAACGAAACCATCGTTAAAGTGTAGAGGTCATTGGAGGTCACGACTAAACAAAATATGAGCCCGATCGCTTTGATAGTTTCCGAGAAAAGTCCAACGTTAAGGTGGTGTCTACGGACGGCCGGCCGGACGGCCGGCCGGCCGGCCGGCCGGCCGGACAGACTAACACTGACCGATTACATAGAGTCACTTTTTCTCAAGTGACTCAAAAATTAGTAATTAACCCGTGAAAGTTACTAATTTTCACGAGAAAATTACAATTCTGACGTGAAAATTAGTAATTTTCACGTGTTAATTACTAATTTTCCAGTGTTAATAACTCATTTTCAAGTGTTAATGTCTAATTTTCAGTTTTGGCTCGCTTCCTGACGGCTTACTAGTGCCAAAACTAAAAATTAGTAATTTTCACGCGTTAATTACTAATTTTCTTGTACCTCGTGACTGTGGGGGCTCAATGCGCATGCGCGACTGTTTCACCTGCCAGAGCAAAACATCCTTCGATTCGAAACTTTTCTGGTCCATAGTTCTTTAATTAGATGTAAATTAACACTAAGAGCTGAGCGCATGTGTAGATAACCGTGACATACAACTGTCTGTCCGAAAACTTGTTGAATAACGAATTCTATCGAAAGATATTTGTGAAAGTGTGTGAGTCTCGATGAAGAGATCCGTCTGTTAGTCGTCGGACCTTTTGCACATGTCCGACCGGCCGCCATTTTTCCTCTCTCGGTTCGAACATTTTCGGATCGATTGTCCTTCCCTAATACACTTTTAAGCAAATGTATGAGTGTGGTAGTGGAAAGAAATATGAAGTACAGCTGTCTGCCTGACAACTTCTCGAATAAGGAATTATATTGAAAGATATCTGTGAAAGTGTGAGACCACAGCCGATCTGCTACGAACAGCTTCGATTCGAAAGTTTTCGGAGTCGATTATTCTTTTCTAAGATACCCAAAACAACGTTTAGGATAGCGCTATTGCAGAAAACAGTGACATGCATCTTCCCGTCGAATAACTTGCTCGATAAGGCCTTCTATTAAAAGATATTTTAGAAATAGTGTGAGAGTGATGTTTGCCGGACGTTGAAGCCTCTCAGTGCGGACTCTTAAAATCCGACTACTGTGACCGAAAACGAGGCAAAAATGAAAATTAGTAATTAACACTGTTAATTACTAATTTTCACGTGAAAACGATAACCCTAGGTTTTGGCACTAGTAAGCCGTCATAGCTGTGGCCAGAGAGGTGTCACCGGCTAATTGAGGCCAGCTAAAAATTCACTCAGAGCGAAACTAGTTGACTGTGTCTAACTTTTGACAAAGCAACACAACTGAAGGGTTCACAGATTAGGTAACCGACTCACTGGTCAAGGCTGCAGGGAAACAAGAGTATCTTGTCAATGAAAGAGGTTACACACAGATACGCGATGCTGAGAACTGTGGCCGATTTTTCACTCTCTTTCTCGGAGGGCCTTCATCATTGCAGGGACTGCTGTAAAGAATGCTTGCTCAGAAACTAACTCTTTTTGCATTGAAACATGCACCAACTGGTGGACACCATCGACAATGTCAAACATGAAATCGAAGCAGTTTGCTTGAGGAAACGGTCGTCAGCAACTCAAACTTCTCTGTTTTCTTTTTTTAAGAAAATCTGAGGTGACTTTCTTTGTGGCCCCCTGACCCCGCCCCCTCCCTCTGTAAGGACCCTCCTCCATAAGGACCGATTTTTGTCAACATTTTCAAGGTCGCTAGAGAGGGGTTCCACTGTACTAGTTCCGATTTTTTTTCTCAATTTTAACGCGGGAACCTTGATTTTGCGAATTTGATTTTGGGGGGTGTCTACGTAATGTAAACTCAATCTGTTTTCTGGATAAGGTAGGGGAATGAATGGCTTTTTCAGTTATAAAATTGGTTTTACAATCAACAGCCTCATCAGAAAGATCTGCCCTCAAACGCATCTGCCTAGTCTTTTACGACGGGTGGTAGAGTAATATCAGATCATTTAGTGCTTGCATATGGAATTTACAATGACTTCAGTGGGATCTGTGTTTAATTATGAATACTACCTAAATTTGAAGAATTTCACAACTCTTCAACATTGAAGAAAACAAAAGTTACAGACCTTACTTTCCATGCCTTCTATACAGATTGACCTCCAAAACTGCCCCCCCCCCCCCCCCCCCCCCCCACTGACAACTCCTACATTATTTCAGCGAATTACTTCATATTTGTTGTACATTGGTTTGTTGAATAGGATGATAAGTTCACAAAGTTTCAGGTTTGTATGTTAAATGATCTGACCTGAATGCCTTTTCTTTTGCAATGGTATGTGCGTGTGTTTTGTGTGTGTGTGTCGGACTATGTGTGTGTGTGTGAGAGAGAGAGAGAGAGAGAGAGAGAGAGAGAGAGAGAGAGGGATGGCCGATTTGACAGTACACTTGCAGTGCCTTGGGCGACTGTGCCAAAGGCATTGCACTTCTACTTAATTATTATCATTTAAATTTGTTTCAATAATGTTTTAAAGCAAGAACTTACGTCCCGCGGGTATTTGAAGGAGAGCGAGTGGTGAGCGAGTAAGTAGCACCAACTTTTGCTTCTGGATCCATGCGCCAACCGTAGGCTGAGCAAGTGTCACTCGTTCTATTTATGCGGTGAGAAATAACAGAAACAATTCTTTCAGAAACGTACAACCGTGTGGTGAAACTTTTTTTAAAGGTGCAGATTATTTTGATTCTGGAACTATGGACATGTCTCAGAAATGTTCTAAGGGTAACCTTTGACAACTATCTCGCAGCAACGCTTATGGGTTATTCTCCAGAGCTGTGTACCAGTGGAAACCATGTTACGAAGTTGACATATCTTTACTCAGCTGTGACATTTTAACCATACAAACTAATTTCGTTAAAAAAACCTGGTTTTGCGGCTATTTTTCAGGGGGTCCTCCACCCAAAGAGCCATATCTGCTCAAGTTCTCAATGATTTGCTTTGGAAAGTTCAGAAGTTATGACCAATAGGCTGACCTAAATCGGTGTTTACTTTTGCGAATGTGTATAATAAGCGTGTTGTATTACGTACATTTTCCGAAAGAACTAAACAAATATTCATATTAATTCAGGGTTTTAGGTTAAAAAATCGTGACTTTGCCTGCTAAGCAAAACATGGATGAGGCAATAGGTGCCAAAGTTTGAGGCAGATCCGAGTGCTGGTTTACATTTGCTGGAGATGGGAACGCGCAAGAAAATTTATCGATCACCGCCCTTGGTAATGCGTACAGTAGCTGTGGAGATAAACTGACCTTGGCCTGTGCTTCCTTCGCTGCGGGTCACAAAAGCGCAACTCACCGAGCACAGCGCGCCGGAACAGGATAGTAAGCACAGGCCCATGGACTGTTAGTCTCCACGGGTTGTGTACTCGGTACCACTGACGGTGATCGATAATTTTTCATGCGTGTTCCCATCTCCAGCAAATGTAAACTAGCACTCGGATCTGCCTCAAACTTTAGCACCTATTGCCTCATCCATTTTTTGCTTAGCATGCAAAGTCACGATTTTTTTAACCTAAATCCCTGAATTAATATGAATATTTGTTTAGTTCTTTCAGAAAATGTACGTAATACAACACGCTTATTATACACATTCGCAAAACACATTTAGGTCAGCCTATTGCTCATAACTTCTGAACTTTCCAAAGCAAATTATTGAGAACTTGAGCAGATATGGCTCTTTGGGTGGAGGACCCCCTCAAAAATGGCCGCAAAACATGTCTTTTGGGCCTCTGAAACGGTTGACACCTACCGCCTTTGACAAAAGGCTACATAAAGACTAGAGAAGTCAGGTGCATACAACAAATGTTCTGAGCAGGAAATTGAATGGCCTTTCCAATGGTTGTCAGAAATGTTTGGTTTGTGCATATTCTGATTTTTTGCAGATTTGTTAAAATACGGGGCTATGGTTTTTGTCAGGTCGATTTTAGGGGTGACCTTGTTTGACAGGCTGTCACGGGATGCCTATCCAAAGTACCATCAATCGGACAATCGATATGTACAGCTGACATAATTACCTTTTGGGGCATGTAACGTTCAACTAAAATAAATTGCGTGTTAATGCTTTTCTTAGCGTGCGAAAATTGTTGCAATAATTTTTTGGCCAAGTTTACATGTATATCCTTGGCCTGCAGATAAAGAATTTTAGAAATACGTGCACGTTTTGTTTGTCTACATTCAGTAAATTACAAGGGTTTTAAAATACATCAACTTCGTAACATGGAAACCAAAGGTTGTGAAATGGATTTAAACACTAACACTAACAGTTATAAAAAAGAAGACAAAAATATATACTTTGTTTTGTTTGCATGTCTACACACACACACACACACACACACACACACACACACACACACACACACAAACAAGAAAAAAGGAAGAGGTTACAAGGTATGGTCACATAATTTTTCTCTTTTGTGCTTCTTCGTTGGTTTTTACAAAACAAAAGTTGTGGTTTTATTAACGATCAATGGATGCATCTGCATGGCCAAGAGGACGCTTGCAAAACAAACACTTGTAAAAACAACACAAGACAGATTAAAGTTGTGGAACGTTTCATTCAGAACAAACCATGAATGTTTTGTTTTGTCCTGAATTATATGTTCCAAAAAGGTGTAACCTTTCTTTTCGTTTTGGAACGTAAGCAGTCTTATCTGTTTTGGATCAAAGATTGATGTCTCATAAACATGTAATGTGTGTGCCCTTTCACCATCATGTTTACTTTAAAGAAATGAATTGTGCTTAAACAAAGCACTCCCGTGAAACGGTTACATAACACTTGCAGTAACACTGCCACCAGCTGTGTTTTGATTACACGTCTCTTTTTTTCCCACCTTAACCCCTTGAGTGGCAAGTTCGTAAGGATTACAGGCTACACTGTGCATTGTCCTGTGCCCAACCACGTATGTGTAACATGGGCAATGTATGATGCCGTCACGTGTTCCCAGTAAAGGGAGTTAAGTCAGAATTGTCTTTTCTGGCACACAGGATAAATAGCTGGTTCTTTTGGGGTGAGACATTCTGATTTCGAACAGAATAGTTGCTTGTTACAGGAGCAGCGTTTAAAAAAACAAATATACCTATAACAGTTCAAACTGTGGTTTTAACAGAAAAAGACACATAGTACAAAAATACTTGCCTTTTACAGGTGTTTAACACAAGTGGTTGCTTTTGAAGATCTGTTCATAAAGAAATATTTGGCAGAAAATAAAGGTGGAAGGATTGGCAACAAGCATAAATCAACAAAAACTAAAATAAAATGTATGGTCTTCATTTAGAACCCCACATACAGATAACTGGTTTACAGATGATTTCATCAAGAGTGAACACATCTCTTCGCTAGCCAAATGTGTTCTCTTTTGTTATTTAAGTTTCCTTTGATTCCACATACTCATATTTAGCAAATATCAATGAAAACCAGGTACATTTCTTTTGCATAAGATTCTATTATATTTGGATTAAGTTATTGCCTAAACTACAGCTAAAGTTTTCATTCTGAATAGAAATATTTGGATTTATTAATGTCCTAAGCTATGTTTTTCTCACTGCTAATACTGAGTTTTTGACAAATGTTTTATAAACATCTCTTATTCTGAGACTGAAGTGCAAAAGGCTGGTCAAACTGACTGAACGACTTGCACTCATACACCACCTTGATATGTGAAATGAGCAAATTCAACCTCCATGTGCCTACATTCTTGGCTGTGAGTGTGTGTGTGTGTGTGCATTTACTTTCCAACTGAAAAAAACTTGCTAACTACATTTGCTCTTTACAAAGTGGTTTACATATCAGACTGTAATCTGGCTAACAACAATATGTAGTCTGGCTAACAACAAGTGAAACTGATGCTCTGCATGACTACTCTCTTTCAAACTTGATCATCCAGCTCCCGAGATACAAAAGTCAGCTGTGATTTAATACATATAAATATATTTGTCAGTAAATACTGGTGTGAAACTGATGTGAAACAGTTGATAGGCTAATGGCAGTGCGCTGAAAACTGAAAGCGTATTCTTCCGCCCTTTGCCACAGCGAGGCTGTGTCCCTTCTTTTGATTTAAGAAGATTCTTCTCATCCTCAGTGTTTGTGACATGTAGCTTATCTTTTCTTCTTCTTGCCTATTCAAATGCGCAATGCAAAATGTGCATTGTGAATCTTGTTTTTTCTCTTGCGGTACTGACAATATCGTTGTTGAAACTATCACAGTGTGCTAAGAGATTTATAGAGCAAATCTCAAAAATGATTATTGAACAAAGCGCTACAATAATCATTTTTGAGATTTGCTCTATAAATCTCTTAGCGCACTGTGATGTCTCAATAACTTAAAATATATGTTTTATTTTTTTAAATTTAGATCTGGTTTGTGCATTGTTCACGGGATTACCTCCCTTTTGTCCTTTTACTTGTTCCAGTTTTTAACCTAATGTCTTAATATATTTTTATTTTATTTTATTTTATACATTTCTGTGATCTACAAAGTTGAAAAAAAAATGATATGCGGCAAGCCTGTATACACAGATATAGTTTAAACTTTTACATAGCTTAGGAAAATGTTGCTGTGGAGCTTCCAAGCAATTCAAATGCCAGCAAAACCTAATACAGTCGACTCCGGTTAATCGGCCACTTTTGGGACTGACTGAACTATGGCCGATTATCCGAAGTGGCCGATTAACCGAACATTTTAACACATAACTACGTATGAAGAAAAGATTCGGTCCCAGGGAAAATTGGCCGATTATCCGGAATTGGCCGATTATCCGGATGGCCGATTAACCGGAATTGACTGTACATGTATTTTAAATATCACAAGGTATTTAAAACAAGTAAATTCAAAACGTGGTTAATGCACATGTTAGCAAAACAGCAACAACAAAGACATCAACACCTGAACAAAGCTAAAGGTTTTCAGAGGAAAAGTTCTCATGTTTTGTAAACTTCTTTATAACTGAAGTAAAGAATTAAAAAAAAGAAAAGAATAGTCATGGTGATCAAATGCCCTGTCAACCATAAAGATCTGTTTTCATCACATAGTACCCTGAAACAAAAGGCGAACACAAAACAGAAGCATTTGAAGAAACAGCAAGACTGGTAAATGCTGGCCCCCCAGTGCAGTCACCAGTAGAGATGGAGGAGAGAGACGCTGAAGAAAGGAACAGCGATGACACGTTAAGGCCACAACGGGCTGCAGGTCAGAGTTGAGACTTTGTGTTTCCCTGAGTGAGTCAATCTGTCCACACCAGCCCCACAGTCTGACAGATGAAGCAGTACATATCTGCTATCTCCTCTATCTGCAACACCATTTCATTTCATACTTCCATTCCAATGCTAAAATATGTGGGTCGCTTCCTCCCACTGTAAATGTAGCAGAAGCCACACTAAGTGTGTGTGTGCGTTGGATAAGATGTAATCAGCTATTTGCACTTCTGTCAGAATGACAGTTTTTTGTATGTGCCATGGTGTTGACACAAGGTGGGACATGCACACAAGGCATTACATTAGGTAGACTCGTGTCTGTCCAGGATTCAAACCCATCAACAGAGGAGCATAAGTCCAGTACTCTACCAACTGAGCAACCAAGTCCCTATAGCATTGCATCAGCAAACTTTACTCTCTTCTCTTGGAGCATGGCACAAAGCTGTGGGCTTTCACCAACACTGGTGAGGCAACATCACATATCATTACATGCCCACTGCTCTTTCGTCTCTCTTGGAGAATGGCACAAAGCTGTGGGCTTTCACCAACACTGGTGAGGCAACATCACATATCATTACATGCCCACTGCTCTTTCTTCTCTCTTGGAGCATGGCACAAAGCTGTGGGCTTTCACCAACACTGGTGAGGCAACATCACATATCATTACATGCCCCCTGCTCTTTCTTCTGTGTCAAAATAGAGCCTAGCAGCAATTAAAGACCCTATACATGTGTCTGAAATAGTCTTTGCTTGCCTAAAATTTAACTCTTTGAAATCATACACAGAGACAGAGAGACAGAGAGACAGAGAGAGCGAGAGACCCCCCACCCCCCACATACACACACTCACACACACTTACACACAAACACAAACTCACCACTTTCTTTGTAGGCTTGCCAGCACCATGACCAGAATCTGTGTCAACACGGATGATGAGTGGATTTGTCTGAAACACAAAAGAAAACTTGTAAAGTACTGATTGTTGTTGAACTGTACAACAACCCCTTGAGTCAAAACAGTTTAGAATGGTAAGACAACTTCTTGTGTCGCAAGAAGATATAGTGTGCAGATCCAACATATATGCATCTTCCGAGAAATCTCACTCCACTGTGGATATCCTTGTAACAGCATGATTAATCCTTTGACTAATAAAATGACCCAAACTAACAATAAGCTAAATGGTTGACAAAATACCAAGCGCTGATGGAAGGTTTGACAAAGCTTGAAAAGCAGGACATGGTCAGTGAGGACAACCACCTCAGGAACATGGACAGGTGCCAGCAGACCATCATCTCTCCACTGGGAACTGGCCGTTGTTGTCTGCTCCCCTATCTCTACTACCTGAATGTCCCTGACACCTGTCTGCCCTTGTGGTACACAACCTCCTGATCCCACCAAACACTTAGTCTGCTCTCCCATCTCTACTACCTGAATGTCCCTGACACCTGTCTGCCCTTGTGGTACACAACCGCCTGATCCCACCTAACACTTTGTCTGCTCTCCCATCTATACTACCTGAATGTCCCTGACACCTGTCTGCCCTTGTGGTACACAACCTCCTGATCCCACCAAACACTTTGTCTGCTCTCCCATCTCTACTACCTGAATGTCCCTGACACCTGTCTGCCCTTGTGGCACACAACCTCCTGATCCCACCTAACACTTTGTCTGCTTTCCCATCTCTACTACCTGAATGTCCCTGACACCTGTCTGCCCTTGTGGTACACAACCTCCTGATCCCACCAAACACTTAGTCTGCTCTCCCATCTCTACTACCTGAATGTCCCTGACACCTGTCTGCCCTTGTGGCACACAACCTCCTGATCCCACCTAACACTTTGTCTGCTCTCCCATCTCTACTACCTGAATGTCCCTGACACCTGTCTGCCCTTGTGGTACACAACCGCCTGATCCCACCTAACACTTTACAACAATGTCCTGACCTTTCCCCTTCCACAGCTCACCTCTGACCATCTCCAGTGGGTTTTGAAGGCTAATCCAGAAATGAACACAACAATTATGCCCAATATCTGAATTGAAACCAATCAATTGTACATCTGTGCTGAAAACACCTCATTCGTTTTCATAAACATGCACCTATACCTGTACACTTTCCATTCTGCCATAGCTTGGTTATCCATGCAATATTTCCTCACAAATCTTGTGTACCACAAACAGGAGACACATTTGACAAAAACCTGTGTAATTCAACAAAGAACTAAATGACACATATAGTTCACTCGTCTCACCTGTCCCTCTTTCTTTCCCAGTGTGTGCTGAAGCTCAGCGATGAACTTGAGGGAGTGAAGGGGGACAACTCTGTCATCATGGTCACCAGTCATCAGCAGTAGGGATGAGTACTGTCCCCCTTTGGGCTCCCTGGGAATGTTGTGCAGAGGGGAGTACCTGAAAGATATAACCATGATTTTCACAACTGATAAAAACATGAAACCTTCAAACTGCAAGCATGCTAGAAAGAAGAACCCTACAAAAAACCAAGAGGTTCATAATGAGAATACCATTAGTTACAGTGCACTTGATAACTTGTTTTGTATGCTGTTCTTATTGATGGGCTGTTGCCATCCAAAATCGAGCTTGCTATAGGATTATTTAAAACTATTTTGTCCCCAAGAAGCGTGCACTTACTTGATGAGCCACTGGAACGGCTTTGGGTCATCCGATGAGCCGTAGTCTGTGATCCAGGCATGGCCGATGGTGAACTTGTGGAATCTCAGCATGTCCAACACCCTGTCATCATCAACCAGTCACCACTTCACCCATCATTATCCTCTACATCAGCACTGTTATTATCATCACAACCACCAGTGCTATTTGTGCACCAAAGTGAACCAAGACAAACTTTGCATGCTGACAACAAGGAAACAAAAGCTAGGTTAGTGTAACAATGTTAACAATATTGTCAGAATCATTCCCCTCATTGTCACTACCGCCATTTGGATCAACACTTTCCCTCACTTAATCATACCCCTCAAGTTCACTCTCCACATGTCTAGAAATAGCTATGTGCAGACATACCTAAACATGTCAAACGATACACAAGAGGACTGACAACCACAAAGATAGAGAGCCACTGACCCAACTTGAGCGATACCTGCACCAAAGAGATCAGGGCGCTGATTGAGACAAGCGCCAACCAGCAGTCCTCCATTGGACCCTCCGTTGATGATGATCCTGGTCAACACACAAAACAGACACTATTATAGGGTCTGCACGCATGCACACACACACACACATTCCACGCAACTCTCATTGCATCTCCCCAGGGCATTCATGGCCAAAACACTGTACAGTCTGAAGGTTTTCTGCAGGAGATGTTCACCCTCATTCCTGGCAAACACTGTGACTGCCGGCTAGCATATAAAACACTCTCAGGTGTTGAAGATTATATTCGAAAAAATAACGAGGGAAAAAAACTGCCCAAACAATTAAAGTATGTTTCTCAGGTGTTGAATATTTACGATACATCCACCGAAATGAAACAAACTATGATGTGACTGACTTGTTTGGCGTGGTGTACTTGCTGTCCACCAGGAACTGTGCCGCAGCCTGGAAGTCATCAAAGCCATTCTGTTTGTTTCCCAGTGTGCCTGCCTTGTGCCACGTGTCCCCGTACTCACTGCAACCAGTACCAGCCTGCTCTCACACACACCTCACACAATCATCCACCTCTAATGCTAGCACAACACAACACATTCCAACCTCACATCTCATCTTACCTTTAATGCTAGCACACCACAACACATTCCAACCTCACATCTCAGATTCCAGCCAGCATTACTTCCCCTGTAGCCACATTATTTTGCTTACCTATACGTAAGATTATAACACCCACTAACTTTCAACACTTACAACTTCTTTGAAAATGCACTAATAAGCATGAAACTTTGTGGTTGTGATGGGGTTATATTTAACATTAAAATATTTTTGTTTGCATGCATCATTTATTTTCTTAGCATAAATACAAATAAAAAATGAAAAGGGGTTGTGTTGGCTAGTCCGTGGAATTTTGTGAAACTAACCAGTCTATGCCTGGTAAAACTCCTTTGATCAGGTAATCATGTTGACCATCCAACTTCCTGATCCTGGTATCTAAATAAGTATTGTGGACCAGTGCATGTCATGGGACGATTTTCTTAATAGTTCGGTTAGCAACAACAAGCAGAGAAAAGCTTTGATCTCTACTAGATCCACAGGTCGCCATTTCCGAACACGCAAACTTTTTACGTCTTGTCACTGGCTTGCTTTGCACTGAATTTGAGTCAGTTTCTACGCAGTGTCTCTTTGACAAGCAAGTCAAGCATTTGCTACGCAGTCAGATTATCGGTAATGTTTGCTGGTCCTGTCATTTCACTAAACTAGACCAGCCACTGTTTGTATCCATCTGCACTTTCGTAAATTCCGTTTCGTAACCGTCACTGTTATGAACTGTCATTTTTTTTCACCGCGATACACAGTTCATTGCGAAGATCTTCCTCGGTAATTCGTTCCAATTCCGCATACTTTTTGTTGTCAAGAAACAACTCGAAAGAAAGTTTCAAACTCATCATCCTCCATCTTGCTTGTCGAAGCGCTAAAGTACTTTATCGATGCAAAAACAAAAGCAGAAAACTTCGACGAAACCGACTCAAATGCAGCGCAGACGACACGACGAGATAACGGAAGGAAGTGAGCCTCGCTTTGGCTCAAGTGCCGTTAAAAATACCGTTATTCTCGTATGCAAATACGAACAAGAAGTTGGTCATACGAACACGCCTTGTGCTGGCGACGCAAATCGCCACTGGCTGGCAAAGGGGGGGGGGGAATGGCTGGGCGACGAAAATCGCCGCTGGCATGCTAAAGGTTAATGCTAGCACACCACAACACATTCCAACCTCACATCTCATCTTACCTTTAATGCTAGCACACCACAACACATTCCAACCTCACATCTCATCTTACCTTTAATGCTAGCACACCACAACACATTCCAACCTCACATCTCATCTTACCTTTAATGCTAGCACACCACAACACATTCCAACCTCACATCTAATCTTACCTTTAATGCTAGCACACCACAACACATTCCAACCTCACGTCTCATCTTACCTTTAATGCTAGCACACCACAACACATTCCAACCTCCCATCTCATCTTACCTTTAATGCTAGCACACCACAACACATTCCAACCTCCCATCTCATCTTACCTCTAATGGTAGCACACCACAACAAATTCTAACCTCACAAACTCGGGTAGGTCTTCAACAAAGGATGTGGTATAGTCGTTTCATGTTATCAAATGTGCAACTTTATAACTCTGTGCAGTGTAGATCAAGACAGACAAGTTTAGGTGTAATGCACCATGGGACACGCGTACAAGAAGGAAGTGAGGCACGCAGATAAAGAGAACAAAGCAATGTAAATTTAAATGAAGCAGAAATGAAACAAAACAAAAAAATCATGCAAGGTCTCTCACTTTCCACCGCGAATATTGGCCACTGCAAAGACTCCTCCCAGATTCTGCAGGTAGACGGTGCGTGATGGGGAGAAGGAGGGTGTGATGGACACGCTGAACCCTCCATAGCCGTACAGCAACACTGGGTGGCTCCCATCACGTTGCAGTCCCTACAACCAACACATAACACCAAATCCACACATTTTTAAAACGTGAAACGAAAGTGAAGCATGAAGGAAAGCTGTCACTTGGTTAAAATTTAAAAAACATATCTGACTTCATGGCACCTGTCGGTGACATAGGACAGCAGTTGTGCTGCCCATTGTACAAAGCAGAAATGTGTTCAGTCTGTATTGAAACCCTTTAATCAATTACAGCAGCAATTCAAACTCAGCTCAATAACACAGTAATTACATTACGTCTACAAAAATGTCAGAGGAAACATGAACGGGAACATGTGACAGGCTTACAATTTATTTTTCCATATTTCAATTTGTGGTTATGAGAAATAGTACGAGTCAGTTGCAAGCAGATTACACTTTCCTGTCAACAATGAACACGGCGAGTTTTGTTTTCAACTATAGCATGAATGGACACCCATTGGCCATTGTAAACCTGTCTCTATACATTGCAGTTGGCTGGTCATGGGAGGCCCCCCCCCCCCCCCCCCCCCATGCAAGAAAAATAAAAGCTCTCACTAATTCCTGAAGAAAGGAAGAAGGATGAAACAACGTTACCGAGATTCGATGGCCTTCACACAAGAAAAGGCCAATGGCTAAAGAAAAGCCAGAGCACTTCAAACACGTCCAGCGCCGTGCGTTGAAGGAAAAGGAATGAGTGTCACCGGTATACAGCAGTCCCTCTCATGAACGGACACCCTTGGGCCATAGCAAAACTGTCCGTACATTGCAGGTGTCCGGTCACGGGAGGGGTGACCACACCACCCCCTCCGCCATACATTCACACAGAGACACACAAACAACAGGATTGAATCTATGCTAATCACTTCTTGTGGCTACTAAACAATAACAATAAACTCCTAATACTTCTTTAAACGTTCTGTAAAAATGATTTGTATGAAAAGTGTTGAAAAGAAGAGATAAAATAAATCCTCAAGGCAGTGAACACACTCACCATGCACTGACATACGAAAGCAGCCACACAAACACAGCACAGAGGAGCGTGTGCAGATGCTTTGAAAGAATAAGCTTGAAAACCAGTTTGAAGAAATAGCAGCAGATAGAGCTGCATGTCATAGTCATGTAATTTATTTTCTTCTTGTCTGGCTTTATTGACTGCATGCCGATCATGTGGCATGGCAGTGACTTTTCACTCTTCAGTCGGAAATACACAGTACATAACACAGCTCCCACTCTCCCTCACTAATGCCTACCCCAAGCCGTGACAACTGATGCTTGGAAATTGTGTGGAAGAGTACACCTCTCTATTTCTCTCCAATGCTCTTCCTGCTGACATGTAGTGACACCGGACACCCCACAGAGTTTAGCCAGCTACCCCTCCACCCCCCACCCCCCTCCCGCTCTCTCACTCCCTCCAGCCATGTACTGTTGGGGGCTGTGGCCAGAGAGGCCAGCTGCACTGTTCACTCAGACTCAGAGCAAAACCAGTTGACTGTGTCGTAACTTTTGACAAAGCAAGACAACTGAAGGGTTCACAGATTAGGCAACCGACTCACTGGTCAAGGCTGAGGGGAAACAAGAGTATCTTGTCAATGAAAGAGGTTACACACAGACACACGATGCTGAGAACTGTGGCCGTTTTTCACTCTCTTTCGCTCAGGACCTTCATCGACTGTACATGTGGTTTCTGTTGTTTACGTCCAACAGACAAGAATAAAGAGCACAGTGCAGTTTCATGTTGGCATCTTCGCATGTCCTCCACTCCTGACCAAAACTACCCCCCCCCCCCCCCCTCTCTCCTGATGGGTACACGTGCACTCAAGTTATCAGTGACTGTCATCACGCCATTGCGGCTGTGATCTTTGTACCAAGAGCCGGACTGCTCTGTTATCGACTTTGTCGTGGTGAACATTTGACGATGGTCTGTCCGTACATTGGAGGTATGACCTGCTGTTGGGACCGAAAATGAGTGTCCGCGTCCACGTTTTGCAGGTGTCCGTTTAAGGGGGGGCAAATATAGAAGGAAAACACTCCGTGCCGAGCAAATGTGTCCGTACATGTCAGGTGTCCGCTCACGCCGGGGGCCGTACATTGCAGGGACTGCTGTACATCCTGCGCATGCGCGGTACACCGGTAGGGGAGATAACCACTACGGACCATGCCTTATATGGCATGTAGTTTTTGTTTTAGAGTTATCTCCCCATGTTACCATGTAAGAGTGCTTCAATGTCTTAGCAACCAAACGAAGTTATTGCTATCTATGTGAGTTGGGTAAGAATATGTAATTTAAGTGCATGTTTTGTATTATTCTCAACGATGCAAAGTAAGAAACACCCGGGCAAAGCCAGGTCCTTACTGCTAGTGAATTAATATTACAATAGTGACAAGGTAATCAAAAGATCCTACTTGTGTATTAGGGTGCATATATCTGATAACCATGATAAAATCCCCAAAAACCCAGCTAACATTGTACTGTTACTAAAAATCAATAATTGGCAATGCCTACCTTCTTGTGCACAATAAACATGGGAATCTTGGTACCGTCCTTGCTGGGGAAGAATTTCTGCTCTGTCTCAAAGTTGCTGGCATCAAACCCTTGGACTTCTATTGTGCGGTACACCTGCAAGCACCCAACACACTTCAGAGAAAAGACATCTCTATGTCAAAAAGCATCATGCCAGAACTGATTTTGAAACTCCCACAATTGATGATAAAAATGCAGTAGCAAAAACCTAAAGCATAAAACAAATCAAGCAAACAAAAAACACAAAAGCAGAAATGCTGCTTGGTAGGGGCAAAAGTCCAAAACTTATTTCAAATCGCCAAAATATTTGCCTTATAGTTGCAGCAGATCTTAAAAATTTTTTTCACAGCATGGGAAAAAAATTATGCTCATAACTTCTTTAAACTTCAAAATAACGCTGAAGCTTCTTTTGCCATTTCAGCAAATTTCTTGAAAAAGAAATCCTAGGAACACCCTTCCATATGTACAGTACCCGGTAAAAGAAAAGCAACTCATTCGCGCCCACTGTTGCAAGTGATTTTTTGTCATTTTCAAATTGTTGTAAAATATGAACCAGATAAGGTACATCAAAAAGGAAGACAGATTCGTGGAGAATATTTTACTGGCTGTATTGTAGTGCATATCATTTAACCCCTTCACTGCCCACCCCGTATGTAATACGTGGTCATTTTCAGTTTGTCATACGCCCATAACCGTATCTCGTACGTGGGATTTGTGTCAACAACATTTCAGGACATTTCTGAAAACTAAATGGGAGGTAACCACTGTCCAAGTACTTGTAGGGGTTCTAAACACAGTTCTTTCCCATAGACCGTTCGGATAAGTTACTACCACGTGTTGAAAACTGTGTTAAAAATATAGAACCGACTATAGCATTCAGCCGCCATTCACAATGGCGGCCGAAAGTCGGACCTCAACTCATAGACCCGTTTTCAAGCGATACAGTGTTCTGGAAGCTCTACAAGAAGTGATTTATGGATTACCACACAGAAGAATACTTTTATGGGCTGTAATGTGAGTACCTGATGTTTGACACCAGTTTTAGCAGTGTTTTGTGTGGTTTTACATGCTGCAATGTGTGTGTGTGTAAGTCCGGAAACTGTAATTTTTGACAAAAATGGTCATTATATCAATTTTTACTATAACAATCACAAACAAAGTCCAATGATCATGTCATCCTATAATAGCCAAGGGTATAAGCAAAACACATGCCAAAGATCTAAGAGATATCTCAATGAAATGATCGAGCAGTGAACAGATTAGTGAACCTACCGAAGAAAGCGAAATTTTGCCCTGGCACACAGTAGTAGTAAAGTTTCTATTTGTGTCCCCAGAATAAGTTTCTATTTGGGCACACAGCAATACCAAAATGCTGCTATACTGTGGCAGTGAAGGGGTTAATCGTTGTTTTTTTTTACCTTTTCATAAACTGTAGGGGTCAAGCGAGTCGTGATTGCAGGCAAACTTGTCACTTCGACTACTACAAAATTCGTTTGTTTGTTTGTTTGCTTAACGCCTAGCCGACCACGAAAGGCCATATCAGGGCGGTGCTGCTTTGACATATAACGTGCGCCACACACAAGACAGAAGTCGCAGCACAGGCTTCATGTCTCACCCAGTCACATTATTCTGACACCGGACCAACCAGTCCTAGCACTAACCCCATAATGCCAGACGCCAGGTGGAGCAGCCACTAGATTGCCAATTTTAAAGTCTTAGGGGCAGACGCCTTACCACTAGGCCAACCGTGCCGGTCTACAAAATTCGTAAATATGCATATTTCTCAACCAGGTAAAGACAGTTGTGGAGGAAATTCATCTCTCAACATGATCATGTAATTAGAATTATTCGCCAAACCGTAACATATTTAGAAAAATGAACATTAATCACTTAGAAGCGCATTACAACATGTGTAGGGACTTGGTACAATCAAGTCTGACAAATACAATAACACAATATACAGTCGGCATCTTAAATAAAACTGGGAAAAGCAGCTTCGACATTTAAACACTGCTACTAAAAGATCCTCTAACGATGCATACTGCTTTACAATATGCATTTATGTATAAATATAGTTAAAGAACATCGAGTTAATAGGAATTAGAAAAGGTTCTTATAATAAAACTATCTAGCGAACGACGAAGAAGAAGAAGAATAAAACAAGAGGCGAAGCCATCAAGGCTCACGTAAGAAATCGACAAACAGTAACACAAACTCAATCACTCCGTCACACATACACACACCAGACATGGGATTCAGAAAAAGTGATAATTAAGGAAAAAAAAGTAGGGTCTGGGGGCCGCAGAAGGCCCCCAGTAGGGTCCAGGGGCAACGCCCCTGGTCGGGGTCTGGGGGCGAAGCCCCCAGAAGCTGAAGGTTTTTAGTATTTTAGACACACAAAAATGGCCCTGAAATGCATATTTCAGCTTAATCATAGCCCCCCCCCCCCCCCCCCCTCCCTTTCTCTTCCTTCCCATGTTTCTCAAATTAATTTTACGCTAAGACTCAAAATAAGGAGGAGAAAGAGAGAGAGAGAGAGAGAGAGAGAGAGAGAGAGAGAGAGGCGGGGATGGGGGGGGGGGGGGGGGTGGTGGCGTGTGACGGTGTGGTTTCAATGTTCTTACCTTGTCGGTGCCAAACGACCCCAGTGACTGATTACACGACTGGGTTTTCAGGATAGTCAGGTGCTTGTTGCTTTTCAAGTGGCTTTTGAGGGCAGTCTTTCCATTGGAACCGTAGTTGATAACATTAACATCGTTGCACAAAGTGCACTAAGCTTTTCCCGGCAAGTTGATTTTAGCAAAAGCATCGCCAACTTTCAGTTTCACGTCTTGTGTCTTCTGGCCTTTCTCGTATTTCCAGCTCAATGATACAACTTCATCGAGCCAGTCGAATCTCCAGAGATTTTTCTTGTACTTCTGCTGGTCAATTTCCCGGGATAGAACGGTTTCGTCTCGCTTTAGCTTCCTCATCATTTTGGCAAGTGGCTCGAAGCGATGTAAAAATGGCGCCGAATCATTCTCATACGGTATGCTTTAGCTTATACTGAATCCCCGATAGCTACGTTGAAACGGTGACTGTAGGAGACAAAGACACAGAGCGCGTTCCCATACGGATCGACCAGCAACAGTCTGACCGTTTTAGGAACCAACCGTTCAAGAATAGTATGGAATGGAGCGTCGCGATCAGCGGACCGGCCGAAAAACTTGGGTCTTTACCTACATATACCCCAACATTTTCTCAGCGGATTTGCACGAATCTCAAGAATGATCCCTGGAGCCTAAAAATTTACGGAATTCCGTAATTTTACGGAAGAATCCCATGTCTGCACACACACACACACACACACACACACACACACACACACACACACACACAGAAAGAGCATAGGTGAAACTGTGCAAGAAAGCGAGACACTAGATCTAGATCTGTATGTCTGCATGTAGCCTACTTACAGGGACACGACTGCCAACTAGTCTCGGCGCGCTCAAAATAATAATGACCGAGACTTTCAGTACTTCCTTCGCGTGACGTCTAACCCTCTTACGTCATAATGTGACGTCAATGTAATGTGACGTCTTCAAATGTTAGAGTTTCTACCACAGACATACACACGCACGCACGCACATACGCACGCACAGACAGACAAAGTTACGATCGCATAGGCTACACTTACGTGAGCCAACTAACAATGTCAATGTATAACAATTCATTCAACGTAAATGGCCAAAGAACAACAACAAAGCAATGATGATAAAACAGTTATACTCAATGGCTAATAACGAGGCAGAACTAAATAGTATCGACACAAGATTAAAACAAAACATTCCTGGAGACACATTTATACATGTATCAAGTGTAGAGAGATCAAAGATACTGGATTGTAAATAGATGGTTTGCCTTGTGACCTCAGGTCAATGACCCATACTTTTCAAATGAGAGCAGCTACCTGCCCCAGTTAACAGACACTGACCTTCTGACCCCGCGTCAATGACCAAGTTTTCAACTATGAGACCTGATGTTTGAGAGGAAACTTTGCCAGGGTCATAGTAACAGAAACATGCTTATTACTACAGAGGGATATTCTGATAATCATCGGTCCACGCTATCGCTCATGTCTCTCCGACAGGATGGATAATTACTACGCGGATTAAAGGGAAAGAAGCGGAGCTAAAAGCCAAAATCTATCAAAACAAGAACACAGAGTTATCTCCCATTTGTTTTTCGCTAATGTTTCTGATAAAAGACGAAAGACAAACGTGATTGTAGAATGGCCGACTTCGACAGTGATCTCCGTTCTGTTCTTCACAGTTATGATAGACATTGTTCTAAGGTCAAAACAAGTCGAAATTTTGAGTGGGAAAGAGACCGTGATATTGTTGCATCACTCCCAACTGGTTACGAGAAAAGTATCGTCCGCTCCGTAGCCATTTTGTTATGATCACGTGACAAAGTTGATTATCACATGACACTTTTGCCATATTTAGAGTTGTTTGCACAGTAAATACATCCGCGAAAGATAGCTCGCTTGAAACTGTCTTACATAACAATTCCTTTGTAATTTATAAATTACACAACACCATGAAAAATCATTATCGATCAATAACACATACAAAAAGCTCTAAATATGTTAAAAAAAAAAAAGATTTCCTCTCCAGAGAAGGAAAACAAAGGCATCCTGTCAGGGATAAATGAGACCCGAAGGGAAGTAACTCATTTTGACCTGAGTTCAGGATGTAAAGAGGGAGTGTTATATTTCTTTGTGTAGCACTGTAAGTACATATGTACTGGGTCAATAGGGCACAAGGCTGAAAGTTCTTTCTTTCTTTCTTTATTTGGTGTTTAACGTCGTTTTCAACCACGAAGGTTATATCGCGACGGGGAAAGGGGGGAGATGGGATAGAGCCACTTGTCAATTGTTTCTTGTTCACAAAAGCACTAATCAAAAATTTGCTCCAGGGGCTTGCAACGTAGTACAATTTATTATATGAAGTCTTATATCGCGCGCGTATCTCCAGACTCGGACTCAAGGTGCAGGGATCTATTTATGCCGTGTGAGATGGAATTTTTTTACACAATACATCACGCATTCACATCGACCAGCAGATCGCAGCCATTTCAGCGCATATTCTACTTTTCACGGCCTATTATTCCAAGTCACACAGGTATTTTGGTGGACATTTTTTATCTATGCCTAAACAATTTTGCCAGGAAAGAGCCTTTTGTCAATCGTGGGGTCTTTAACGTGCACACCCCAATGTAAAGGGACCTCGGTTTTTCGTCTCATTCGAAAGACAATGTATTACC
Source organism: Littorina saxatilis (assembly GCF_037325665.1). Classification (NCBI taxonomy): domain Eukaryota; kingdom Metazoa; phylum Mollusca; class Gastropoda; order Littorinimorpha; family Littorinidae; genus Littorina; species Littorina saxatilis. Next base: position 15,255,694 of record NC_090255.1, on the reverse strand, counting down.
TTACTGGGAGAATGCAAGTTTCCAGCACAAAGGACTTAACATTTCTTACATACTGCTTGACTAAATGAGAAAAGTTGTGCCTTATAGTGGAGAAAGTACGGTAACTCACCTTGGGTTCATAGGGTTGCTTCATATCCATTTGATAGATCACTCCAGGTGTCAGAAAAGACATGAACTTGAAAAATATCTGATGACAGAAAAATGTCAAAAATGATTTGGACATGAAAAAGGCATCCAATAATAAAAACTTGAATGTCAACAGTAAACTTGGCAACATTAACAGGTATCCCATTCTTCTATTGCACCCCCTTTACGACATGTGTATTAACATACTAGCTGAAACCGGCCTGCAGTTACAAATTGATTACTCACGAAAATTCTAAACTCATATGCATCCCAATTGCTCTAATAAGCAGGATAAAAACTCTCGTAAATGCTTGTATCTCCACGGGATCATGGCTCGGACTGAAGAAAATCCCAAATCCTTGAAATTCTACATGGGGTCTGAAAGCATTTTGATATTTAAATTCAAACTGGTGCAATGTGACGCAAATCTGAGCACACCAATAGGTTCCTCATTAATACGGTTCTGGTAAATCCGCGTATTGGCAGAAAAGTGGTCACTTTGACTTTCCCCTTGCCACTGATGGCCAGCTCCCTGCCAGCATCAGGCTTACCTCTGTGTCCTTGTAGTCCCCTGTGTAGCCGATGATGCTTCCCACCTCCAGTGGAATCTGGAACTCTTTGCTGCCACTGGCATAGTCATATATGAACAGTTCACTCTGAAAGTCAACAACATATATCAAGGTCGCAGCAATCCAATATCAGATCACAGTCAACAAACATTACATGCATTGCAGTGAAATCTCTGACAAAAACATCTGTCAAGATGTGCCACAGCAGTCCGAGACCCACTGTCTTTTATTGTGACAGATTTTTTTTGCTTGGGACAAAAGAAACACACTAACACACACACACAAAAAGAATCCCTGATCACCACAACACATTCACTATCCAGTTCATGAATGTAGTCACTTGACACTTTACTGAGGGAGACAAAGAAAAGCACCATATATGCAGACATTTCAGACCTGGGAACCCCTGATCTGCACTTGGAGTATTCTCAAACAAACTTGGCATATTTTCAGAAAAACAACATTTGAACATCAGTGATTTAACCATGCTTCGTACGCGTCTGTTGCAACATTAATTAAGTTTACTGATGCATTTAAAACAAATGCTTCCTTCAGTGTTTAATGACAAAAGCTGTAATCGAAAATTTTTCATTAAATTTTCATTTGATTAATATACTTACCCGAATCACATAATAGCATTGACGCAGTCAGAGATGCTAAGGTGTCTGAAAAACGCTATCCCGTCTATAGTATAAGGGAAGCAACCCCTACAAAAAAAGTAGCAAGCTTGCCACACAGGGTTACCTCCCGTAGTGTGCACTACGTCACCTACTGTACCCACACATGATATCCTCATTCGACTTCTAGAATACATAGAAACTAAAAGCGGGGAAGGTGGGAGGGAATTACCTATGTGATTCGGGTAAGTATATTAATCAAATGAAAATTTATTTAAAGATTTTCGATTAAATTACATATTCTTACTCCGAATCACATAATAGCAGATAACTCCAACAAGGTAAGATCAAAAAAGTTCAAACTCACTCTTATGTTCTGGAGAGGCATCGCCCCGCTGCCACCAAGGCAGGGAGGGACCGTGATCCCTCCCGGCAAACCGCAGCGATGTCTCTCAGGTAGAAAATTAATACAGACGTCGTCCGAGCGCCAGTAGGCTGTGCGCAAGACGTCGTCTAATCTCCGAGACCGTAAAAAACGGCCAAGGAGGAGGCCCATGCCCTGGATTCGTGTACTCAGGCTGAGTCGAGGGGGAAGACAGGCTGAGCCCCCCCCCCCCCCTTCGTGACAGGCTCCCATATAGGCTTGCTTAATGAGAGCCTACACCCACCTGGCCAAGGTAGTCCTCGTAAAGGCCCTATCCAGAGACGTGTTCAGAGAAATGAACAAGAGCTTCTGCGAGCTCGAACGAATAGGTTGGATGCGCGCCAGATAGGCCTCCATGGCCCTAACAGGACAATTAACCATATCCGGGTCGCCCTGCGCCCAAAATGTGGGAGAGCGGCTTCACCAGAACGCACGGTGAAGGCTGGCCTGGTGTCTGGTTCTAAGCCAGAAAAGCCTCGCGAAAATGCAAGGACCGGGAACCATCCTGCTCCCGGGCAATGTCCTGAGGACCGCCGGACCGAGCGTGGATTCCGCTACCTCTGCGAGCAAAGGCCAGAAGTAGCAGGAACAGAGCCTTGCGTGTAAGGTTAGAGAGACTGGAGTCTCCCAGAGGCTCAAAGTCCGCCAAGGGTAAAAACCCTAGGACCAGGAAAAGGTCCCGCGTGGGCAAAGAAGAGCGCTTGACGTCCTCGAGGGACGCGCCCTTAAAAACTCCAGCGACGACTCCACTGACATTGATGGTACAGTCGAACTCGCTTAAGACGAATCACTGGGGATCGGAAAAAAAGTTCGTCTTAACCAAAATTCGTATTAAGAAAATTTCCTCCGAAAACGGCGTATGGCTGCCTAAATGGCGGGGTAAAAAACGGTCATACACGTAAAATTCCACTCGTGCAAAAAACACGAGTGTACGTGGGAGTTTCAGCCCACGAACGCAGAAGAAGAAGTATTAAGAAAATTGATTGATTTTTTTATTTTTTATTTTATTTTTTTTAAGTCTTGTACATTTTATGGTGTTTCAATTTGTTTCTTTCGCAACTTTCATGCTGCTTCACGTTTAGACAATAAAGTGACATATTCAGTTACATGTTCATGTGTGTCTCATGTTGAGTGATGATTGTTGAGTTTGAGTGAGAGTGAGCACACAGATGTTTCATCCAGTTGTTACGTTTTTGGTCACACACACGCACACACTGACACTGTCCACATTCGCGGTGTTCCTATCATTTGTCCGGAATCACTTACCTTGGCGACGGGTAGCAAACCTTGGCCAATTTAGTTTTTTGTTTGTTTGTTGCAACATGATGTTCAAATCCAAATCGAAAGCACTGACTGACTGATAAACTATCGCGAACCGGCGAACGCAAACGTTGTCCAAGGGAAACCACTCTGGCATCTATATTTTTTGGCAATGGCTCCCGTTCAAAACATTGATGTTTCGTTTTTGGTATTCGCGAAGGAAATAAACGTCAGTCAGTCATTCATGTTCAGTGTCTGAGCTATCAATCACTTTGATTCTAAATTTGAAATTGTTTTGTGAGTACAGTGTAATCAGTTTAACTTTATTCAGTGATCGGTTGAGCAATGGTTCAAGCAGTCGACGCAAGGGAAGACTTTGACACATGTATTCAAACTTCTCAAATTCCCATGATATGTCGATCTCGGGACGAGTTTAAAGATTTCGTCATAAGCGTGAGTAAATTACAGACATTATGCATGCTTGGGAATCCAAAAAGTGCTCGTTATAAGCATAAATTCGTTATAAAGAATTCGTTTTAAGCATTTTTTTTAAGCATGAAGAAAGAGGTATTCAGTTGGGAACTTAAAACTAATACGTTATAAGTCAAAATTCGTAACTAGCGTGTTCGTTTTAAGTGGGTTCGACTGTATGACCAATCTGTTTGAGAGTCGAGGCGATCGCCGATCTACGACCTCCAAAGAGGAGGAGGAAGTCAGCCAATACGAAAGTGCCCGTGCAAGGCCCCCCGCCATCACCAAGGTGGAGGGCGGGGAGAGGGGGTGAAGCCGGGAACGCCTCATTGGGGGTGGGGCTTTCCACTGGAAGAGCCCCTACCCCTGCCCGACGAAGATCTCTTGCCCGACCCACGAGAAGGGGCACGAGATCTTTTCCGGAAAGCAGGGTGCGCCTGAGCGGAGGTCTTAGCCTGCTGAGGCTGAGCCTGCTTAGGTGCGGCCTGCTTTTGCCGGTTCAGAGCTTGAAGCGCAAAAGAAGAGAACTGCTGTTCTCTGTTGGTTTCAATCTCCTGCTTCCTGGCATCAGAGGCCAGGTTGCCGAAGAGAGAACCGTCCACCAAGGGTGACGATCTGAGGGTGTTCCTCGTCGACTCCTCAGAAAACTGGGAGTGGGCGAGAAACGAGTCCCTTCTGCACAAGAATGCATGAAACAGTGCAGAGAGGACAGCCTCATCTGTTCCTCGTTCACCCTTGCCAGTGTGGAGAGGAGTGTGGACACGTCCTCCGCGTCCTGCTCTTTACTAAGAGTAAAGGGCGCCAAGGAATCTGTCAAGGCGCGAGAACGCGCCCGCAGGAAAGTCTCGGAAATGGAACTGAGTTCCAAAAGCTGTCGGCCCTCTTCCTCGGAGGATAGGAGAGTCTGCTCAGAGAGCGGCAGAACAGAATCCTTGCCCAACGGCTTCGAAAGAAGCGGAAGAAGTTCCGGCGTGACCAGTAACGGCGCAAGCGGTAGGGCAAAAGACGACAGCCGGTTCCGTGACGACCTTGGCCAAGGCAATCTCCTCTGAGCCGCTAAGGGCACGAAGAAGGAAGCCTGCGCAGGAGCGGCAAGGTATTCCAACGCCAGATCCAGAGCTGAACCGTGAGGAACCAGCAACAGAACCGACACCGGAGGCAACCCGCTGCCGGAAGGAGCGGGCTTGGCGAAAAGACGAGAAAGTTGAAAAGCTACTGAAGGTGATTCTTCAAACCGGAAGTAGCTATCTTCCTCTTTCGCCAACCGTGAAGTGACTTCCGCGGCAGCTTCGAGCGCAACCCTGAAGCTGGCCGGAGCCCCCGAGAGCGTCTGCTCATCGTCAACGGACCTGGAGTCCGAAGTGACAACCGAAGGGGATGGCTCAAAGCCAAAAGAATCCAACAAGTGACGCTGAGAGGGGAGGCCTGAAGCCTGAAGTCCGTCCTGTTGGCAATCAATGGTACTCGTATCCTGACTGAGAGGAAGTTGAGAGGCATCGAAAACCGAAGACAGTGGTAGAGAGGAGCTAGCGGCCACCACCGAAGTGTGTGGATGCACGAAGCCTGTATGCCCAGAGGGCGAGCCATGTCCAAAATTCACCGGCGACCAAACGGCAGCAGCGGGAACTGAACCGGACAATCCGGGAGGAGCCGGAAGTGCAGAAGCAACAGCAGACCTATGTCATAGCTGGTGCTGAGGAGCCTGTGAGCCGAAGCCCGGAAACCCTAGGCCGGAACTGGAAGTGACAGTAACCTGTGCACTACCCGCTTGACCTACACTTCCTGCCAAAGCAGGAAGCGAAGCTGCCGGAAACGGCTGCTGTAAAAGGGTAAGACTCGAACCGGAAGGGACCATGGGCTGTCCGCAACCGATGAACCAACACTTCCGGCAGGAGCCGGAAGAGAAGCTGTCGCGAACGACTGCTTACGTATAGCGCAGCTCGAGCCGGATGGGACCATGGTCTGTCCGCTTTCCGACGAGGCACTACTTCCGGGAACCGGAAGAGCAGCTGCCAAAAACGGCTGCTGTAAAAGAGTAAGGCTCGAACCGGAAGGGACCATGGGCTGACCGCAACCGATGAACCAACACTTCCGGCAGGAGCAGGAAGAGAAGCTGTCGCGAACGACTGCTTACGTATAGCGCAGCTCGAGCAGGATGGGACCATGGTCTGTCCGCTTTCCGACGAGGCACTACTTCCGGGAACCGGAAGAGCAGCTGCCGAAAACGGCTGCTGCGGGCACATACCTTGTACTGGCCGCATCCCCGAAGGGACATGCTCAGGTGCACTCCCGCAAGCGGAAGCCACCGAGTGCCGGCCAAGAAGAGAAACTTGTCCCAGCGAGTGGAGTCCAGAGACATCACGGGCGCCAGAAGACTGGGCCGACGATCCGGAAACGCAAGTGAGCGGCGAAGACCCGGGGAAAAAACATCCGGAATCTGAAGACGCCGGCGTCACCAGAGAAGCCAACGAGCGAGGGTCGCCTACCCCCGGGAGGGAGAAGGAGCTGGCCACAGGGTCTGCACGCAAAATCTGCAGGGACGAGGGTACGTATCTCTGGAAGCAAAACAGAAATAAGCCTAGCCACCAGAGCGCTAGACTCTGGTGTAGACCAAGGGAAGAACGGCCGCACTAGCGGCCGAACCTGACGTCTGAGAGCCAGAAGGAGTCTCCTCCGGCGCCGAAATAGGCACCGAAAAGACAGTGTTAGGCTAAGGATCAGAAACATGTAATATGGGGTTCTTAGCAGAAGACGTGGAAGACGAGGACTTGGGCTTAAAAGGACCCTTACCCTTACCCTCGGCCTCCCCCCCCCCCCCCCCCGTTTTCTCTCACTGTCCGCCATACCGACGACGTGAGAAAGTAAACTACTGAAAAGTAACAAAGTCTCAAGGACGTAAACTTCAGCAGAACCGAAACTAGCACTAGAATACAAGCCACCAAAGGTAGCTACAACAACATGCTACTGGCAAAAACGTTCAAAGTCCGAGCACGGACCCAAACATACCGGTAAAAACAACATGTGCTAGAGAAAAAATGGCGACCAAAATGGCGGCCACAACAACAAACTACTGAGCAAATTTATAAGTCCAGAGGACGTAAAATTTTCAGCAGAATGAACAAAGCAAAACAACAATGCAAGGAACAATCTCACCAGCTAGAAACAGCTAGGAGCAGACGGGGAACCGAGGCCGGTTCAAGCAGACAGCAAACCGGCCAGGAGCGAAATCAAGAACGACCTGTCTCTCTGGCTTTCTTTCTTTCTTTATTTGGTGTTTAACGTCGTTTTCAACCACGAAGGTTATATCGCGACGGGGATAGGGGGGGAGATGGGATAGAGCCACTTGTTAATTGTTTCTTGTTCACAAAAGCACTAATCAAAAAATTGCTCCAGGGGCTTGCAACGTAGTACAATATATGACCTTACTGGGAGAATGCAAGTTTCCAGTACAAAGGACGTAACATTTCTTACATACTGCTTGACTAAAATCTTTACAAACATTGACTATATTCTATACAAGAAACACTTAACAAGGGTAAAAGGAGAAACAGAACCGGTTAGTCGCCTCTTACGACATGCTGGTTAGCATCGGGTAAATTCTTTCTCGTCCCAACCAATATGGGACTCCCCCTAACCCGCGGGGGGTGTCTCTCTGGCTGAAAGGAGTCGAATGAGGATATCATGTGTGGGTACAGTAGGTGACGTAGTGCACACTACGGGAGGTAACCCTGTGTGGCAAGCTTGCTACTTTTTTGTAGGGGTTGCTTCCCTTATACTATTGACGGGATAGCGTTTTTCAGACACCTTAGCATCTCTGACTGCGTCAATGCTATTATGTGATTCGGAGTAAGAATATGTAATTTAATCGGAAGTTTCAGAAGTAAACTTACATTTAATTAATATACTTACCAACTCACATAGATAGCAATAACTTCGTTTGGTTGCTAAGACATTGAAGCACTCTTACATGGTAACATGGGGAGATAACTCTTAAACAAAAACTGCATGCCATATAAGGCATGATCCGTAGTAGTTATCTCCTGCGCATGCGCCGGATGTATACCGGTGACACTCATTCCGTCCTGAAACATATACCCCTTTATACACAATTTGCGGGGCAGGCTGGGAGGGAATTCGGTATGTGAGTTGGTAAGTATATTAATGAAATCGAAAATTTTAGTAGTAAATTTTCATTTGATTAATATACTTACCCGAATCACATAAAGCATTGACGTAGTCTGAGATGCTAAGGTCTGAAAAGGCTACCCGTCTTAAACAATTTTAAAAGGAATCAACCCCACCACAAAAAGTGTAAAGGTAGCCATGGTAATGACAGCAGACCAGGGGAGTAACCTCCCATTGGTGTGAACTACATCACTACCGCTCCTCAACACGTGGTCAAGATCATACGGCTTTAAAGAAAACTAAACAAGAAGGGCAAAGCCCATACGACTCACATGCTTGACCTTCTGCTTTACACATTTTTCCTACCAAAATACATGTGACCTTGACCCAAGGTCAAGGTCATCCAAGGTCATGCAACACAAAGCTGTTAATTCAAGACATAGGAAGTACAATGGTGCTTATTGGCTCTTTCTACCATGAGATATGGTCACTTTTAGTGGTTCACTACCTTATTTTGGTCACATTTCATAAGGGTCAAAGTGACCTTGACCTTGATCATATGTGACCAAATGTGTCTCATGATGAAAGCATAACATGTGCCCCACATAATTTTGTAAGTTTGAAACAGTTATCTTCCATAGTTCAGGGTCAAGGTCACTTCAAAATATGTATACAATCCAACTTTGAAGAGCTCCTGTGACCTTGACCTTGAAGCAAGGTAAACCAAACTGGTATCAAAAGATGGGGCTTACTTTGCCCTATATATCATATATAGGTGAGGTATTCAATCTCAAAAACTTCAGAGAAAATGGGAAAAATGTGAAAAATAGCTGTTTTTTAGACAACATTTATGGCCCCTGCGACCTTGACCTTGAAGCAAGGTGAAGATGCTATGTATGTTTTTTGGGGCCTTGTCATCATACACCATCTTGCCAAATTTGGTACTGATAGACTGAATAGTGTCCAAGAAATATTCAACGTTAAAGTTTTCCGGCCGGCCGGCCGGACGGACGGACGGACGACTCGGGTGAGTACATAGACTCACTTTTGCTTCGCATGTGAGTCAAAAACCATAAGCGGGGTTGGCGGGAGGGAATAAACGATGTGAGTTGGGTAAGTATACTGTTCAAAAAAAGAAACGCATAGCTTGTAATATTTGGTTAATTTAGTTATATGGCTACAAGGATATCCACCAAACTGCAGAAAATGTTTATCTGGTCGTCGACCTTTCGTCCATTGCCACAAGTGAGCTCTGCACGTGACGCATGCGTTATCAGTGGCTACAATGTCAAAATTGCTCATTTGGCATGACCACTCGTCATGCTTCAGTGTAATCTCGTGAAACTCGGGGAATATTGAGCTCTCACCATGTCTTCCAAAACCCATAAAAGCGGATTGTTCGCCACAAAGAAATCAGACGACAATTCAGCGACGAAAGATGGCCCGATTGAGCAGAGAAGACCGCCAAATTGCATTGGGTCGTTTACAAGCAGGCCAAAGTCAAAGTGCAATCGCCAGGCACTTCCACGTGTCCCAGAGCACCATCAGTAGACTGTGGGTCAGGTTTCAAGCCACTGGCTCCGTTGCTGACTTGCCACGAGCGGGAAGACCAAGGGCGACAACTGCTGCTCACGACCGCTTCATACGGCTCCGCCACCTCCGGAATCGTTTCCTGTCGGCCTCATCTTCTGTCCAGGCTCTCCCCGGGCCACACCGATTATCGGACCAGACTGTGCGGAACCGCCTGCATGAAGCTGGTTTGAGAGCTCGCAGACCTCACAGAGGAGCTGTCCTCACCCGCCGCCATCGCCAGAACCGAGTGCAGAACCTTCGCTGGACCGTCCGGAATCACTGGAGACACGTGTGGTTCAGCGACGAGTCCTACTTCCTGCTCCAGCGACATGATGGTCGGAGGAGGGTCTACCGGAGAGTAAACGAACGTTACGCGCCCAACTGTGTGGATGAGGCACCCGTTCATGGTGGTGGAGGCGTCATGGTGTGGGGGGCGATCAATACCGCTGGAAGGAGCACCCTGGTGCACGTCCAAGGGCGCATAACTGCCCAGCGATACGTGGAGGAAATTCTGCGCCCACACGCCCTTCCTCTTCTGGCTGACCAGGATGCCATATTCCAGCAGGACAACGCTCGCCCGCACACAGCACGACTCACCACCCAGTTCCTCACCGACCACCATGTCCAGGTGCTTCCCTGGCCATCCATGTCGCCAGACATGAACCCGATAGAACACCTCTGGGATGAATTGGACAGACGTGTGCGCAGGCGAGAAGAAGCGCCGGCAAATCACCGCGATCTATTGCAGGCACTTCAGGAGGAGTGGGACACCATCCCACAGCAAGATATCCGGCATCTGATCCAGTCCATGCCCAGAAGGTGCCGGGCAGTTGTTGCTGCTCAAGGCAGTCACACCCCCTACTGACTTGACAGCCTCGGCACCCAATCGTATTGATTGACTGATTGATTTGAAGATGCAAATTAACTGTGTCCATACCAAATTTCAAACAAATAATCTAAATATTGGATTTTCTGTTAATTTTTTCGAAAAATAAAACAAATTTGGCAAGTAGCAACTATGCGTTTCTTTTTTTGAACAGTATATATTAATCAAATGAAAATTTACTACTAAAATTTTTGATTAAATTACATATATTTTTACTCAGAAAGCAGATAGCTTCAACAAGGCGGTGGGAAAGAAAAATCTAACTCACTCATAAATCCTTGCCAGGCACTGGCCCCCTGCAACTAAGGCAGGAAGGGCTCTAGAACCGTCCTGACGGACAGCCGCGATGTCTCTGAGATAATAATTTATGAAAACATCGTCGGAGCGCCAGTAAGCCGTGCACAAAACTTTCTCCAGCCTCCTCGACCGTAAAACGGCCAGGGAGGAGGCCCAAGCCCTGGTTTCGTGGACTCGGGCCGAGTCAAGGGGAAAGACAGGCTGCGTCCCCCCCCCTTGTCCGAACGCCTCCACTCGTAAGCCTGTCGAATGAGAACCGACACCCACCGAGCCAGAGTCGTCTTAGAAATGTCTTTTTGTCTCACCGTATTAAGGGAGATGAATAAAAGATTCTGATCTTAGCGGCTGCGAACGAGCAAGGTAGATGTCAAGGGCTCGGACCGGACAATTGACCAAATCTGGATCTCCGGGAGCCAGGATCTTGGTTAGAGGTTTGATATGAACCAGCGGAGATGTTTGTTCCGGAGCCTGATTTTTTTGCCAAAAAATCTGGGCGAAACCTCAATGAAACTGAGCCATCAGACTCATGAGAGATGTCCTCCGGACTTCCGGAGAGGGCATGTATCTCACTTCCTCTGCGAGCTGATGCTAACAGCAACAGAAACAGAGTTTTCCGCGTCAGGTTGGAAAGACTAGAGTCTCGCAAAGGTTCGAACTCTGCTGAATGCAGAAATTCCAAAGCCAGGAAGAGGTCCCATTTAGGCATGGGAGTGCGAGTCCTAACCTCCTTAAGGGCCGTGCCCTTAATGACTCCCGAAATGACGCCACGGACATCAATGGAACGTCCTATCTGTCGTAAAGTCGCGGAGATGGCCGATCTCCTCACCCTCAGAGAAGAAGCTGAAGCTCCTTGAGAGGACAGGTAAGACAGATGGTTTGCTACATGCATAGAGCGTGGAGCCAACGCGTTCAAACCATGGACATGGCACCAGGTTGCCCAGTCATTCCAGTGTGATGCATACACGGACGATGTGGACGCTCTGTGAGAGCGTTGCACCAAGTCCAGTGTCTGTTCTGAAGCTCCAGAACGCCTCAGCGAGGACCGTACAACCTCCACATGTGAAGTTTCAGCAGCTGGGACTCTTCATGTGGAACGGCGGTTCGAGGCTGCACCAGTTCCCCTCTCACGAGGTGAAGAGGAATGGGCGGGCCGTGAGCGAGTCTCAGTAGGTCCGAAAACCACGCCTGAGAGGGCCAAAGGGGGGCGACCAGCAGCAATGATGGCCCCTCCAGATCCGCCTTCCTGATTACTCGGCCGAGTAACTGGAAGGGAGGAAAAGCGTAAGCCTCCAGACCCGTCCAGGAAATGACCAATGCCTTTGTCTGCCAAGCCTCCGGATCCGGAAAAAGCGAGACGAAGATTGGAAGCCTCTTTGAAAATCTGGTGGCAAAGAGGTCCACCAGAGGCTTCTGGACCAGGGCCCAAAGGCGACGCAGCGCCCCGTGAGTGATCGTCCACTCTGATTGAAGCACTCTGTCGGAGCGACTGAGCGCATCCGCCAGAGTGTTCAAGCTCCCCGGCAGGTACCTGGCTGTGAGAGTGATCTGGTGTTGCCAGCACCAAACCAGGATCTCGCAGGACCTGCTCGAGAGCGACGGGGACCGAGACCCTCCCTGCTTGTTCAAATAAGCTGCCACTGTCGTGTTGTCTGTAAAAAGACGAACATGTTTGGCCTGAAGGGAGGGCCGAAACTCGGCCAGAGCCAGAGCCGCAGCCTCTAGCTCCAGCAAGTTGATGTGCCACAGGCTCTGCTCTGCCGACCACAGACCCGACGTTGTATGCCGGTCCGTGTGTGCCCCCCACCCCAGCAAGGACGCATCTGTGAAGATGTCCGTGTCTGGAGGAGGCACACCCCTGCAGATCGGCACACCCCTGCAGACCCAATCTGTGTCTAACCACTGAAGGGTGGCGGACTGAAACCATCCCTGGAGAGGGACAAGGGCGTTCCAGTCCACACAAGGAGAGTCCACGTACGGTTTCAGCGCAAACTGAAAAGGCCGTTTGTGAACTCTTCCCAGGGGTACCAAGAGAGCCATGGACTCCATCTGCCCCAAGATGGAGGCTAGCGTCCGGAGGGAAGCCCGCAGGAGAGGCAAAGTGGAGCAAATGAGAGCTTGAAGCTTGTCCACCCGTCTTTGGGAGGGTTGGACAGTCCAAGAAACCGTGTTGAAGGACATCCCCAAGTAGGTGAATGTCTGAGACGGAATCAGCTCTGACTTTGATCGGTTGATCGAAAAGCCCAAGATGTTGGCTTCTCGAAGAACCGACTGGGTATGATGCGCGCAGCCTGTCTGGCTTTGGTTCAGAATGAGCCAATCGTCCAGATACACCCGCAGTCGAATACCCTGCGACCTCACCAGTGCGCAGAACTGTCTCACCACCATGGTAAAAACCCAAGGCGCCAGAGACAGCCCGAAGGGGAGAGCGCAGAACTGGTAGATCTGATCGCCCCACCGGAAACGAAGCCATTTCTGGTCGGCCGGATGCATAAGAATGTGAAAATATGCATCCGTCAGATCGATCGAGGTCGCCCAGTCTCCTGGGCGGAGGGAGTCTCTGACCGAGGCTGGCGTCTCCATCTTGAATCGTATCGCTCTCAAGAAAGTATTGAGATGCGATAGATCCAGGACGGGATGCCACGCTCCAGAGGCCTTGGGAATGGCAAAATGCCACCCGTAGAACCCGAGGGAGCTGTGGTCTAAGACCCTCTCCACCGCGCCCTTCTGTAGCAGGGAGGCAATTTCCGCCTGAAGAACGGACCTTGCCTGCGAGGAGGGGGGCTTGAAAACCGGCGGACGCCTGGACAGAGGTGCCTTCACTTCCTGCCAAAAAAGGCGGAAGCCCGATCTCACCACTCCCACAATCCAATGGCTGTGTACAGAGACCATCCAATGAGAAAGTGCCCGGGAGGGGCCCCCCGCCATCACCAAAGTGGAGGGCGGAGGGGGGGTGAGATCGGGAGCACTTCATTGGGGGTGAGGCTCGCTGCTAGAGCTGCCCCTGCCCGACGATGATCTTTTCCTCGAACCTCGAGAACCAGACCGCGCCTGCCTTTTGTCTGCCGGCTTAGCTTGGCCAGAGGCCTGAGCCTGCTTCTGCTGAGGCTTGGCCTGCTTCAACCCTTGTGGAGAGAAGTCGGAGAACTGCTGCTCTCTGTTCGACTGGATCTCCTTTCTTCTGGCGTCAAAAACCAGATGTCCGAAAAGAGATCCCTCTACCACGGGTGAGGCTCTCAAGGTGTCTCTCGTGTTCTGCTCAGTGAACTGAGAGTGCGAGAGGAACAAGTCCCTCCTACGCATGACTGAATGAGCGTAGTGAAGGGAAGACAGCCTCATCTGCTCTTCATTCACCCTGGCAAGGGCTGACAAGAGAGTGGAGACGTCATCAGCGTCCTGATCTGCACTAAGTGTGAAAGGATCCAGTGACTCAGTGAGAGAACGGGAGAGAGTTCTGATGATTGTCTCCGAGATGGAAGCAAGTTCCAAAAGCTGTCGTCCAATTTCCTCTGAAGAGGAGAGGGTGTGTTCTGTAAACACAACACCCGAGTCCCTCTTAAACTGCTTCGCCAGCAGAGGAAGCAGTTCGTGCGTCACCGGTAACGTTGTACGCAAAAGAGCAAAGGACGACAACAAGTTCCGACTAAGCTTCGGCAAGATGAACCTCTTGTGACAAGAAGGAACAAAAGTCGAAGCCTGTGTAGCCGAAGCCAGCCAAGGCTGAGCTTGCTCTGGAACTGAACCATGAGGAACGAGTAGCGGAACAGGAACACTGGGGGTACCACTTCCGGCAGGAGATGGTCTTGCCAGAACCTGTGAAAGGTGGTACGCCACCAAAGGTGACTCCTCGAACCGGAAGTAGGAATCCTCCTCCTTCCCGGAACGGAGGTCCGACATCGCCGACGGAGCGACCGAAGCGGAAGCCGCCGAAGCCGATGCACCCTCCGGGAACCTCCGCCGCAGCTTCAAGAGCAACCTTGAGCCTAGACGGGAATCCAGAACGTGTCTGATCGCTTGCTACAGACTGTGTATCAGAATAGTCAAGTGACGGACACGGACGGAAATCACAGTTGCTGGTGGTAGCCTGATGAACGGGATGACCGGAAACCGGAAACCCGTCCAACCGGAACCCGTCCTGACTGATACCCTGACTGGTATGAGGGTAAGAGTACAAGGAGGGAATATCTGAAACCACCGGAACTGAATAGGCAGTGGCCACAACGCCCAACGGGTGGAGTGATGACTGCCCCGGCCGAGGCTGAAAGCCTGAATGCCCGTAGGCCAGCCGCTGTTCCTCACTTACCGACATCCGAGAGGAAGAGTCAGGAAGAGGAACAGTGTATCCGGATGAAGCCGGAAATTGCACCAGACGAAGCCGCACAATGCGGAAGCGAAGGATGCATGGACTGGGGCCGGAACCCCGAATGCCCGTAGGCCAGTCCTCGGTCAACTCCGGCCAAGACAGCTACTTGTGCCTGTGCGGGAGGACCTATGCTTCCGGTGAAAACCGGAAGCGCAACTGCCGATAACGGCTGCCGCCCTTGCTCTGAAACGCCGAAGCCCGCGACGTGGCTAGGGGGAGACAGAACAGAAGTTTGCCGGTTGTGATCCTGCACCAAGGAACTGTTTCCCAAAAGGGAGTGTCCGGCAGCTTCACAAGAGCTTGTGGACCAGTTCGACTTACCGGCCGTGCCTCCCGCGGAGGCAGAAGACGACGCAGCCAGGAAATCCTCTCTGGAAATTGTCGCCGAAGGCACCGTCAAAGACACCAAAGAGCGAGCGTCACCCACTGCTGGGGGGAAAACAACGCTGGCCGGCGGTGTGGAACGCTTCAATTCCTCTCGGACCATGCTGCGAATTTCTGGAACTAAAGAACTAAGCAGCGTCGACACGAGAGCACCTTGCTCCGGTGCCGACACAGAGGAAGAACAAGACGACATAGAAGACAAAGAAGTGTTTGGCTGCCCCCCAACCCCATGGTCATTGGGGGCAGAAATAGGTACGGACAAAACGGTATTACGTGCCTCGTCCGAGACAACAACAAGTACAGGCGGTTTGGAAGATGATGTCGAAGATTTAGGCTTAACCCTGCCCTTGACATCAGCATTGCCACGTTTTTTTATCACCGTCAGCCATGCTGACCAACAAAAAATGGCCGCCAAACAACAAAGTTACTGAAAAATTACGAGTCCAAAAACTGGACGAAAAGTCAGCAACCTACAACAAAATTCTTGTCCGAATAATGACAAAAAGGAACGAACGAGCTCACCAACTACAATGCAGAATGCAAGCCAGACGGGTATGTGGCCGGTGGGTGTCAAGCAAACACCAAACAGAACAGCCACGAGAGAGCCAAAAATCCACAACCTTCTCCTCAGAGCTGAAAAAGTCATAAGATCTTGACCACGTGTTGAGTAGCGGTAGTGACGTAGTACACACCAATGGGAGGTAACTACCCTGGTCTGTGGTCATTACCAAGGCTCCCTTTACACTTTTTGTGGTGGGGTTGCTTCCCTTAAAATTGTTTAAGACGGGTAGCCTTTTCAGACCTTAGCATCTCAGACTACGTCAATTTGTTTGTTTGTTTATTTGTTGCTTAACGTCCAGCCGACTACGCAGAGCCATATCAGGACGAGGAAGGGGGGGATGAAGGGGGCCACTTGTCAAGCGATTCCTGTTTACAAATGCACTAACCCATTACTTGTGTCCCAGCAGGCTTTAGTAAAACTAAATTAATACCTACTGGAAGATTACCAGTTTCCAGTATGTTAAAATAGGCTTAACCTATCTACTGCTGGACTTACATCAGAACACTAACAGATTAAACTATACATGAATCGCGAGACAAGCGGCAAGAGAAGAGATTTTTGGAAAAAATACAGGTGAATGAGCAAGAAGGCAGAAAAAAGAAAAGAATTCATGAAGAAAAAGAGAGCATGACAGGAAAGAGGAACCAAAAATCTACCTAACAGCAAACTAGAAAGCTCCTGCGGTTCCAAAACAGGAGGGGCCTTTAATTTCATAACCGCAGTGCCCCACTGCGGGAGACTGCGTCAATGCTAATATGTGACTCGGAGTAAGAATATGTAATTTAATGCAAGTTTACTTCTGAAACTTCCGATTAAATTACATATTCTTACCCAACTCACATACATAGCAGATTGCTAATTAAGGTAGACGGGCGCTGTGGCGGGGTGGTAAGACGTCGGCCTCTTAATCGGAAGGTCGAGGGTTCGAATCCCGGTCGTGGCTGCCTGGTGGATTAAGTGTGGAGATTTTTCCGATCTCCCAGGTCAACTTATGTGCAGACCTGCTAGTGGCTTATCCCCCTTCGTGTGTACACGCAAGCACAAGACCAAGTGCGCACGGAAAAGATCCTGTAATCCATGTCAGAGTTCGGTGGGTTATAGAAACACGAAAATATCCAGCATGCTTCCTCCGAAAGCGGCGTATGGCTGCCTAAATGGCGGGGTTAAAACGGTCATACACGTAAAATTCCACTCGTGCAAAAAACACGAGTGTACGTGGGAGTTTCAGCCCACAAACGCAGAAGAAGAAGAAAAAGCTAATTAACACTTTCGCGACGGGAGGTGACTAAATTAGTAACAGCGCTGACACGCCCACGGACGGGAAGTGACTATTTGAGTAACAGACATACAAGGTACACGACTCGTGATTGCTTCCGGTTTTTGAAGCTTGCAATAAATTGAGTTGTTTCCCTTGATACACGTGACTTACTCTTCCTCCATGTTCAAATTAGAGAAGATTTGAGTGGTTTTTTCGAACAAAAAAAATGAATCGAAGGGAGGAGATTCTCCTGATGTTGGATCTTGAGGATCCTGTAGATCATGATTCCGACGTGTTGTTTTCGCCTCAAGAAAGCGATAATAGCAGTGATATTAAGGAAGAAACAGTCCTGTTGTTGCTAGTATGAGTCGGCAAACTACACGTGGTAGGGTGGTACTGCATGGATCTTCGAATCGTGTAGTTGCAAGGGGGGCGTGGCAGCACTGATAACAATGGATGGCTGGAGCCTCCTAATCCTTTTGGAAATGTTCATAGGTGTACAGTTGGGACTTTGTTGTGAAAATGTGACTTATATTCAATATGGATTACCTAGACATCATTTGGTGAGTGTCACAGTTTTGTTTCATTTGAGTGTTTCATTTGAGTCAGGATGCTGTGAGTGAATGCGGGATTTGCTTGTTTTTTTCTTTGTACTGTCTCCTTATTTCTGTGTAGAATTTTAACAATATTTCAGCTAATTCATAGATTTTGCACCTTGTTTGGTTATAAAATTATTTATAATACTTTCTGTTAAAACCAGACCTGCCTACCCCTGAAATGTACCATGTGTAGTTTTGGGTGTGAAAATAAGGCAAATGTGTAGTTTGGCAGGTGAATGTGTAGTATTTCAATTCGATCAACCCAAACCGCAAAACAGAACAGTTACTTATACCGTACTAAAACAAACACTCAACACTCCAAACAAAACTATTACAATGTGAACAATACTCCTCATACAAATACAAACAAAGCCCCCACAAAAATACAAGCCAAGCATTAAGTTTATTTGTTAAGAAAAAAATTATTAACTAGTTTGGAACATTTATGATTTGTTAAAAAAAAGCTATGTTGAGGGGTATGCAGTTCATATACAGTGGGACCCCATAATCAAGACCTGTGACAATCTGAGAACATCAAGTCACAAAAAGTAGGGACTGGGAGTATGTGTATCAACATGAAGGCAAATTTGCATATAAACAGAACAGGTTTGCGTCGGCAATAATAATAATATGGCAGGTCATTGCCTCTGCTCTGGTTACCGATCTCTCAAAAGTGAGCTTGTCTTGGTCTTCTTTCCCTGGCACGGGTTTCTTCACAAAACAGTCCAATTTTTCCTCTGCTTTGGTCGGGATTTCTCGAATTCCTCATGAGAAGTGCTTTTCTTGTGGCGGTTACACGGTCGTAAAGCCCACTGTGCTTCTCTGAAAAAGCCGTGTTGCACACAGTGCAGTGGGCAAAATGCTTCCCTTTTCTCAACGAAACTAGGCATGGATGCTCCTCATAGTACTTTGGCAGAAAAGCCTTGCTGGGAGTTTGACCAAGCTTCTTTTTTTTTGCTCCGTGGCGGTTGATCGCCAAAGTCTTCTGAATCCGTGTTCGTCGCTGTAGCCATTTTTTTCCCTCCAGAAAGAATGAGCTACGAAGTGACCGCGTTCAGAAAAGTATGTGCTGAAACGCCCGCGATAGTTGTAATAACAGCAGCAAGACCAACTGACTACGCTACTCTCGCGGGCGCCGGGCATGTTTTGCACGCAGTACACAACCGGTTAGTACAAATTATGGATCGGAACTCGCTCGCGTTTTTGCGTATTCAAAATGTCAAAATGTGTAGTCGAAACGAAACGTTTGCGTAGTATAAGACAAGCATGCGTAGTTGCGTAGTTTGGGGACCAAAATCGTAGTTTACTACGCTCAATGTGTAGTGTAAACAGGTCTGTAAAACATAACTTTTAAAAAAGCAGTGGAAAAGAAAACACACACAAAAAAACGTTAAATAACACAAATTATCCCCCTTTCACCCCCCCTATGCTAAAACAAATCGCGTGACAAACTTATAAATAGCACGACTGAACTGGGCATCCATTTTTTAATTAGTACACCAAATTTGGTGGTGATTGGACTTAATTCAAGCTTGCTAGACAGATTTCTTTACAGTTACTGTTTTTTGGGAAGTTTCCTGGTGGCAAGCTTGGGCAGGCAGGACGTTAACGCCGTGGCAATGCTAGTCACAATAGTGTTAAGGTGGTGGAAAAATTTACTCACAGTTAACATCTTGTAAGTATTTGTCCGGCAGCTACCATAGCTGGCAGACCATGAGTTCCATCCTGTCAGACACTTGCTATGTCCCACAGATAAAAACTCAAGAAGACATCCTCTGACGTCCAATAGGCTGTGTCTAAAACTTCAGCAAGTCGTCCAGATTTGAGCACAGCCAAAGAAGAGGCCCACGCTCTGACTTCATGAGTCCGTGCTGCCCCCCCCCCCCCCCCCCCCCTTTGTCTTGCCACCACTTGTAAGCCTGCCTTATCAATGTGGCAATCCATCTAGCCAAGGTTGACTTTACCACATCCTTGTCTATCTCGGTATTGATAGAGATAAAGAGAAGTCTTTGTTTTGGTGATCTGATCGGATCAGTGCGAGACAAGTAAGCTTTCAAGGTTCGCACCGGGCAATTGGCTAAATCTGGATCTAACGGAGCCAAAATATTGCTCAGCGGTTTGATTTGTACTTTCGGAGATGGTTTATCTGGTTTCTGATTCTTTGCTAAAAAAGTTGAACAAAACCTAAGTACTAGAGACCCATCTTTCTCAAAAGAGATGTCTCTAGCTAAACCAGACAGAGAATGCACTTCACTCTCGCGTCTCGCGGAGGCTAGCAGGGTGAGTATGACCGCTTTCCGCGCTAGATTCTTTCTTTATTTGGTGTTTAACGTCGTTTTCAACCACGAAGGTTATATCGCGACTGCGCTAGATTAGCAAGGCTAGCTGTTTGTAATGGTTCAAAAGAATCTGATCTCGAATACTCCAAAACAAGGAGCAAATCCCAAGCCGGGACGGGAGATTTGGTTTTAGCAAACCGAAGGGAGGCTCCCTTAATCACGTTGGCGATAACGCCCCCAAGTGAAATAGTGCGACCAAGTTGCTTCAGTGCAACTGATATCGCAGTACCTTCAGAGAAGCAGGAGAACAACCCTGGTCCGCAAGCCAGGTTAGGTGGTTCGCCACCTGCATTGAACGGGGAGAAGTGGGATTCACTCTGTTAATATTACACCATTTGGTCCAAGCCAGCCAATGTGAAGTGTAAACTGAAGACGTAGAACCCCTATGCGATCCCTGGACCAAATCCAGAGTTGAGGCCGAAGCCCCTGAGCGTCTCAATGATTCCCGCACAGTGGCCATCCGTGTAGGGATGACCACTGTGGATTTTTGTGAGGGATGCCCGAGCGTGGCTGAAGTAGCTCCCCTTTTTTGAGCTCGAGAGGAAACGGTGGCCCGCTTGCCAGCCTTAGAAGGTCCGGAAACCACGGTTGACTGGGCCAGTTTGGTGCGATCAACACTAGCCTCGGTCTTTCCAGGTCGGCTTTTCTCAACACCTGTCCAAAGGTATCTGACCTAAAATGGATGTCAGCGCCCTGACTGAGGCCATGTAAAGATCGGTTGTGTCTCTGATATGACCCTGAATTTTGTCTACCCTTCTTTGAGTGGGTTGAACCGTCCATTCTACTGTATTGAAGACCATCCCCAGATAAGTGAAATTCTGGGAAGGCTTCAACTCCGACTTCTTGTCGTTGACCTGGAAACCGAGTTCTGCTGCCTCCTGCAGTACTAGCTGCGTGTGGCTGAGACACAGAGACTTGGACTGAAAATTTAGAATCAGCCAATCGTCAAGGTAAGTCCTGAGACGGATACCTTGAACCCTGATCAGTGTGCAAAACTGGCGTACTACCACTGTAAAAATCCAAGGAGCCAAAGAGAGGCCGAAGGGTAGGGCACTGAACTGAAAAATCCTTTTGCCCCAAATGAACCGAAGCCATTTCCGGTCTGTTTGGTGCATCAGAATGTGGAAATATGCGTCGGTTAAATCTATGGATGTAACCCGATCGGAAGGCCTCAGAGCCTCCCTCACTGAAGTGGGTGTCTCCATCGTAAACCTGACTTTCCTTGGAAAGAGGTTTAGCTGTGACAGATCTAGAACGGACGCCATCCTCCCGAGGCTTTTGGGACAACAAAAAGACGTCCGTAAAAGCCTGGGGAGGCATGATCTTGAACCTCTTCCACAGCTTGCTTCAGAAGAAGATCGACCTCGGCCTCTGCCCTGGCCGGAAACCGAAAAAGAGGAGGAGTTCTGGTTAAAGGGGCTCTGTGTGTGCTCCAAAGGAGCCGGAACCCCGATCGGAGCACCCCCGCAATCCAGTGGTTGTTCGTTCTCATCAACCAAGCTGGTAAGGCCCGAAAAAGGCCTCCCGCCACCGAAACAGTGGGGGGTGAGGGGGTGCTCGGACTGGGGGAGCATCATTGGGGGTTAGACTTTCAACCTGACCCCCGCTTCCCGAAAGAAGGAGGTCTGGTCTTGGGGTAGGGCCAAGAACGACTCTTTCCTCTCGAAGACGAAGCAGTCTTTGAACCCTGGCCAGTGTTGGTTGACGCCGAGAACGAAGAAGCAGGAGGACCGCTGCGTTTGGTCTGATGCTTTGCAAATGCCATCTCAGAAAGTTTGACAAACTGCAAATCCTTGGTCTGCTGTGCCTGTTTCTGCAGTGCATCCAGAGAATCCTGTCCAAGGAGAGAGCCTTCCAGAAAAGGGGAGACTCGAAGAGAGTCCTGAAGGTTCTTATCTTGTAGACGAGAACCCGTCAAAAACGCTTCTCGTCGCCAGAAAATAGTCTGAGCATACAGTCTCGCAGACAAAGCCATTTGCTCTGCTGAGACCTTTGCTAACGTGGCGAAAAGCAAAGAAACATCCTTCGGATCTGCATCCTGCCGGAACACAAAAGGATCCAATGAGGACGTAACCGCACGAGAGAGAGAGCGGATCAGCGTCTCAGTCAAAGACGACAACTCCAAAGAAGAGCGGCTGTAATCTTCCACAGCAATAAGATCCTTTTCCTTACAAACGGAAAGTTTCTCCTTGCTATAACCATCCTGTCTAATGCTTGCCAAGTCCGGTGGAACCGGAAGTGCTGCAGTAGGTAGGGCAAAGGAAGTAATCAAGCTCTTAGAATTGGTAGTGAGCTGAAGCCTCCGGTTAGTGCTCACTGAGTAATGAGCCACTCGTCCGGGAGACGCAAGCCACGGCAAAGCCGTAGCAGGAGCCTCGCCATGCGCTGCAAGGTCCTCTGCATCTCGGCATGACCAAGATCATGAATATCTGGAATGAGAGAACCAAACAAATACGCCACCCGAGCACAGGACTCGTGTGGTGACGTAGAGGGCAAACAAACAAAGTCCCAACAATGGGCGCTAACTTCATTTGCAAAACATTCAGAATGCAAAAGACATGGTAAAAAAACAACTTCGGTAATTTCTGAAAAAGACGACTAGGGCTAGGGAAACCCTTACCCTAGCCTCCGCGTATGCACCGCGCTAGCTTTGACACTGTCAGCCAGACTGACGCATCAAAGATGGCGGCAAAAACAATGCTACTGAAAATTCAGCTATGCAAAGCGCTTGACTGCCTCTAAACTACAAGTTCATCCGGGGCAGAAGAAAGGGACAGAAATTACAATCATGTTAGCGTCGCCAGAAAAGACAACAAGCACAGGTGGTAAAGCAGAAGAAGCCGAAGATATAGGCTTAGAAATGCCCTTACCCTTGACATCCCCCTAAGAGCCGCGCTCTAAAACGTTATCAGCCATGCTAAAACCAAAATGGTGGCCAAACGAAAATGCTACTGAAAAGTACAAGTCCAAAGAATGTACAATGACCCAGTAGCCAAGACAAAATTCGTGTCGAAAACGTGACAAAATGGAAAGAGCTCATCAACTAATGAAGCAGAAGGTGAATAAGATGGGTAGTGGCCGGAGGGCACCGAGAAAAAAGCAAGGCAAACCGGCCACGCGAGCAAAAAAAATCATGACCTCCTCCTCTGAGCTGAAAAAGTCGTATGACTTAGACCACGTGTTCGGGAGCGGTCGTGACGTCACACATACCGTTTACACTTTTTGTGGTGGGGTTGCTTCGCTTTAAATTTTTTAAGACGGGTAGCATTTTTCAGACCTTTGCATCTCTGACTGCGTCAATGCTATATGTGATTCGGAGTAAGAATATGTATACTGTTCAAAAAAAGAAACGCATAGCTTGTAATATTTGGTTAATTTAGTTATATGGCTACAAGGATATCCACCAAACTGCAGAAAATGTTTATCTGGTCGTCGACCTTTCGTCCATTGCCACAAGTGAGCTCTGCACGTGACGCATGCGTTATCAGTGGCTACAATGTCAAAATTGCTCATTTGGCATGACCACTCGTCATGCTTCAGTGTAATCTCGTGAAACTCGGGGAATATTGAGCTCTCACCATGTCTTCCAAAACCCATAAAAGCGGATTGTTCGCCACAAAGAAATCAGACGACAATTCAGCGACGAAAGATGGCCCGATTGAGCAGAGAAGACCGCCAAATTGCATTGGGTCGTTTACAAGCAGGCCAAAGTCAAAGTGCAATCGCCAGGCACTTCCACGTGTCCCAGAGCACCATCAGTAGACTGTGGGTCAGGTTTCAAGCCACTGGCTCCGTTGCTGACTTGCCACGAGCGGGAAGACCAAGGGCGACAACTGCTGCTCACGACCGCTTCATACGGCTCCGCCACCTCCGGAATCGTTTCCTGTCGGCCTCATCTTCTGTCCAGGCTCTCCCCGGGCCACACCGATTATCGGACCAGACCGTGCGGAACCGCCTGCATGAAGCTGGTTTGAAAGCTCGCAGACCTCACAGAGGAGCTGTCCTCACCCGCCGCCATCGCCAGAACCGAGTGCAGTGGGGCAACCAGCACCTTCGCTGGACCGTCCGGAATCACTGGAGACACGTGTGGTTCAGCGACGAGTCCTACTTCCTGCTCCAGCGACATGATGGTCGGAGGAGGGTCTACCGGAGAGTAAACGAACGTTACGCGCCCAACTGTGTGGATGAGGCACCCGTTCATGGTGGTGGAGGCGTCATGGTGTGGGGGGCGATCAATACCGCTGGAAGGAGCACCCTGGTGCACGTCCAAGGGCGCATAACTGCCCAGCGATACGTGGAGGAAATTCTGCGCCCACACGCCCTTCCTCTTCTGGCTGACCAGGATGCCATATTCCAGCAGGACAACGCTCGCCCGCACACAGCACGACTCACCACCCAGTTCCTCACCGACCACCATGTCCAGGTGCTTCCCTGGCCATCCATGTCGCCAGACATGAACCCGATAGAACACCTCTGGGATGAATTGGACAGACGTGTGCGCAGGCGAGAAGAAGCGCCGGCAAATCACCGCGATCTATTGCAGGCACTTCAGGAGGAGTGGGACACCATCCCACAGCAAGATATCCGGCATCTGATCCAGTCCATGCCCAGAAGGTGCCGGGCAGTTGTTGCTGCTCAAGGCAGTCACACCCCCTACTGACTTGACAGCCTCGGCACCCAATCGTATTGATTGACTGATTGATTTGAAGATGCAAATGAACTGTGTGTGCATTCAACTGTGTCCATACCAAATTTCAAACAAATAATCTAAATATTGGATTTTCTGTTAATTTTTTCGAAAAATAAAACAAATTTGGCAAGTAGCAACTATGCGTTTCTTTTTTTGAACAGTATAATTTAACATCTGTTTAATCATAGCCAGATGTCCATCATAATAGCTAAATAGCGGGAACACCGATACTTCTGCGCGATGTTCGAGTCCTGAAACGCACCTTTGACTGTCTGTGAAAAGACACATTTGCGGCTGTGTAAAAGGGCAAGTACATTTTCAAAATCAGCTCGAAAAACGTGGTCGTTTCACGTTCGTTGTGCATATATATGACCCGCAGCGTCTGACGGGATTTGTAGTGCACGAAGGTCTTGCCACCATTCGATGCCAAGCATAGGAAGCATGCTTCGGGTGACTGAAACTCCTGTGTCCTGACAGATTTCTTCTTGGCCTCTGGTCACAGCAAAGCAAGCGACCACTGTTTGGTTGTTTCGGCATGATGGAAAACCGTAAATAGCGGCGACTTTCGCTTCGTCCTGGTGACCTGCTTTCATCTCGTCTCTTCTTTCGAGATTCATTATGGCACTAGTAACATGTTTATCACTAATCTGGGTTACTCGAAACTGTGCATCATGTGACATACCACGAGAGCTGCAAAACGGGTGTATCAAAATACTGGATCGGCTTTGAGATACGCTTGTGAAAAAAAGTAGTGTAGTAAATTGTTTTGGTTGTATTTTCTTTCCACCGACCGTACTGATCGTATTTTAGACAATCAAGCTTATAAAATATGGCGAAATTGTATGGGTTCCCAGGTCTGACATTTTATTACAAAGACAGGTCAAACAATCAGTAAACAAAACCTTGTTTTTAAAAGCTTATTGTATTTCACCTCTCAGCATCATCAACTTGTTGGGACAGTTTTGCTTAGAATGGCTGTTCTTTGTTTCCTCTTCTAACTGCATTCAACATGATTCCTGAGGTTGTTAGTAATTATGAGGAGAATTTTAGACACTTCACGTTAAGGTGCTCAGAAAATTCAGCAGTTATGAATCTCACTAGCAAAAATGAGTCATTTGTCATCTTTTTACATTTAGTCAAGTTTTGACTTTTGACATCTGCAAAGGCTTATAAGTTTGTTTGGGACACTGTTATTTGGTTTTAACCCAAACTTTGCCTGGTATAGTGAATAAGTAGTATGAACATCGATGTGTATGCTTTTGTTTGACCCCTGTGTGTTTCTTGCAAACATTAACCGCTGAGTACTTACGGGGCTGGATTAATCAAGCAAATATGTAAGTGTGGGTAATTAATTTAATAGTCAACTAGTTACCATCATCTTTTAAAGGAAGAATACGTGATCACATTGTGGGCAGCATCAATCATTCCGTATCATTGACTGACCCCGACATGGACGTAACAAACACAAACTCTATATTACGACACCTCGGTATAACGACCGAATTTGGGTTACATTTTCAAAGTTGTTAAACAGAGGTACCACATTTCTAAGTTCTTATTCTTGCCGAAACATGCGCAATCCATCTTGGTCTTTGGGTTTGGGCTAGTCAAGTCTTACATACACTGGTGATGACAGGTTTTCAGTGTTCATGTTTTAGTTTCAGGCCAACAGATTGACTAAATGTGTTGATATTGCTTCACACGACTTGTTAATTTTACAAATACTCACTCATATTGACTGACACCAAATTTCTTCCTTATTTAAAATGATCTGCCCTGGATGCAGTTCAACTCGTTTAGCTCCACAAGGAGTGTGAGATTACCTTGACGTGATGAAGGTAGTGCAGCACTAGCTTGTCCCTGTTTACACAGCTCGCCCATTCCAACACTGCTGTCTCGTCTTCATCAATGAGTGTCACCCAGTTTTCCTGCACAAAACAACTTGTGTGTATCTCTCCTACAGGACAGACAACACTATTGGCATCCGGCTTAGGGCTTGACATGTACAGAACTACACAAACAACCATGATGACACAATTAAATTAAGAACAATGTTTACGAGATGACTCCACACAGATATGTGATGCTTTATAAATTTTTCATAGTGCCCATCCTATAAGGCACACAGCAGTCTGTGGGTACGTAGCGCAATCGGTCGCTTGTTGGCTTTGCAACTGAGTTCATTGCTATCAGTGTGGGTTCAAGGCCCAGGTATGATATGGGGTTTTGTTGGTGTATTTCCCAGTCAACGCTCAGTGCAGTCTAAGCAGACAGAATGAAAAGCTCCTCCTATGCGAAAGCATGCAAAAAGACTGATGCAGGCTTTAGAGATCCTGAGTTTTGCAGCAAAAGTCCAGGGACTTGGGAACACACTGATATCTAAGCATGCACACCCTCAAAAATGGCCGGCCTCATGCTGCCCACGTGGCAGGGAAAAAAACAGTGTGGCACGCTAAACTCTCACCATGCAGTGACCTGAGCATTTACATCTCAGGAATGCAGAAGAAGAAGACTGCTGTTTCAAAAGCTTTAAAATTCTGGCACTTGTCTCCACAGAATGTGAGCTACATGCGTGATAGGTTCAAGCATCATGTAGAATGATAGCCCACCCCAATCATCCCCAACATCACCACACATACACAAAAAGATGTTCACGTACACACCCATGAAGTTTTGTAGCTGAACTAAATTCAGCTCATACAGAATAAGCAACACACAGAGACTGCGAAAAACTAGTTCAAAGTCATACAGTGACACAGACCAAAGGTTTAGGTCTGGTATCGGAACATATTTGAGGACAGAATCCTATAGCAACAGAGTAATTATCAAACAGACTGGAGTGTGTCAAAACCTAACAGGAGCATTAAAAGTGTCCCACTGACTGTCGCATTCAGGCGTCTGGACAGTCTGTTCCACGTGTTTTGTTTTGTTTGTGTTCTATTGCCTGGGCAATGACGCTGTTTTGGGGGGATTCTGACGTGATGGGAAATATGACGTGACCGGGGTGAAGAAGGAGAAGGGTTTGGAGTGTCTCTGCCAAGAGCAGACGCATCAGTATTGTGGAGACAACGTTTGTGCCGGAATGTATGTGAGGTGGACAAGTTTGATCAATGAGATCCGCGACACTGACAAAGGGCCATAAAAGCATAGAAAAATAATGACTACACAACCATGACACTAACACTATCCCTACACTTGAAAGGCGGCAGCGGTACTTACAGGTTCAGGTTTTGAGAAGTCAATATTGATCAGCTTGTAGCGAGGGGCCTTCAGGTTGGTCTTGAAGGTGAACACTGAGCCCTTGTTAGAGATGTACTGTGTAGAAGAAAAAAAAATACAAATCTAGAATATCTTCCAACGATACAAGTAAAACAACAAAATGCAGGCAAAGTCAAACTGCTAAAAATAACAACAACAGTCAAACCTACAAGCATCAATAGCAACAACTGAAAGAGCCATGTCATTTTCATTCCCTTTATGCTGCATAGAAAAAGTCAATATATCTTTTTCAAAGCTCTCCATTACCCAATTCCACATGCTGAAAAAGATTAAATCACCCAGAAATATACAGAGGCATAATTCTGCATGTTTAATTTAAGCTTGATGTCTGAATTATTCGATGTAAAAACAGGTCATACTCACCTCATATTCAGCATCAAAGTTATCCACAATGACTGTATACTCCAGTTTACCTGAACAGACAGACACAAGTCACTCCCGTAGCAAAACTAAGAGGGAAGATGATTGTGGATACACTGGACCCCAAATTTCATCTTATACCGGCCTCCATTATAGCAGCTACAGCCTGTCCATCAGTACTCTAAAGTTATTAATTTCATTTCTAACTAAAGTTTTAAAATAAGTAATGATTCCTGTATATCATTTTTCTTTGATTTTTATCTCTTCTTTCTTGGGCTGTGAGAAACAGACAGTCTGTGGTTGAACGGTTTACAACAACCATCGAAAGTGACTGAGTGAATGGCTGAAAGACCAGCTTTAAAACCAGTCATAAATAGACTTTCTGTCAGACAACCAACAAGCTCTTGTGTATAAATGTGCAAAGTCTACAAGTAAAAGCCCCCCACTGTCAGCCAGTAGAGGAAAATAGCAGTGATGGAAAGAGCAACACTAAGTCCATTACAAGGTACAATAAGTCCATGTACTCTCACCAGTGATGGCTCCTTTCAGCTGGGTCAGGTTGACAACGTACAGTCTGTTGGCGGGTTCACATCCCTCACGTGGTGTCAGCAGGAGGTACCCGCCACAGTCAGACACCTCCGCTCCCCTGAAACAAACCCACAGCACACTCATTCTACACATCCTTCTTGACATCCAAGTGTCCGTGATAAGACACACACATTGTGATTGGTGCAAGTTCAACAATAAAGACAAGTGTGACAACCCCTCGTATTAAGACCTCCTCTCTTCACCTATCAAATGTTCCTTTTACGCAACAGTGTGAAAAGCTTACCCCTATTTTTAGACTCTCACTCTCTTAATACAAGGTTTAAACATTCATAGTAGACTTTAACTTAGCCTTAAGCCACATGTGGCATTGTGCAATACAAGGACATAGTCGGTCAAATCAGTGCTGCAAGGGATTTCAGAGTAACGGTTATGTGATAAGTGTGCAGACCCAAACATGTCACGTATTTAAACGGCCTAGTTCAAAGCCCGTGGCAACGCTCTCGCAACTCGTAACCTCTGACAAGGTTGCGCAACTTTCGCAACCCTCGAATACCAGTACAGCTACTATCTTCCTTCTGGAGTCATCTTTCTTTCAAGTATTTTTCACAAACACATGACATGTTTCTCCTCGCACTTACCTCATCATCGTTAATCCTCTGAAATTCCTTGTGGCACTGACTTTACCAATCGCGTTGTATTGAGCAATGTCACATGTGGCTTAAGCCATTAAGGCTAAGTTAACGTCTACCACTAGTGGCTAAATCCAAAATTTTAATAATAAATTTTCATTTAATTAATATACTTACCCAACTCACATATAGCAATTAACTCTAGTTCAGTGCTGGTAACGCTGTACGCGTTCCCCTTGGTAACAAGGGAGACCACCCTAAAAAAGAGTGATCCATCCCATAATATCAGACCGATGTCCGGTCCAACATCCGTATGCATGCGCATACGCCGCCATTTGTATCATTCGAACGAAGCCCAACTCACTACTTTTTTAGAACCCAATACCACCACAGCGGGGAGGCGGGAGGGTTTAAACGATGTGAGTTGGGTAAGTATATTAATTAAATGAAAATTTATTATTAAAATTTTGGATTAAATTACATATTATTACCCAACTCACATATAGCAGATTGCTACTATAGGTGGTGGGTACTTACCAAAAACTAGGCATGCAGGACTTGTCCCGCCGCTACCATGGCAGGCAGCGCGGAGCACCCATCCTGTCTTACAGAAGCGACGTCTCTGAGGTAATAATTGACGAAGATGTCCTCAGAGCGCCAGTACGCAGCTTCCAGTACCTCGGCTAGCTTGCCGGACCGAAGAACTGCCACTGAGGATGCCCAGGCTCTCGCCTCATGGGTTCTAGCCGCGGTGAGAGGCAACACTGCCCTAATATCACCCGACTGCACTTGCCACCAGGCATATGCTCGTTTGATCAGAGTGGAGATCCATTTGGCCAGAGTCACCTTAGCTATATCCTTACACCTAGCCGTGTTTAAAGATATGAAAAGAAGCTTTTGACTTTCTGACCTAACAGGCCGAGTTCGAGACAGGTAACATCGGAGAGCTCTCACAGGACAATTTGCAATATCGGGATCTCCAGGAGCCAAAATCTTGCTCAAGGGTGGGATGCGCAAGATTGGAGAAAGCTGGCCAGGTTTCTGGTTTTTCGCGAGAAAGCCGGGAACAAATTTGAGAGAAATGGAACCATCCTTCTCGAACGCAATATCCTTGTCTAAACCCGACAAAGAGTGCACCTCACTACCTCTCCTCGAAGTAGAGAGAAGCGTTAAAAACACAGTCTTACGCGTCAAATCGGCCAAACTGGCTGACAAAAGAGGCTCGAACTCATCCGAGGCTAAGAAACGTAAGACCAGGAACAAATCCCATGCAGGGAGAAGCGATTTTGAACGAGCTGCTAAAAGGGCAGCCCCTTTAATAACACTAGCGATAACCCCTCCGAGCGAAATTTTGTGGCCTAATTGCGCGAGGGTCGAAGAGATCGCCGACCTCCGGACCCTAATAGAAGAGGGAGAAGCCCCCTGATCAGCCAACCAAGACAGATGGTTGGCTACATGAATAGACCTAGGTGAAAGAGGTTTAACCCCGTTAAGCGCGCACCACCTAGCCCAAGAGGCCCAGTGCGATGAGTAAACCGAAGACGTCGATTTTCTATGTGCATGTCCAACGAATCTCAGAGTAGGGGAAGAGGCCCCTGCCCTACGCAAAGCGCTTCGGACAGAATCCACGCGTGAAGGGCCAGGATCTGTGGGTTCTCGTGCTGAACGCCTGACCGAGGCTGCACGAGATCTCCTCTTTTCAGGGCGAGAGGGATCGGGGGCCGAACTGCTAGACGCAGTAGGTCGGGAAACCAGTGCTGGCTTGGCCACAGAGGAGCGACCAGAACCAGCGCTGGTTTCTCTAAGTCCACTTTCCTGAGGACTTTGCCTAAGAGGCAGAACGGAGGGAAAGCATACGCCGGAAGATCTGACCAATCCACTTCCAGAGCATTCACCTTCCAGGCCAGAGGATCCGGGAAGGGGGACACAAAGAGAGGAAGTCTCGCCGAAAACCTCGTCGCAAAGAGATCTATCTTGGGCTTGTCGATCTGCGACCAAAGCCGCTGCAAGGACTGGTGTGTGAGAGTCCACTCTGAATGAACAATCCTGTCCCCTCTGCTCAAAGTGTCTGCAAGGACGTTCAGACTGCCCTTCAAGTACACTGCTGACAACAGAATGTGCTGGGCGTGACACCACTTGAGAATGCGACATGCAATGTCGGAAAGACTGTGAGACCGAGTCCCCCCCTGCTTGTTCACATACGACGCCACAGACATGTTGTCGGTGTGAAGACGTACATGACTGCCCTCCAGGAAAGGCTTGAACGCTAGAAGCGCCAGGGAAACGGCCTCCAACTCCAGTACATTGATATGTAGGGAGGCCTGAGAGCAATCCCAAAGTCCCGAAACCATGTGCTCGTCCAGATGAGCACCCCACCCCGTCAGAGATGCGTCCGTAAACAACTCTCTCTCCGGCGGTGGACGAACAATGGGAACACCCCGGAACAAATCCGGAAGAAGCCAAACACCTGTGGTCTGCTGAAACCAAGTTCCCAGAGCGATCGGAACACTCCAGTCCTGGGATGTCTGATCCCACCTTGACTGCAGGGAGGCCTGAAAAGGCCTCTTGTGAACCCTGCCCAACGGAATGAGGGAAGCCATGGATTCCATCTGACCCAGAACCGAAGTCAGAACCCTTGCACTGGCGTGATTCTCTCCGTAGAGAGACCGAATCAGACCCTGAAGCTTGTCGATCCGCCTTTGAGACGGATGGACAGACCACCGAAGTGTGTCGAATTCCATGCCCAGGTAAGTAAACGTCTGGGATGGTTCCAACTCGGATTTTGTCAGGTTGACAGAGAAACCCAGCTGTGCCGCCCGGCTCAGCACCCTGTGCGTATGAGCCTCGCAAAGCCCCCTGTTCTGGTGAAGGATTAACCAATCGTCCAGGTATGCTCTGAGACGGATGCCTTCCTGTCTCACAAGAGCGCAAAGCTGCCTGACCACAATCGTGAAAATCCACGGGGCTAAAGACAGGCCGAACGGCAGAGCCCTGAACTGGTAAGCTTTGCCGCCCCAAGGGAAGCGAAGCCACTTCCTGTCCGCGACATGTATGAGGACGTGAAAGTAAGCGTCTGTAAGATCGATCGACGTTGCCCAATCTCCCGGCCGTAAGGCCTCCCGAACCGAAGTTGGAGTTTCCATGGTAAACTTGATTACTCTCAGAAACTTGTTCAAAGGAGAAAGATCTAACACCGGCCTCCACGCCCCCGAGGCTTTCGGCACTACGAAAAGTCTGCCGTAAAACCCCGGGGACCGCGCGTCCAAGACCTCCTCTATAGCTCCCTTGAGCAGCAGAGCCGAGACCTCCTCCTGAACCGCGTTCCGTGCCACCAAATCCTTTGGCGCCCTGCAGGGCGGGATTATCCTGACCAGGGGAGCCTTCTGCCCTGACCAGAGAAGCCGGAACCCCGAACACACTATCCCCGTGACCCACTTGCTGGCCACCAGTTGCAGCCAGGAAGAAAGGGCCCTGGACGGGCCGCCCGCTACAACTAGCGCGGGGGCCACCGGGATGTGTTGTTCGGGGAAGTTTCATTGGGGGTGAGGCTTACGCCCCGACCCCCTGGAACCCCCGAAAGACTGACCCCTCTTAGGGTATGGAGCTCCACGCCCCCTACCCCTGGAGGAGAATGACTGCTTCTGGGCCTTCCCACCACCTGACGAAGACGTCTGAGGCTTAGCAGAAGAAAACGCCTGAGTCTGAGACTTGCCCTGAGGCTTCTGGAAGCCCTGTGAAGCCAGGCGCGCGATCGCTACATCCCGCGCGTCCTGCGTCTCTTTCTGGAGTGCATCGAAAGACGCCTGCCCTAAGAGAGACCCCTCAGCAAAAGGGGAGACCTTCAGCCTCTCCACAGTCGCGGTGTCCCGAAATCTGGACCCCGTCAAGAAGGCTGACCTCCTTGAAAGCACTGTGTGAGTATACAGCCGGGCAGACAAAGCAACCTGTTCTCTAGTCACCTTGCCCAGAGTAGCCAGCAGTGTCGAAACATCTGTCGGCGACGCATCAAACCGAAATTCAAAAGGATCAAGAGATGTGGCAATCGATCTGGACAAAGACCTTTGCAGAGACTCCGACAAGGACGTGAGCTCCAGCAAAGACCTTCCAACTTCCTCCAAGGCTGAGAGAGAACCGTCAGTACATGGGACAACTCTATCCCTATTGTACCCATCTTCTCTCAAAGCAGCAAGTTCCGGCGTCACCGGAAGTGCCCCTGACGGCAGAGCAAAAGTGTCAATCAGACTCACAGGATAAGGGTTGAGCTTGAACTTCGGAACACCGGAAGCTGCTCGAGCCCCAGGTTGAGCCAGCCAAGAGACAACGTCTTCCGGAGCATCGCCGTGCTGAACCAACAACGGCACCGCCGGTTTGCGTTTACCACACAAGACGTTCGCCATTTCATAGGCAATAGTTGACGATTCCCGGAAGCGGAAGCGAGGCCGTTGCTCCTGTGCACTCCGGAAATCGTCAAAAGCAGACCGAGGTGGGTGAAGCTGAGCCTTGTCCTTCACCACCCCTTCCGGAAAATATCTGAACGCCGTTTCCGCCGCCAGCGCCACTGCGGCTGACAGCTTCACGGGCAAATTCAGTTGGGAATCCTCTACCACTGAGGCATCCCCGTCTTCCGCCCTACCCTCCGACTCGAGATCAAGCTCGGAGCCAGGAGGCAGAACATCAGACAGTTTATCGTCGGCAGAACCGACCACTTCCTGCCCCCTGGGCGGAAGAGGACTAAAACGGTCCCCGATATTCTCATAAAGAGACGTACGGAGGCGCTCGTCCTTTCGCTGCTCATAAGAACTCTCACGGCCTCCAACGCACGAGAGAGCCCCCTGAGCTCGCACACTGGCAAGCGGTGTAGACATACCTTGTACTGGTGTCACATTCAGGAGAGACACCAACTTGGTACCCCCATCCTGCGAAGCATGGACATCCGCCCGAGTCACAGTCGCCGAAGGCTTAGCGGAAGTCGAAGCCGGAACTGCAGGAGACTGCCGTACCTGTGCTAAGGAGAGAACATCAGAAACACCAGACGGAAGCGCTCGTAATTCCTCCCTAGTGGAAGATAATTCCGACGCAAGTGTCGAAACTTGAGCGCTCAAAGTCAACAATAAAGACGCAACTTCAGTTGGCGCTAACCCAGGGCAGCCATCTGAAGTTGAAGCAGAAGCAGAAGCAGAAGAAGAAGAAGCTTTGCCCGAAACACCACTCTTGCCAGAACGTAAACAAGCCTGACCGGAAGTTAAACTGACGTCTGCTAACACGGGAGATTTAACAGAAGTTGAATCGGAAGAAACAGACGCGGATTTTCCTGCGCCCTTCTCTCTCCTCGAGCTTCGTTTAGGAGGCGAATCGTCAGGCACCTGCCTCGAACTCGGCTTCCTTTTCACGCTATCAACAAGCGCAGCCTCCGCCATAGCAAAATAACTCACGAAAAATTTCAAAGAAAAACAATTTCAGAAAAATTTCACAAGTACAAAACGAGCGACGAAAACGTCGCTAAAGTTATAACAAAACGGAAAGATCTCACCACACAGCTAGGTAAAGGTGAACAGATAGGCGACGACCAAGGGGAGATGCCAAAGCCAAGGACTAAGGCGAAAAACTGCAAACAGCAGGAGCGTACATCAGAAGCGTCCTTCCCAGTTGAACCGCTGAGAGAGAATGATACAAATGGCGGCGTATGCGCACGCATACGGATGTTGGACCGGACATCGGTCTGATATTATGGGATGGATCACTCTTTTTTAGGGTGGTCTCCCTTGTTACCAAGGGGAACGCGTACAGCGTTACCAGCACTGAACTAGAGTTAATTGCTATATGTGAGTTGGGAAATAATATGTAATTTAATCGAAAATTTTTAATTAAATTTTCATTTGATTAATATACTTACCCGAGTCACATATTTAGCATTGACGCAGTCGAGATGCTAGGTACACTGAAACGCTATCCCGTCTATAGTCTAAGGGAAGCAACCCAAGCTAAAAAAGTAGCAAGCTTGCTACCCTGGGTTGCCTCCCGTAGCGTGTCACGCCACAGATCTCGTACCCAGTACGAGACACCCTCATTCGACTTCTAGAATCCAAAGAAACTACAAGCGGGGAAGGTGGGAGGGAATTACTTATGTGACTCGGGTA
Source organism: Littorina saxatilis (assembly GCF_037325665.1). NCBI lineage: Eukaryota > Metazoa > Mollusca > Gastropoda > Littorinimorpha > Littorinidae > Littorina > Littorina saxatilis. The sequence goes on along the minus strand of NC_090255.1, from coordinate 15,220,201 downwards.
AGTATATTAATCAAATGAAAATTTAATTAAAAATTTTCGATTAAATTACATATTCTTACTCCGAGTCACATATTTAGCAGATAACTCCAACAAGGTGGTGGGTAAGAAGTAAAAATTTCAAACTCACTGTTAAGATCTGGAGAGGCATTGCCCCGCTGCCACCAGTGCGGGGAGGGTCCTTGAGCCATCACGGCATACCGCGGCGATGTCTCTCAAGTAGAACGAGATAAAGACGTCGTCTGAACGCCAGTATGCTGTGCGCAGGACGTCGTCGAGTCTTCGGGACCTCAAAACAGCCAATGACGATGCCCATGCCCGGGACTCGTGCATTCTAGCCGACTGGAGAGGGAAGGCAGGCTGAGCCCCCCCCTTTTGTGCCAGACTCCACACATAAGCTTGTTTTATGAGAGCCGACACCCACCTGGCCAAGGTAGTCCTCGTGATATCTCTGTCCATGGACGTATTCAAGGAAATAAAGAGGAGCTTCTGGGAGCTCGACCTGATGGGTTGAGTCCGGGCTAAATATGCCTCCAGGGCCCTAACCGGGCAATTGACCATGTCTGGGTCATCTTGTGCCACAATATGAGACAGGGGCCTCACAAGGACACAGGGAGAAGGCTGATCCGGTGTCTGATTCTTGGCCAGAAAGGCCTCCCGGAAATGCAAAGACAAGGAGCCGTCACGCTCTCGGCCGATGTCCTGCGGACTGCCTGAAAGAGCGTGTATCTCGCTACCTCTGCGGGCCGAAGCCAGAAGTAGCAAAAACAGAGCCTTACGAGTAAGGTTCGCGAGGCTAGAGCCCTCTAGAGGCTCGAAGTCCGCCGAGCGCAAGAACTCGAGGACAAGGAAAAGATCCCACTTGGGCAGAGGAGAGCGCTTAACGTCCTGCAAAGACGCGCCCTTAATAACCCCAGCGACAACTCCACTAACATTGATGGTATGACCGATCTGTTTAAGAGTCGAGGCAATCGCCGACCTGCGAACCTTCAAAGAGGAGGAAGAAGCCCCCTGGGAAGACAAATCCGCTAAGTGGTTGGCTACGTGCATAGTACGAGGAGCCACCGGGTTCAGCCCATGAGCCTGACACCAGGTGACCCAGGCACGCCAATGCGACGAATACACTGAGGAGGTAGAGGCCCTATGCGAGCGCTGCACCAACTCCAAAGTGCGGTCGGAAGCCCCAGACCGCCTCAGAGCGGACCTCACAGTCTCCACGCGTGAAGATTGAGAGACTGCGGGTGCTCGTGAGGAACTCCGGTGCGAGGCTGAACGAGTTCGCCTGGTACCAGAGCCAGAGGGATTGGAGGGCCGTGTGCGAGTCTCAGAAGGTCCGGAAACCAGGGCTGAGACGGCCACAGAGGGGTGACCAGAAGCAGGGACGGCCTCTCCAATTCCGCCTTCCTGAGGACTTGGCTGAGCAGCTGGAAGGGTGGGAAGGCATAAGCCTCCAGCCCTGTCCAGGGGATGTCCAAGGCGTTGGTCCCCCACGCTTCCGGATCGGGGAAGGGGGAGACAAACACCGGAAGGCGCCTGGAGAATCTGGTGGCGAAGAGATCCACCACAGGCTTCGGGGCCACAGCCCAAAGGCGGAGAAGGGCACCATGCGTGATGGTCCATTCCGCCTGCAACACCCTGTCGGAGCGGCTGAGCGCGTCCGCCAGTGTGTTGAGGCTCCCTGGCAGGTAACGCGCTGAGAGAGAGATCTCCCGCTGGGAGCACCAGGAGAGGATCTCGCACGTTCTGCGGGAGAGAGTGGGGGACCGCGAACCTCCCTGCTTGTTCACGTAGGCAGCCACTGTCGTATTGTCCGTGAACAGACGCACGCGCTTGGCTGCCAGGGAAGGGAGGAACGCGACCAGAGCAAGAAACACGGCCTCCAACTCTAGCGAGTTGATGTGCCATGTGCTCTGTTCCGCAGACCACAGTCCGGAGGCCGTGAGCCGGTCCGTGTGAGCCCCCCAACCCAGCAAGGACGCGTCTGTGAACAGGTCCATGTTGGGAGGGGGGGAAACAATGGGAACCCCCCTGCATACCCATCCCGAGTCCAGCCACGGGAGGGTTGCAGCCTGGAACCAATCCCCAAGGGGAACCAGCGTGTTCCAATCCACACAAGGAGAGTCCACCAACGGCTTCAGCGCGTGCTGAAGCGGGCGTTTGTGAGCTCTCCCTAGTGGAACCAGCAGGGCCATGGACTCCATCTGCCCCAGGATGGAGGCCAAAGTCCGAAGGGAAGCTCTCAGGAGAAGCGAAGTAGAGCGGATGAGAGCCTGGAGCTTGTCCACCCGCTTCTGCGAAGGCTGGACAGTCCAGGTGACCGTATTGAACGTCATCCCCAGGTAAGTGAATGACTGAGACGGCACGAGCTCTGACTTCGTCTGGTTGACCGAGAATCCCAGCAAGCTGGCCTCTCGGAGAACCAAGAGAGTGTGCTGCCTGCAGAGAGCCTCGCTCTGGCCCATGATGAGCCAGTCGTCGAGGTATGCTCGCAGCCGCACCCCCTGTGACCTCACCAGCGCGCAAAGCTGCCTCACCACCATGGTAAAGATCCATGGGGCAAGGGACAGCCCAAAAGGCAGTGCGCGGAACTGGTAGACTTGACTGGCCCACCGGAAACGGAGCCATTTCCGGTCGGCGGGATGCACCAGAATATGGAAGTACGCATCCGTCAAGTCGATCGAGGTCACCCAGTCTCCTGGGCGGAGAGCGTCCCGAACCGAGGCAGGAGTCTCCATCTTGAATCGAATCGTTCTCAAAAACTTGTTGAGAAACGAAAGATCCAAGACAGGACGCCAAGCTCCCGAAGCTTTGGGGACCGCGAAAAGCCGTCCATAAAACCCCGGGGAGCTGTGGTCCGAGACCGCTTCCACCGCGCCCTTCTCTATCAGTGAGGCAACCTCCGACTGGAGGACGGCCCTTGCCTCCTGTGAGAAGGGGGGCTTGAAGGCTGGAGGACACCTGGTAAGAGGGGCCTTGTCCCCCAGCCAAAGCAAGCGGAATCCCGACTTCACAACACCCACTAACCATCGGCTGCGTATGGCGGCCAGCCAATGTGGGAGTGCCCGAGCAAGGCCCCCCGCCATCACCAAGGTGGAGGGCGGGGGGGGCGTGAAGCCGGGAACGCTTCATTGGGGGTGGGGCTTTCCACTGGAAGCGCCCCTACCCCTCCTCGAAAAAGATCTCTTGCCCGACCCGCGGGAAGGGGCAATAGATCTTTTCCGGGAAGCAGGATGTGCCTGAGCAGAGGTCTTAGCCTGTTTGTGCTGAGCCTGCTGAGGAGCAGCCTGCTTGGGCTGCTTCAGGGACTGAAGCGCAAAGGAAGAGAACTGCTGTTCTCTGTTGGTGTCGATCTCCTGCTTCCTGGCATCAGCGGCCAGGTTGCCGAAGAGAGCACCATCCACCAAGGGCGACGATCTGAGAGTGTTTCTCGTCGACTCCTCAGAGAACTGGGAGTGGGTGAGAAACAAGTCCCTTCTGCACGAGACAAAATGTACGTACTGCAGAGAGGACAATCTCATTTGTTCCTCGTTCACCCTTGCCAGCGTGGAGAGGAGTGTGGATACGTCCTCCGAATCTTGCTCCTTACTCAAGGTAAAGGGAGCCAAAGATTCTGTAAGAGCACGTGAAAGAGCCCGCAGGATAGTCTCCGAAATGGAACTGAGTTCCAGGAGCTGCCTTCCCACCTCCTCAGAGGACAGGAGAGACTGCTCCGAAAGAGGGAGAACGGAATCCTTCTTCAAAGGCTTCGTCAAAAGAGGTAGCAATGCCGGCGTGACCGGAAGCGGCGCACGCGGCAGAGCAAAGGACGAAAGAAGGTTCCGTGAAGCCTTAGGCCAAGGCAACTTCCTTTGAGCCGCCAAGGGCACGAAGAAGTCTGCCTGTGTTGCAGCAGCCAGATAAGGCAAAGCATGTTCCGGAGCTGTGCCATACGGCACCAGAAGCGGAACTGCCGCTGGAGGCAACCCGCTGCCGGCAGGAGCGGGCTTGGCGAACAAACGAGAAAGCTGGAAAGCCACTGACGGTGATTCTTCAAACCGGAAGTAGCTGTCCTCCTCCTTCGCCCACCGGAAGTCTGCCATCGCCGACGGACCCGACACCGAAGGCGTGGTCGAAGACGAAGCCCCTTCCGGGAAATATCGCGAAGTGACTTCCGCGGCCGCTTCAAGCGCTACCCTGAAGCTGGCCGGAGCCGCCGAAGGCAGCTGCTCCTCGTCCACAGACCCAAGGTCCGAAACGCCACATGACGGGGATGGCTCATAGCCCAAGGAACCCGACAAATGACGCTGCGAGGACAGGCCGGAAGCCAAACGCCCCTCCTGTTGGTCATCGACGAAACTCACACCCTGGCTAAGAGGAGGGTGAGAAACGCCAGCAACCGAAGGCAGCTGAAGGGAGGAGCTAGCAGACACCACCGGAGTGTGTGGCTGCTGCTGATCCAACAGAGGCAGAAAGCCCGAATGCCCAGGAGAACGACCGAATTCGAAATCCGCCGGCATCCCAACGGACGCGGCGAGAACCGAACCGGAAGAACCGGGAGGAGCCGGAAGAGCAGACGCAACGGCATAGCTATGCCATGGCTGTGGAGTCTGCCAGCTACAACCCGGAAGCCCTAGGCCGGAACCGGAAGTGACAGAGGACTGTGCACGACCAGCTGGACCCACACTTCCCGCCCAGGCAGGAAGGGCAGCTGCCGGAAACGGCTGCTGAAACTGGGCAAAGCTCGAACCGGAAGGGACCATGGTCTGTCCGCATACCAGTGAACCAACACTTCCGGCCGGAACCGGAAGAGAAGCTGCCGTAAACGACTGCTTACGTAGTTCGTGGCTCGAACCGGATGGGACCATGGTCTGTCCGCTTTCCAGTGAACCACTACTTCCGGCCGGAGCCGGAAGGGAAGCTGCCGTGAACGACTGCTTACGTAATTCGTAGCTCAAACCGGCAGGGACCATGGTCTGTCCGCTGTCCAGTGAACCACTACTTCCAGGAACTGGAAGTGCAGCTGCCGCGGACGGCTGCTGCGAGCACATACCTTGCGACGACCGTGTCCCAAAAGGGACCTGCGCAGGTGCACTCCCGCAGGCGGAAGCCACCGAGCGCCGGCCGAGAAGAGAAACGCCTCCCTGCTCACGGCCTCCAGCACCAACGCCGCCGGAAACAGCAGGAACAAAGGAAGCCAACGACCGAGGGTCGCACACCCCCGGGAGGGAGGCAGAGCTGGAAACAGGGTCCGTCCGCGCCATCTCTGAACGCACGAGCGTCCGAATTTCTGGAAGCAAAGAGGACAAAATGCTAGCCACAAGAGTGCCAGCCTCCGGCACAGGTACCGGGGTCAAAACGGACGTGGTAGTAGAAACGCCCGCCGCCCGCGAGCCAGACGAAGTCTCCTCCGGCGCCGAAATGGGCACCGAAAAAACGAAGTTAGTCTTCGGGTCAGAAACGTGAACCGTGGGGTTCCTAGCCGAAGAAGTAGAAGCCGAGGACTTAGGTTTGCCAGGGCCTTTGCCCTTACTCTCGGCCTTAGCCGCTCTCTTTTTCTCACTATCCGACATGCTGTCGCGCAAGAAAAACAGACTACTGAAAATACACAAGTCTCTAGGACGCAAAATTTCAGCAGAATAAACTAGCACAAAGTACAAGTTACAAGGCGGTAATAGTGCTACTGGTCAACGCTAAAAGTCCGAGCACGGACCCAAACTAACCAGCGAAAAACACCACGTGTAAGCGAAAAATGGCGACCAAAATGGCGGCCACAGCAACAAACTACCGAGTAAAATTCACAAGTCCGCGGACGAGAAAATTCTCGGCAGAATGGCAATGCAAACAACAACAAAATGAAACGATCTCACCGCTAGAAACAGCAATGAGCAGACGGGGAGCCAAGGCCGGTGGGTGTCAAGCAGACAGCAAACAACAGCCTAGGAGCGAAATCAGCACGACCTGTCTCTCTGGCTGAAAGATGTCGAATGAGGGTGTCTCGTACTGGGTACGAGATCTGTGGCGTGACACGCTACGGGAGGCAACCCAGGGTAGCAAGCTTGCTACTTTTTTAGCTTGGGTTGCTTCCCTTAGACTATAGACGGGATAGCGTTTCAGTGTACCTAGCATCTCGACTGCGTCAATGCTAAATATGTGACTCGGAGTAAGAATATGTAATTTAATTACTCTATTACCCACCTTTCTAAGATTTCTAAATCAGGAGACTAGTATGCTGCACAACAAAAAAGGCAAACAAAAATCATGCACACATGCATCTACAAACACATTCACACAAAGCCTCCAGGTAACATTCTCCACCCAAAGAAACACAATCTATTGCGGGTGTGAGACACTTCAAGCACCAGTTACCGACAGACTCATGTACACAGAATATCTGGTCCATATCAATCAAGCACAGACACTCACACCATCCATCGCGGGTGTTGCGGCACTTCAGCGACCAGGACATCCTCACTCTGCTGTGTACCCAGGCGATGATAGTACAGCTTGTGGTGAAGATTGGTCGTCGTCTCTGTGCCGTCTGCCTTCCCATCCTGCTCTGGGTATCTCTGTCCGAACAAGATTGCTACAGTGCAACTCCCAGAACTCTTCCTCTTTTTGGGACATGCATATGCTTTCTGACAAAACTGCATCTGTCCGCCACTTCCTTCTCATTATTCTTTCTCTCTACTACACCTTCTGTCCGATTCTTCACATGTGATCAAGCACCTATGGATTATGTTTGGGACATTTTTGTTACCATTACAGAATGCAAACTTCAACCTTTTACTCATCCTGTGCATGCATAAATTGCACTCAAGGGTGTATACACTGTGGTAGACTTGTTTGACTTGAAATAATGGTTAATATTGTGTCCAAATATTTGAGGTTACAAAAATGGCATTCTTGTGATCGAAAGCACAGAATGCAGACCAGACATTAGTTGTGCATTGTTTATTGCACCAAAGTGTAGACTTTGTGAGCACAGAATGCTCAGCTCTATGTTACTGACATTGTAAAAGAGTCCATCGTTGTCCGGGGTCCAGGCCATGCTGGTGAACTTGACGTTCTTCAGGACATCAGGCAGGTCTTCTGCTGAGGGGGCCTTTTTGAACTACAACACAATGACAATTGACATTCATGTCACTACTATCCGAAAGGCTTCTTCTACCAAGAAAAAACCCTTCTGGATCAGTTAAAGAAGTACAAACCACCCTGAAACATTTACAAGTATTTAAAGCTATTTTGTGTGCGTATATAATGTTTGTGCATATATATGTATGATGAAAGCAAAAAGTTGGTACTAGCATGGATTCTAATTTGTTTTGGAATGAATTGCTTTCAACTTGTTTTTCTGTTTTTCTTTCTTTTATTATTTAAGTTTGGTGCCTGTAAAAGGCTGAAGAATTGGTTACTGTTACGTGACTAAAATCCTGCTGACAAAACTGACCTTAATGGTGACCCAGTCAGAGCCACTCTCACTCAGCGAATAAGCCCACAGTGATCCATCATCAGTGAAGGAGTGTCCACGCAGCGCAATTGTTCCTTCAGTGGACAGTTTGTTTGGGTCAAAGAAAACAGTAGACTTTCCCCCCACAGTGTCTTGTACATAATACACGCTGAAAGGCAACATAATGACACAAATCATTATACACATTGAACAGTCCACTAGCCTGCATACAACGAACAACTACTTCAATCTTATTGTACTGTCAAATCCTACATAAAACAAATGTGGGAAAGCAAACAAACACATTCTGTCCTATGACAAAACAATAAAATATCAATGTTAACTATCTAACTTCAAATGAAGACTTAGACACACTCCCCTTTAAGATGATGTATTCAGTCATCCAAATATAAAAAGTATACATAATAGATTCCAATACAGTCCAGAGCACAACGCTGTGCTTACACTTCAGGGGCGGTGGTCTGGGGCCATCTGTGTGAGTGTGTGTGTGTCTGCATGTAACAAAGGATCTCTTATCTTGTAAGCACACAACATCAAGTAAAAAGGAGTAATAGTATGTTACATAAAAAAAAAAGATTCTGACAGCTGGCCTTAAACTGGCACTTTTTCTGATTAGGTAAATCATGTGCCTCAAGCCAAGATTAACTGAAGAGAGCCACTGTCAGGTCTAATTTTACAAAACTGAAAACTTCAACCTGATCTCACCTTTGGTTCTGAAGGCCTGAATTGTGAAAGTAATAATACTTTTCTCCTTTCTTACTGGGGCATGTGTACTTTGGGTAGTCCCAAACCTCCGTAATGCTGTTGTATATCAGAAGAGAACAAATAATAACATACAATTTGAGTCTACTGACTTTATCTCCATAATGTATGCATATGTAAAATGTAGCACTAAACTTGATCAAAGTAAAAATTCATTGAAAATAAAAAATAAAAACAAAAGCATGGTAGAATTATAGTTGAAAATCATTGGGTACACAAATGGAACACTACTAACAGCTTTAAATCAAACATGTTTCAGGGACTCGTTTTCCACAGCAGTATCTAACATTTCGTTTTTATGTAAGTATTACTGTTTTGGTAATTTGGCAAACCCTTTTCAACAGCCTATATAGCTGCATGAAGATGAAGAAGATAAATTATGCTAGAGCATGATTACCGATCGATGATTTTCTTTCTGACAGGACATCCTTCAAGAAAGGGCTTTGAAATGTCGTTTTGGGCGTCAACAAACGCCTTGGTCTCTTCAGAGTCTGGATCTTCCAACCAGCGGTACGCGTCAACAATCTGAACAGAGGTCAGCACATTTCACACAGGGTACCGTAGGGGGGAAAGAAACAGTGTCTTCCATACATTTCTGCCTTCAAAATACCTTGTGAGCTACGTATGCTAATGGTATCAAGTCTTTTAGACAATATCAACATACATCACATGTACAGGGGAATTCAACTATTTTGTGTTCCACTACGTCGCAAATTTGGCTATATCGCAGTGACATGCTTGGACTCCGAAAAACACAGGACTGACCTTTTTCGAATGCAAAAACAAAAGAGAAAAAAAGCTTGCCGTGAACAAGAAAGTTTATTGTCTTTGACTTGTGCAGCACTGCTCGCCCCCCAAACCCCACCTTTTGTTCCCCGACTAGGAAGACGAAAGGATGAAAAGTCCAAACAATCTGACTTCAAATACAATGTTAGGCCTGAAAAACGTCCACATGTCAAAACTGTCAAACGGTCCACCAGCCATGAGTCAAAACAGTGCATCAGAAAACAAAAACAAAAACAAAACCTGCAAAGCCGCCGGTGAACGAAAAAAAAAAAGCGCTCTGGCCTCAAAGCCAATTTTGCCTCAATTTGAATTCGGTGGCCATGCCATGTGCAGTATTCAAGGTCAATTATGTGACCAGTTCGAATGGTCAGCAAGGCATGCAAATTATCACTTCGGACAAGCTAATTGACGTTCTGGCTGGTCGGGTGGGCACTTAAGGTTTGGAGACACCAACTGCGACAAGTGCATAAAATTGCGTTTCAACTTAGTTACACGGCTGTCCAGACCATAACATTTAGCCGGAAAAGAGGGACGGAGCCAAAAGGTTCTCTTTGTTGACACAGCGACGGTGACTTGATACGTTTTAATCCGTCATGAGTGTCCCAGTCAGGCAAGGCAGTACAGCTCAATAACATTAGTGTTGATTTTTGTTTTATTCTAAATATGACTTTTAAATTTGAACATTATAAGATGTTTGATGGGTTGTTGACAGACCAGCTTTTTTGTTGGTCCGAGGGGGAGCATATCGTCTTTTGTTTCATATTTATTGACCAAGGCATTCTGTGGGTTCGACAGATTGACTAAATGTTGTAATTTCGCCTTACGCGACTTGTTTGATATTACAGCACCATATCCCGTTTGGTATCGTTAGAAAGCTTAGAAACTTTTCTTTTTAAATAAGTCTTGATCAAAAAAGATGTGGAGAGAGAATGGAATAAACAGATATTTAAAGGCACAGTAAGCCTCCCGTAAACCATCACAGATACGGTCAGGTTTTTACACACAGTACAAACACCCTTTCATTTAAACACTCACCGATTGAGAACATCCTAGGTGCCCTCCGTAAAGAGCGAACAATTTTCAAAGAATTTATTTTTGTTTGGTTTATCTTACCCCTGAGCCATCGTGAACCCGTGTGATCCAGTTTCCCTTTTTCACAATGTAGTCGTCAGTTACTAGTCATTTGAATGCGACTCAATGTGAGCTTATCTACAATAGCACGTTTTTATGCACGAAACAAACGGCTGTGGTTCACAAGAACTCTAGCGATGGCTTTTCACTGTTGAGAGGATCGGCGATATGCCGCGTAAACCCGGCGTCGTCTGCTACAACTCTTGCGTGACCCTGCTGCCGGGCTTTTCTTTTTTCAAACTTTCACAACTTCGAATTGCACTGATCTTGTCTTGATGAAAAAAGAATTCTTTTATAATTAAAGAATGTTTGTAACAAGCTGTCAATTTATTATTTAGATTATAAAAGTTAGGTCTAGCGCAAAAACGCACCACGGTCCAAAAACATTCTATCGCCAGTTTAAGGGAAGTAACTCATTTTTGACCTGAGTTCAGGATGGGTCCAAAAAGTGTTCGAGACAATCTGCAAAATTAATTCTTTAAAAATTGCTCGCTCTTTACGTAGGGCACCTAGGATATTCCCGTTTGGTGAGCGTTCAAATGGAAGGGTGTTTGTACTGTGTGTAAAAGCCTGACAGTATCTGTGATGGTTTACGGGAGGCTTACTGTCCGTGATTTCCGGGATATTCATCACAGCCGTCCAGCTCCAAAACGAGGCGCCATTGTTGTAAGGGCCAAGTCCACGAAAATAAATTCTTTGAAAATTTCTCACGCTCGACAGAAAGCAGCCAAGATGTTCCCGTTCGGTGAGCGTTTAAATGGAAGTATGCTTGTACTGTATGTAGATGCTCGGGGAGCTCTGTGATGGTTTACGGGAGGCTTACTGTGCCTTTAAACTCCTTCATACTTAATTATGATTAAATTGACCCATGCCTGAACCGGATTAGGGAGAACTACTTGAGTCAGGGTGCTCGCGGAGCTACCATTGTGCAGCCAAATGTCCGAATTCTGGCGATCTCGACAAACGTGCCTACGGCATTTTAGCGAGGTGTCAGAAATGCAAACCAAAAAAGTCATCCAAATGTTTTCCGACACTGACGTAACAGGTGTTAACTCAGTGGAAATCAAACAAACGAGGAGAAAAAAACAGGCAAATGCGTGTATCTGACCCCTCACCCCCCCCCCCACCCCCCTTGAGCACAGGGAGAGAGGGTGGGGTGTGTGCATGCGTATGTGTTTGTGTGTCAGTGTGACAACTCAGTAGTGATCGTTTTCAGATACATGTATCATAAATAATTAACTGTTCATTTGCAAATGTTTGTTTTCTGTTGATCATTAGTGTGAATACATGGGTGTGTTGATGTACAATGTACCTGTGCTTGTGTATTAATGTGTCTGTGGCTTCAGAAGAAAACTCGGTCATTGACCTAAGCTCAGCAGAAAATATTGGTGTTTGACAGGGGTCACAAAGATGAGTTGGCTTTGAACTCACCACTTATTGGAGACAACATATTACCTACCTGTACTTTGTGCGTGATGAAGTGAAACAAATCTTTAGTGCAAAGAAAAAATGGAAGCATTGTTAATCTTGGTCCTAGGTATGGCACGTAAACACACACACACACATATGTAACCAAATGCGTCAATCTGAATGAAGAAAAAACGTCACATCTTGAAACATAGTTCATGTTGACAATTAGGTTGTTGCAAACAGAAACATACGTCACATCTGTACACTTTGGAGTCACAAAGAAACAAGTACACACACACACAGTCATGACATTCGGACTTTCCATCCATGCAGGTCCATCAGTGTCTTTTGTTGAGTATGTGTGCTATGCAGGAAAATCATCCAGTGGCAAAACCGGACTCGTTACGTGTACAATAAAGGTGACTATGAGGGTATGAAGGACAAATTTTGAGCCATCGGTGTGAACGACAGACTGAAAGGGATGGGGGTTCAGGAGGCGTGGGATTTGTTGACAAATGAACTGGATAACATGGTGAAGGAATTTGTGCCTTACGTTAAAAGTGACGGTAATGGTAAGAAGAAAAAACCTCTGTGGCTAAATGAGAAAGCTTTGACTAAGGTTAAGAAAAAAAGTGCAGCTTATCAAAGATACATGAATACCAGAGATGGAAAAGACTATCAGTTATACGCTCGGGCTCGAAACCAGGCCAAGTCGGCATGTAAAAGAGCCTTAAAGGACCATGAGAAAGAAATAGCCAAATCTGCAAAGAAAAACCCAAAAGCACTTCTACGCATATATATGCAAGGAGTAAAATGAAAACAAAGGACACCATTCCTGATCTAAAGGACTCTGGCGGGACTCAGTATACCTCCGACCGAGGCAAAGCGGATGTGTTAAACAAGTTTTTTAGCAGCGTTTTTACACGTGAAGACTGCACTGAACGAAATTTGAATTCAACCTTAAGCACTATTGATATTAAAACGGAGTGTGTTCTCAAACTGTTAAAGTCTATCAATGTGTCCAAATCACCAGGTCCCGATAATGTGCACCCTAGAATTCTGAGAGAATTGGCAGATGAGTTGGCAGAGCCACTGGCTACTGTGTTTAGGACATCTTTGTGTGAAGGTGTGTTACCAAGACAATGGAGGGATGCAAATGTGACACCGCTGTTTAAGAAGGGTGACAAGTCCAAGCCTGGAAATTACCGACCAGTATCTCTGACAAGTATAACATGCAAGACAATGGAAAAAGCTGTAAGAGACTCACTGTTTGAGCATATGGAAAGTAATGGTCTGTTAACAGAGTGTCAGCATGGCTTTGTGTCAAAAAGATCATGTGTAACAAATCTGCTCGGAGTCCTTGATGACTGGACTAATGATTTGGACATTGAGAACACACTCCGTTTTAATATCAATAGCGCTTAAGGTTGAATTCAAATTTCGTTCAGTGCATTCCGGTATGGATGACAAGTCTTCACGTGTAAAAACGCTGCTAAAAAACTTGTTTAACACATCCGCTTTGCCTCGGTCGGAGGTATACTGAGTTCCACCAGAGTCCTTTAGATCAGGAATAGTGTCCTTTGTTTTCATTTTACTCCTTGCATATGCGTAGAATGCTTTTGGGTTTTTCTTTGCAGACAATAAGGCACGATCAAAAGATCGTTACACTAGGCCATCTCAAAGTTAGGATAGTTAATAGTACTGGTCAAAAGATCGGCTACCAGTAAGTTCGTCACACGGTAGATTCGTCACCTATGACGAAGTTACCGGCAGGGGTGGGCGGGTGTTTATGCTAAAGAGCTTATGCTTTCAGATGTTTGATTTGTGGGAGAGATTCAAGATTCATTTTTTAGAGAGAGAGAGAGAGGGGGGGAGAGAGAGAGAGGGAGAGAGAGAGAGAGAGAGAGAGAGAGAGAGAGAGGGAGAGAGAGAGAGAGAGTGTGTGAGAGAGAGAGAGAGAGAGAGAGAGAGAGAGAGAGAGAGAGAGAGAGAGAGAGACACGGACGTACATATATACACCCACATCCATGACACGCACGCACACACACGACACACACACGCACGTACACACGCACTGACAAACACTCACACACACCATCGCACATACACACACACTCACTAAAACACACACACACACACACACGCACAAACACTCACACACACCATCGCACACACACACACACACTCACTAACACACACACGACTTCAACCTCACTGTCAAGGAGGCAGAGAAACTCAATGTGAGGAGAGGGAGGGGTGGAAGGAGGTGGGAGAGAGAGAGAGAGAGAGAGAGAGAGAGAGAGAGAGAGAGAGCCGCGCTCGGACTACTGTGGCGAAGTTACTGTGGCGAAGTTACCGGGACCGGTGACGAATCTACCGTGTGACGAACTTACTGGTAGCCAAAAGATCAGATATATGGGCCTCGCGGCCTTAGACATCTGCAAATTTATCTTATCTTATCTTATCTAAATGCCTCTGAATTATGAGCTATGAATTTAACACGCTCAAGTTCAAGATTACCCATATATATATATATATATGTATACATACACGCACAAGCGTGGCAAGGTTCCGAAACACATGTCACTAATTCATGTGTTTATCAAAAAATTTTCGACATAATGTCGCTTTGACCAAGTGTCGCCGCCTAGTTGGCCAAGTGTCGTTCGACCGAAGAAAACGAAACAAGTGCCCGTCGCCTGCACCCGTTATACATTTTCACGTTACTTACTTTCGTGCCGTGATAATCATCAACAACAGTTTCATCTCGTCGTGCGTGTGGATAGTCGAACTTGCCCATGGTTTCAGTTTGACCGGGAACACGAATGAATGATACAAAGAATGCAAGTACTGTAAAAAGCAACGCAAGTAAAGGGAGGTAGCCAGTTACTGTGTACATGACGCGCTGGCATCATGGTCCAATCACAAATTTCCTTACAAAGGGAAATACCGATTTTACACCAATCATATTTTCACATTTTCACGCTGTGCGGAGATGCAATATGGCTGCGCCCTGGGCAGAATATGTTTCGATTTGTTAACAATACGACTGTATCAGTATTTTGCCTGCAGCGCTAACAATATCATGTCGACCATAGTACAGTATGTTGTTGTAAGAGGAGATCTGCTTAAACTTCAAAAATGGCCTGTTGGAGCCTTGATAGCCCAGGCATGCCATGCTAGCTCTGCTGCTATTCATCTATTTTACGAGGCGGAAGACACAAAGCAATACCTGTCAGATCTGGACCGAATGCACAAGGTTGTGTTAGAGGTAAAGAACTTGCTTTTTCAAAGGAAATATCGTACTTTAACAGATCTTCCATTTGTTCAGTTTGTTTTCAACTTGGTCTACTCAAATCAAATGTGCAATACCATGAGTTAAATAAAGAGGTTTTTTTTATGAATAAGTTTATGCAGTAGACCGGAGACCTAGGACACCCCCCAAAATCAAAATCAAACTTGCAGACACTAAAATACACAAAAAATCTAAATTAGCAAGAGTAACCACGTTTTTGATCTCAAATGGAAGAACAACTCATTTTCTACCTACATGCAATGGCATACACATGTATTTATTTGGTTCAGCTATTTTGTGCTTAGCAGTGTTGTTTTGCCATTTTGAAGAAGACTGGTGTCAGCCTCGTCAGAATAGACCCTATCGGTATTCCAAGCTCTCGTAATCTCTCGCAATCTCTCGCAAACTTCAGAGCATACCAAAGCATGCGGTACAGCGATCTCGTGCGAGCTGCAAAAGCCAAGGTTCGAAGTTCTCGCGATGTTCAAAGCATAACAAAGAGCGTGTCTCGCGAGAGCTGCTCAGATACCGAAAAGGTCTATTAAGCCGTAAAAGGCTGGATTAAACTGTAAATTTTCAGTATGGTTGCAAAATTTCAGCATTTTGCAAACTCAACACAAATCATATTACAATTGGGGATACATTTTTTTTACAAAAGCAACAACGCGCTTGGGACGTTGGGTGGTATGGAAATGTGAACGCAAAAGAACAATTACGCAAAACAGGTCTTCCAACACGCCAAATGAAAAATTATAATATGATCTTTTATTTCTTTTATCTTCCCCTCTCTGTCCGTGACTACTCTCTCTCTCTCTCAGTATGGTTTGAAACAAGTTTTGCATCCGGGTTGGACACGGGTCAACTGTTTGTGCAGACCCAGAGACGGTATCCATGTGTCACCACGCGGCGACAGCGTTACTGACCCCGTTAAGGTCAACACTAGTTGTATCTGTCGACGCCCGTTTTTAACCGCTTGCTTCCCTCTGTATGATAAAACGGCCATGGGGCGTCATCGTTCAGAAAAAAATCTTAAAAATCTCCCGTAGGGAAATCCTTTTATGAAAGGATGTCGGCACCTTTCAGCGATTAGTCTATGCATTTCAAAGTTGAAGTGCCAACATAATGTCGGCCACACTTGAAATTAATGTTACTTGAGTACTCATACGAAGTGAACGGGAGTATAGGGTCAGCTATCAACTTAACTTACTTATTTATAGTAACATCAGCTTTCGAGGAAACCCAATGGGCAATTCTATCAACGTGCAACAAGTGCATGTAATGGTCGCTAACCACTTCTAATTAATGTACTTCTTGTGTCACATTATACATTATATATATATGGTCATGGCTCAGAAAAGGTGTCGAATTTGTGGGACACTTGAGTCACAAATACAAACTCTTGGATTACTTTCCATTTTGGGGTCCAGCAAAACTGTTTATGTGTTTAGTTGTGTCTGGGCAGTAACAATGTGTTTTCATCAATTACTGCGGAATGAATTGCATTTTAAATTTTAACTGGAGTGTGTTACATAACACCGTGTCACACATTGTTTTCTAATATACAGTTAACAGTAAACCTATTACACAATAAAAGTTAACTGCATTAGTTAGTATCTACCTTGATCTTCATTTGTGAAAAGTGGCATTCCCCAACAGCAATAATCTGCATATCTAGGTACCCTAGGAATGTGTGTATGTTACATGAACACCAATAAACAAAACAACGATCAAACAAGTACTCAAAGAACTGAAAAGATTACTGTTTCAGCAGTCAATCAATTCTTAGTTCCACACACTTCATACGGACAGTCTGCAAAAAAAATCAAATCAGAACAAGATGTGAAAATGTATTCAAACAAAAATCAACTTTCTGTATCTCACAACACAGACATTCAAAACTGCTAAATTCCTATTTATTTTACACACACAACCTTAGAAATACATGTAATGGGAAGAGAAACAAGTACATAATAGTAAAGAGTTGAAATGCATCAATGATACCGGACCCGTTATTCCCATTATCAGTTATCTGTCAAGTCATTTCTAAAAGTTTCCAATGAGTGTGTTACATTTCACCAAAAAAATCAAACTTTAGGACACTGTCAAGATATTCACATGAAAAATGCATGCAAAAGAATGAAAAATGAAAGATCAAAACCATAAAACGTTGTTCATATTCAGTGCATTCAGTTAATTGTGAAATTAATTATAAGAATGACACCATGGTTGCTACACAACTATTGAAACTATTGTTGACACATTCCGACAGCAATAATCTGCATATCTAGGTACCCTAGGCAAGTGTGTGTGTTACATGAACACCAATAAACAAAACAACGATCAAACAAGTACTCAAAGAACTGAAAATTACCAATCCTTCAAAGTAAATTGTAACAAGAAGGGCAAAGCCCATACGACTCACATGCTTGACCTTGACCTTTACATGACCTTGACCTTCAGGGTCAAGGTCAAATAACTAAACCTAGCAATGACATCATACACTAAGAACTGCTTTACACATTTTTCCTACCAAAATACATGTGACCTTGACCCAAGGTCAAGGTCATCCAAGGTCATGCAACACAAAGCTGTTAATTCAAGACATAGGAAGTACAATGGTGCTTATTGGCTCTTTCTACCATGAGATATGGTCACTTTTAGTGGTTCACTACCTTATTTTGGTCACATTTCATAAGGGTCAAAGTGACCTTGACCTTGATCATATGTGACCAAATGTGTCTCATGAGGAAAGCATAACATGTGCTTTTAAGTTTGAAACAGTTATCTTCCATAGTTCAGGGTCAAGGTCACTTCAAAATATGTATGCAATCCAACTTTGAAGAGCTCCTGTGACCTTGACCTTGAGGCAAGGTAAACCAAACTGGTATCAAAAGATGGGGCTTACTTTGCCCTATATATCATATATAGATGAGGTATTGAATCTCAAAAACTTCAGAGAAAATGGGAAAAATGAGAAAAATAGCTGTTTTTTAGACAACATTTATGGCCCCTGCGACCTTGACCTTGAAGCAAGGTCAAGATGCTATGTATGTTTTTTGGGGCCTTGTCATCATACACCATCTTGCCAAATTTGGTACTGATAGACTGAATAGTGTCCAAGAAATATCCAACGTTAAAGTTTTCCGGACGGACGGACGGACGACTCGGGTGAGTACATAGACTCACTTTTGCTTCGCATGTGAGTCAAAAAAACACTCTAATTCAAAACAATAAACGCAGACATCCTTTTCTGTTTACTTGATTCATTCCTTACTTTGTTCCAGCAAGATTTAAATAATTTTCAAGATAACTGTACAAACTATTGGAGTGTGTTACCTCTCACGATGTGCGAGTGGTGTGAGTAACACACTCAACACTGTTCCTAAAAAAACCACCTCTAATTCAAAACAATAAAGGCAGACATCATTTTCTGTTTACTTGATTCATTCCTTACTTTGTTCCAGCAAGATTTAAATAATTTTCAAGATAACTCTACAAACGATTGGAGTGTGTTACCTCTCACGATGTGCGAGTGGTGTGAGTAACACACTCAACACTGTTCCTAAAAAAAACCCACTCTAATTCAAAACAATAAACGCAGACATCATTTTCTGTTTACTTGATTCATTCCTTACTTTGTTCCAGCAAGATTTAAATAATTTTCAAGATAACTCTACAAACGATTGGAGTGTGTTACCTCTCACGATGTGCGAGTGGTGTGAGTAACGCACTCAATGTAAAAAAACATATATTTCTTTTTCCTGTAATTTATTTCATTAAATTGGCATGAAAACAAAGCACAAGGTGAACTGTATGGAAAGACTATAGAAAAGGCCAGAAAAAACACATGCAATGACATGAACGCTGAATAACTTGGGAAATTGGTTGAATCGTCTCAAACATATGTCTTTAAAAATCAAAATAAAGAAAAATCTTTGTCCTAAAAAATGCAAATTTTATCAAAACAAATCACACACTTCTAACTTTCAGATGAAAAAAAAGGAAGTAAGTTGTTATTTAGTGAAAATAACAGTGTTTCAAACTGCAGGTGAGTACGTTACATACAACGAAAAACCAGTGGTTCTTACTTTGGCCGTTTACGTCCATGTCCTCCATGCCACACTGAGTTCTGAGTTCGAGACAGTCAATGCAACTTTGTAGCAGACGATAGAACAGTTGTTTCCACCGTTGGAAGTCAGGAACATGTCGATAAACAACTTTGATTTACGTTGTTACTTTTCGCGGTAACACGAAAGTACACAACAACGAACTTAAGACTTATTTTCATTGCTTTGTCTTCTGTGTTTGTGCATATTTTTTTTTTAAGTAGTAGATTGTTCTTTCTTGTCCAAGTTTATCGCTTAGTTCAACGTCTGTCATCATTATTAAAAGCGCGGCAAAAGCTAAAACTGCCTACGTGACTCCAAACACGAAAAGTAACATACTCACCGTTGGATCTAAACTTGATCTCAGCCGACTGTTGGGGTGAGGTACTGGTTATCGTGCAGTATGTAAACAATAACTAACACCTTCTCTTTCCATCTCCATCAAGTTCTTATCCAAGCAGTGTGTGTAGTACGCGCAAATACGACGTTTCGACACCAAGTAAAAAAGTGTCCCAACTTCCGGCCCGAAAATCGACGTAAATTCACTCTACTATTGCGCCTTGCTCGAAAACAAAGTCATCAAACCTTTCGGTTTCTACCAGAATAGTAACTGTATTCATATCTGCACCCCGTGTCAGTACTTTCAAAGGTAGAATAAACCATAACTGAGCGTGTGGGGCGTTTGAATGGGGTAAGGGTGGAGTTCGACGCCATTTCTGAGCCGTGACCATATGTATAGGGGTGTTGCAGGTAGCTTTGTTTCCTCCTTGGGGATGAAGCTACCAGGGGAAGGGATTGTGTTGGAGGTGCGGGTAGAGGGGTAGCCCTCCCGGTGCTCCCCCTTGGACCTCCCTAGTCTAGGACCCTGGGTCTTCGCGAGGTGGCCATTGTGGCGTAATCCCTCCGGACTAGCATAACGTTTCCCTATCCCAAGACCGACCGTGCGTGGTCTATGACCACATCCTCTACGAGGTGACCCTATCAACTAGGCAGCGAAAGCCCCTAGGCGAAACACGGCGGATCTAGAGGAGAGAACCTCGATAAAAAATTTGAGCTGCCATGAAGACGGAGCATGTTGGCTGAGGACAGCGGGCAGACCTTCTGTGCCGACACCCATCTACAGGAGAAAACCAGGCATGCACGCATCAAACCCAACATGGCCATACAAACGGATATTCGACGGTATGGTGCTCGTCCCGCGGATCGCCAGGCGGAGACAGCGCCGGGTCCCCAGCCTCAAAGGGGCCCAGCCTCAGCTACTGGTGAAGCGACTCAGAGTGACAACAGAAGGCAGCAACCCCAAGCATCAGTCAGTCAACCCAGTCAGCCGGATAAGTCAGCTGATCCGCTTGTCTTTGCACAGTGGAACGCTGAGGGACTTCGCAAGAAGAAACCCGAGCTACAGGATTTTCTCAGACGGGAGCAAGTCGACATCATTTGTATCCAGGAGACACACCTGACAGATGCTCACCGATTCTCCATGAGAGGATACGAGCTATTCCGACACGACAGAAGCAACCGTTCCAAGGGAGGCATTCTCACTCTCGTCCGGAACAACATACCTGCGATAGAGGTTGGAAGATCTACAGGAGAAAATGAATTTCTTGCAGTAAAGGCGGTCCTCCAAGGGAGAGAATTCACAATCATCAACTTTTACTGTCCACCTGATAAAAACCTGGAACTACACACTCTGCATCTGCCTCAATCCAACCTACTGATACTTGGTGACTTTAACGGCCACTCCCCAAGCTGGGGATATCAAGACCTCAACTGCAGGGGAGAACAGATTGAAGACTGGATGATTGATGAAAATCTCATCCTCATCAACAAGCCGGACGACAAGCCCACCTGTCTGTCCCGAGCTTGGAAGACGACAAGTACCCCAGACCTCGCCATAGCCACTGAAGACATCCATAAGATCTGTGACAGGAGTGTTGCAGACCAGCTAGGAGGGAGTGACCATCTACCCATCCTGCTGAAGCTCTCCCTGCAAGAACAGGCCTCTCCCATGAGGAAAAAGCCTAGCTGGAACTACAAGAAGGCGAACTGGGCGAAATTTGAAAGGCTGACTGACATACTCTGCCAAGAAACCACCATCGACTCTACGCAGGACATTAACATCAACGTCAAGCGGATTTCTGACTGCATACTCCAGGCAGCACGGCAGAGTATACCGAGAGGAAGAAGAAAAGACTACAAACCATACTGGAGCAAAGATCTGCAAGATCTCCATGACAAGCTAAAATCAGCCAGAGAGCTACTCGAAAAGGACCCCACCCCAGAAAACACAACGGCCTACAACAAATCGAGAGCTGAATTTGATGAAGGAAAGACGAAGGAAATCCGCAAGTCTTGGCATGAGAAAACCAGCTCTCTGAACATGGAGAGAGACACAGGGAAGCTCTGGAAGCTCATAAAGACCCTAAATGACGACCACCAGTGTACACCAAGAGCAACACTCCTGAAAGAAGATGGAAAGATCTACACTGGGAAAAGAGCTGCTACCCTGCTTGCGGAAAACTTTAGAGAAGATAGTCTATTGGAAGTACCAAGAGAAAAAACAGCGGAGGTGCGAATGAGGATGAAGGAGGAGCTAAGGAAGCAGCAGCAAACATCAGCCTGCATGACTGATGACTTCACAATACATGAACTGAACAGCTCCACTAGACAGCTCAAGAACAAGAAAGCTCCAGGCAAGGACGGTATCACCAACGAGATGATCCGACACCTTGGCAGCCACACCAAACAGAAGCTTCTGGGCATCTACAACCAGTCCTGGAACTCTGGGGTCTTCCCTTTCAGCTGGAAGGAGGCCATCCTCACCCCAGTCCTGAAGAAAGGGAAAGACAGGCACAACAAGACCAGCTATCGCCCCATAAGCCTCCTCAGCTGCCTCAGCAAACTGATGGAACGCATGGTCAACCGCCGCCTGCAGCATCACCTGGAAAAGAACGGGCTGATCAACCCCACCCAGTCTGGCTTTAGAAAAAACAGAAGCACGGAGGACCAGATTACACTGCTCACCCAAGACATTGAGAACGGCTTTCAACAGAAAATGAAGACGCTGGCTGTCTTTGTGGATCTGACGCGAGCGTTCGACAAGGTCTGGAAGGAAGGTCTGCTCCTGAAGCTCCTCCAGAAACGCGTGTGCGGAAAGATGATTGCATGGATCCACAGCTACCTGTTCCAGAGATCAGCCCGAGTCAAACTGGAAGGACAGACAAGCATGCTGGTGAAGATCAGAGAGGGCGTTCCACAGGGCAGCTGTATCGCGCCGACGCTCTTCGTTGTCTTCATCGATGACATTGCTGACCACCTGTCCATGCACATCTCAAGGGCACTCCATGCAGACGACCTGGCTGTATGGACCAGAGCAGAACACATCACCACAGCAGCGTGCAGAATGCAGGAAGCAATGAACCACCTCTCAGACTGGGCCAAAGAGTGGATGGTCACGATCAACAGGACAAAAACCGAGGCCACATGCTGCTCACTCTCCCCCAAGAAAGAGGAGTTCACCCTGCGACTCGATGGCCAGAACATCCCTCAGCAAGAGACCCCAACCTATCTCGGGGTGAAACTGGACAGAAGGCTAACGTGGGCCCCGCACATCTCCGTCATGCACAGCAAAGCCACCAAGAAAATGGCTGTGATGAAGAAACTGTCTGGAACAAAGTGGGGCGCCAACATGAAGATCCTGACTCAAGTTTACACAGGATCTGTCAGACCCCACATGGAATATGCCTCAAACGCCTGGTCAACTGCAGCCAAAACCAACACAGACAACCTGGCCAAGGTCCAAAATGCTGGCCTGCGACTCATCACAGGAGGCATGAAGACTACCCCCATCTCAGCACTGGAGAAGACGGCAGGCCTGACCTCCCTGGAAGAGAGACGGGATGAAAAACTCCTGAGGCAGAGTGAGAAGATGAAGAGGCTCCCGTCCCATCCACTGCACTCTACACTCCAAGCCCCAACCAAAAACCGAATCAAGCAACAGAGCCCAAACCACCTGATCAAGGCACTTCAGCACAAGCACAAAGGCTCTCTACCCCCATCAACTGGCCAACCACTGGAAATGCTCCAAGACTATGAGGAATGGTCACTGGATGTCCCCCCCATCATCCTTGACGTCCCTGGGATTGGAGCAAAGCAAGAGCAACCAGAAGCAGTGCTCAAGTCCCTGACCCTGGAAACACTAGACAGGGACTACCCCACCACCACCTGGACCCAAGTCTTTACAGACGGCTCAGCCGAGCATGCTGTGAGGAATGGGGGAGGCGGTGTCTACATCAAGTTCCCTGACGGCAGCTCGCTCCGCAAGTCTGTCGCCACTGGCCTAGTCTCCACAAACTACCGAGCTGAAGCACACGCCTTGCACCTCGCAGCACAGACCTTGAACCAGGAAGAGGCATTACCTGGCCAGACAGTCTTCCTCACAGACTGCCGATCTCTCCTGCAGAGCCTTCAGACCAGAGAGAGAGAACAGATCCTGCAAGACATAAAGCAGGAACTGGACTACCTCAGCAGCAAAACCACTGTCGTCCTACAGTGGATTCCCTCCCATTGCGGAATCAGTGGCAACGAGGAAGCGGACAGACTCTCCAAGGAGGGAAGTAAGCTGGAACAGTCAGCACCCCCCTCATCCTACGGAGAAAAAAAGACCCTCCTACGAAGTCACTTCAGAGCCGCCTGGAGGGAACGTCTGCTCCTGGGGGCCGAGGAAGACGATATCCATCAGCTGGATCGAAAACAGCAAGTCACCATATTCAGGCTCAGAACTGGACACTGTCGGCTCCTCTCCCACCTCTATCGCCTGAAGATTTCACACACGGATCAATGCCCGTGTGACACAGGCCCCCAGACACCAGAGCACGTACTGCAGGCCTGTCCAACCTTCGACACCCTGAGGCGCCAAACGTGGCCGAGTGAAGTGGAGCTCCGCGAAAAGCTGTGGGGGACAGCGGCATCACTGCGGCTGACTGCGGGATTTGCACTCAACACTGGACTGGACATCTAGATGTATGGCCGGGAACGTAGAAGAAGAAGAAGAATATGTATACTTATTGCTTAATGTGCAATGTACTGTATTGATCTAGAGTGGCAACGCATGTTTTTCAGAACTGCATGGAGAGTGATATTTACTACTGCACGCCACATGGCTAGTGTGGTCAGACGCTTGAATAACGCACCACCAGCCCAACACTGCACCAGTCGCTTACACATAACCACTCATGCGAAATTCACGAACATGACAGTCATGCTGACACCATGAACATGACAGTCACTTCCGTAGCATCATTAGAACAGCCACATGTTCAATATTTGATATGTGTGTGTACGTGCCTGTTTGTGTGTGTGTTTGTGTACATTTATACTCACAGTGATATATGTGTGTAAATTGTAATGTATATGTTCTGCGCGAACTTAGAATCCGGTTTCATTCTAGAATGGACCGGGTCCAGGTTGGAATTCTAACCCTGCGCAAGTACAGGGGTGCCATTCTAGAATGAAACCCTTGAATAAAGGGGGCCGTAATGTTTGTAGGTAAGACAGAGTTGTCTTCCCTTGAATTATCTCCACCTGCACCTTCCCTTTGATAAAATGGGGCTGATTTGTCTACCCCTGAAAAAATCCTTTGGCGATCTTGCGATGTCATGTCATGTCAAGAAAGTTGACACTCCTGAGTACGCAATAAACAAAGGCAGACCATGGCAAGGGGGACTACGAGGGCGGTATTGTTTGCAGGGCAGTTGTTTTTGTGATGAGAGCCGGTTGCGGCCGCTTGCAATGTCAGCGCTGTCTCCCTCTCGGAAATGTCCGGTTTTTTGACAATTTTTTTGACAGACAGACAGACAGACAGACAGACGGTCAGACCGACTAACCGACAGACAGACCAACAGAAGGACAGAGTGAGTTATAGAGCTGTTGTCACAGGTTTAAAAAAAAGTTGACATTAACAAAAACAGAAATCAACAACAACTTTTGTCTGGTTTTATAATATTATGGGAAAAACATTGAAAGCAATTCATAGTAGTAGTACTACCACAACAAATACTCTCAAAGGGGAATTCCATGCCTAAAAGTTTGACAGTTTTTATTTAATCTATCAGAATCCCTACCTTCCAAACTGTGATATGCCCACGTTTCAAACTCTTCATGTATATGAATAAGACTAAAAGTTACAAGCGAGATCGACAAAACACTGTCAGTCCGGAAATTTCCGTTCGTAGCGATCAGTGCTGAGTGTCTCTCAAAATCGTAATCACTTTCAGAACATCACATCACAATCCCAATTCACGATGTCTTTGAGTAAAGTGTAAAAAACCCGAAAAAAACCCAACCAAACACACAAAAAACAAAAACAAACAGAAAATCCACATTTGTGGCTTTGGCTGTGTGATAGTCTAACTGAAATGACTATTCCAACTTGGACCCAAATTCCAACCTTGCGCAGGGCCGATTCTAGAATGGACCAGCAACAAGGGTTTCATTCTAGAATGGCACCCCTGTACTTGCGCAGGGTTAGAATTCCAACCTGGACCCGGTCCATTCTAGAATGAAACCGGATTCTAAGAACGCGCAGAACATATAGACCTGTCTGCCTGTCTGTCTTTCTGTAAGTCCAGAAAATGCTTGCTAGCAGGTGCACAAGAGAAAGTTTAATTGCAAAACAAAGTGAGTACTGTATAGAAACTTGTATTCAGAAGCAAACGTCTAGAACACATGAATGCAAGTACATGCACATGCACATCAAAATTGCTTTTTGAGTCATTTGAGAAAAAGTGACTCTATGTAATCGGTCAGTGTTAGTCTGTCCGGCCGGCCGTCCGTAGACACCACCTTAACGTTGGACTTTTCTCGGAAACTATCAAAGCGATCGGGCTCATATTTTGTTTAGTCGTGACCTCCAATGACCTCTACACTTTAACGATGGTTTCGTTGACCTTTGACCTTTTTCAAGGTCACAGGTCAGCGTCAAAGGAAAAATTAGACATTTTATATCTTTGACAAAGTATCTCGGAAACTATCAAAGCGATCGGGCTCATATTTTGTTTAGTCGTGACCTCCAATGACCTCTACACTTTAACGATGGTTTCGTTGACCTTTGACCTTTTTCAAGGTCACAGGTCAGCGTCAAAGGAAAAATTAGACATTTTATATCTTTGACAAAGTTCATCGGATGTGATTGAAACTTTGTAGGATTATTCTTTACATCAAAGTATTTACATCTGTAGCCTTTTACGAACGTTATCAGAAAAACAAGGGAGATAACTAGCCTTTTCTGTTCGGCAACACACAACTTAACGTTGGGCTTTTCTCGGAAACTATAAAAGTGACCGGGCTCAAATTTTATGTGAACGTGACTCATTGTGTTGTGAATAGCAATTTCTTCCTGTCCATCTGATGCCTCATATAATATTCAGAACTGCGAAAGTGACTCGATCGAGCGTTTGCTCTTCTTGTTTGGTAGTAGTACTAGTAGTGTTTCACCAGTGGCTGACACACTAGTGGAGTTGCACAAATGCCCATCACTCCGGTGGATTTTGTGTTCAACGTTATATAACAAGCTGATGTATTTTTTTCCAGGCTCAGGATGCAGGCAGCTTGTCTGAACTTGCCACAACATTGACGGCCAGCGAGATCGACCACAAACTGTGGGTGGAACAACCTGAAAACTACCCCACCTGTCTGGCTACACGACCATACCCCAAACAAACTGTGCAACAATACTTCAAAAAGTTTAAATTATTCAAATAAAAAGTGAACTCATTACTTTCTCTTTAATTTGTTTATTATTTTTAGCAATTATAATTTTATACAGAAGGCGCCAGACAGCCCTTTCTACATAAAAGATGAATAAGATGATGAAAGATGGAAAAGAAAGTTTGCTACCTCAGACCTACATAAGCTCTGGCAGTGGCACACTGACTCATAAGGGGTCTATATGTTGACCAACAGTGGGCGGATTGCCTGTAGGTGCATTTCCTGTAGGTGTTTTGCCTGTAAACAGGGAACACACCCGGGTGGATTTTCTGTAGCGTTGCGCGGATCTTGTGATGCTTTGTGACATCGGTAGAATTTTATGTTTTTCGATCTTTTTTGGTATTTCTAAGAAATTCGATTCCGTTTTGCAATTTTTATTGAGGAAAACAAAGGTTGAAATTGATAACGAAATGAAAGAAACGCAGCAAAAATAAATGACTTGCAATAACAAAATACTGGAAAGCATTCCATAGTCCAGGCAATCCTAATCTCCACGATTTTGCAGATTTTTGTGAAAGCAACCAAAAACAAATCTCAGGACTCTGAGCCGTTCTCAAGTGTCACGTCAAGGCGTGAAATGTAAGTTACTTGCGTTGTTGGCGTTAATAAAAGAAATAACCAAGCCCGTTTTGCATCCTTTTCCAAGTTATTATTCACATTTGTATTCACTCTGTTTCCAACTTCGAGCACACTCATAACACATGCACACGCACTCAACTATTAAGCGGTTAGTAAGGGTTAATGGGAATAGTTACTCAGCACCCCTGTGCTAGATCACGACAATACACAACCATAAACAAGGCAAGGCAGACGTCCGGCTGCAGCCTTAGGCAATCAAACACACGGGGAAAAAGGACCTGCGATAGATTGCGATCAATAATAATTCAAGGGTCTTCGCCACAGTAATCGTTCATGAAATTCGCAAGAAACAGAAACAATTAATTGAAGGTTTAAGAGAACAAAGACTGACCCTGTACATTTAATAGGGAAAAACGCAGAAAACAAATATTCAAAGAAAGACTAGGGACTACTCCCTGATGCATATCTTGGGACTCCTCCCGAAGATCAAGAGTTATTGAGACGAGCCTGCGTTGTCTCAATATTTACAAGTTTTTCCTCTCTGTGGGGTAAACACAAAAAAAAATGTCTGACACCGTCGGGCCGGGAACAAGAGAGAGGAAAAGATGGAAGACTTAGCTCTTTGTCGCGAAGATAAGTGTTCCTTGACGGTGACGTCACGTCGACGATAGACTGCCTGCAATTAAGCAGGTAAGCTGGTCCTCCCCGGAAGTGTCGACGGGGTAACTTGAAGCTCGGCTCATGCAGCACGGGCTTCCTGAAGGTGAGGATCCAGGGTCTCGGCGTCAGTTCATGCGAGAGCGTAGTTATAGCCCCCTACGTCACCACCATCAGCGCCGGCGACAACGAGGACGGACGGCGGTGGAGACGAAGCACGGTGGAGGCGAACCCACCCGGCCTCGACGGTGCACAAATCAAGCTCCGAAGGCGGGCGGACATCCCAAGCTGAGAGTGGGACACAGTAGCGCTGCAGGATACTGCCACGGTGACAACACCGGTGACAAGGACGAGGCAACAGGTGGGTTGATGAAGAACATCAAGAAGAAAAGAAGCTGCAACACATTCGATAACCACTGAGTCCCAGAGTCGGCGAAACATATCCTTTCCCCCACTGCCCCCAGCCCTAGGTGTGTACAATAATATTACCCCCAGGAAATATTGTCTTGCGAGCTGTCAATCACCCGGCAACAATATTTACAACAACCATAAATCTCCACAATAACCATGAATGCTATAATCAATTTCCAAAGAACGGAAAGCAACCCAGGCTTGGCATTCTTGATTGTAATACACGTTAACGTCCCTTGATAAAATAACAGTCGTCAAACAAAGCAAAAGCTGGAGTTGTTTTGAACTTGGTTAAAACGTCACCTTGACCACTAATCGTTCTGTCCACTGACAACTGTCAACTAGTGTTAGTTCACACAAAATTTCACACGACAACTGAGACAACGACACCACAGAAGACGACAATAATTACAACCAATAAACAAACGAGACAAGACACATTCCAACACACAATTACCCCAGCGGCTCTTGGTAGTTGCCAACTGAAAACCCCAACACCGCCACACAGTCCAGACTCTGTCCAGCTTCTCTGCCATCCAAACCGTGAACTCTCGCAGTTCTGTCGTACTCATACGCACGAAACAGAACCCAAGGCCTGCGCAAAAATGCTGCAACGCGAGGTCCGCAGCTAGCGCACGAGATACGCCATCTAAGCGTGCATAATTCGCTGACAGTGTTATAGCAACTGGCACAGGGAAATCGCACGGAATGCACCCATCAACAAACACACAATAATACATCGCGCCGAAAATAACGCAACATTGCCACCAAGGACAACAGTCGTCAAACACTTGCCACCACTACGTGACAAACCCCCATCCCAGAGGAAACCGCGGGTGACAGGTGACACCGAAGATGGCTATGCCA
The DNA here is from genome assembly GCF_037325665.1 of Littorina saxatilis. Taxonomy (NCBI): domain Eukaryota; kingdom Metazoa; phylum Mollusca; class Gastropoda; order Littorinimorpha; family Littorinidae; genus Littorina; species Littorina saxatilis. The sequence goes on along the minus strand of NC_090255.1, from coordinate 15,190,986 downwards.
GAGTGTATGACATGGAAAAGTCTATAAAGAGGTAACTGAAGCACTAGGGACATGCCGGACGGAGGATGGATGGGCCCGATGAGGTCAATCACTACCTGTTTGAAAGGAACATCCACCAGCGGCATTTTCTCGAGAGCAACCCTGCGCAAACTGCCGCGGGGAACCGTGCGCTGACACGACTCGCAAGACGCGACAAACCGGCGAACGTCGGCACACATGCCCGGCCAATAAAAATCCGACCAGATCCGGCTCAACGTGCGTCTAGCAGCTAGGTGGCCGGCCATCGGTGAAGAATGGCCTAGAGTTAAGACCTCGCTGCGGAACGGGTCAGGAACGCAAATTTGGCGGTGGAACACGCCATCAGAACCACAATACTCGCGGTACAAAACGTTGGCGCGATACATGAACCGCACACGGCCTTGACCTTGGGAGGACCACGGGTGCTGGTCGCGAGCCAAATCACGCATCCGTTTGAGAGAAGGGTCAGATTCCTGGGCATCAATCAGTTCTTGCCTAGTCTTCTGAAGACCTTGTGATTTAGGATCGAGGGGAAGATCGCCGCGGGCGTCCTTCTTAGCCTGAGCACGAGTCACAGCGGCACACGAATCGCGCGGGCCGTAAGTCGGGACTTCGACAACCACACCGGAGGGAAGAGTGAAGTGATTCCCGATGAGAACAGAAGTGTTGAGATCATTTACGACATTGATCTCGATAACTCCGGAGTAATAAGGTGTCTCTACATCCACGTGGGCAATCTGAGCGACGCGACTATCCGGGCCGAACGCCCCGGTGAGATCGCGGGTCTTGCCTGTGAAACATGATTTAGGGACGATATCACGCCGAGCCAGCGATATGTTGGAACCCGTGTCTCTGAGAGCCTCGGTCTCAATGCCACAAATTTTTACCTTGACCATGTAGTTATCGCCTGCGGTAGCAGCCTGACAATCTGGACACAACCGAGAACGCAACTTTGGCACAGAATCGTCAGCGGAGATCACATGAACACATCCAAAAATCGCGGACGACTGCCCGGAACCGGTAACCGACGACTTTTCGCGAGCTATGACGTCACGAGCACGCTTGAAGCAATAATCAGCCTCGTGGCCATCCCGATTACAATAATTACAATGTTTCTTTTCCCCGGGCGGCGCATTAATGGTGGCCACCGATTCAGACTTATCCTGAGAGGCAGGAGAACTGACCTGACTCACCCTCTCCTCAGACTTGGCAGCCTGGCGACGCTGTCTCTGCTTCTTCTTGGCACCGGAAGTACTTACGGCACAGACGGACTCGGCCTGACGACGAGAGAACGGGTTTTTGCAATCCGGCTCGTGGGCTTCTAAATAAGCTTGGGCAGCGGCAGCAGCAGCGTCAGCCGATACGGGTGACCGCTCCTTCACAAATGCTTTGACATCAGCGGGCAGACCGTTGATAAACTGCTCAAGACGAATGAGGTCATAGAGGCTGTCAAAATCACGATTGCCTTTGGCAAGATGAAGCCAACGGTCCAAATACATCTTGCTGCGCTCCAACACCTGCTCGTATGTCTCGGAACCAACACGCTTGGCAGCGCGGAACTTCTCTCTGTACGTCTTTGCCGTGCAATGGAAAGCTTTCAAAAGAGCATCCTTTAAAACATCATAGTCATCAGCTATTTCAACTGACAACTTCGTATAAACCTCGGCAGCTTTGCCCTTGAGGTGACCACTCAACCTGAGGGCCCAAGTCGAAACCTCCCACTTCATCTGCGTAGCAATACGCTCAAACTTGGCCAGGTACGTATCCACATCATCCCCATCGTCCAAATAAGGTAACCGAATTTTGTCGGCAATAATGCCAATGTCTGATTTCTTGGACGTGACTGAGGCGGCAGCCAAAGCAACCTGGTGAGCATGCGTTTGTTCCGGGTTGGCTAAAGCGTATGAGTGGCTTTCTTCTTCCATGGCGAGTCGGCGTTTCCTCTCCTCAACTTCTAGTTCAAAGTTACGTTTCCTCTCTTCAACTTCTAAGTCATACTTCCTCTCCTCAAGTTCTAAGTTACGGTTCCTCTCTCCGGCCTCAATCACAAAATCCAATAAATCACGCCCGGTAAGACCGGCTTCCTTACCTAACTGAAGGTAGTCCATGGTGGCAGAAGGATTACCTGAGGGAGTAGCAGCCAGCGGAGGAGCAGGAGCGGCAACAAAAGAGGTATCAGAAAGCGAATACTCCGAAGTATCAACTACGTCAGAGGAAGAAGAATTTTCGTCGTCAGTGACTGTTTGTTCGGAATAATCAACACGTGATAAAGAACGTAATTTCCTTGGAGACGAGTCCTTAGACATCGTCTGTGCATGACATCATGAAAACAAGACCGAAACCCGAAACGAAGAACGAGTGTGAATCAAATCGCAAAGATGAAATAGCTCGGAAAAACCCACAACAAGGGACAAGGCTTTAAACCACACAAGTGAACAAATAGGAACGGGAACAAGTAAAACAGAGGGTTAACAACTTATGAACTTATAAAAAAAAACAGTATAAGTTAGCTTTATATGTCAACCGTGTCTTAAACCCATTGCATCTCCACCAAATATGTCACGTCAAGGCGTGAAATGTAAGTTACTTGCGTTGTTGGCGTTAATAAAAGAAATAACCAAGCCCGTTTTGCATCCTTTTCCAAGTTATTATTCACATTTGTATTCACTCTGTTTCCAACTTCGAGCACACTCATAACACATGCACACGCACTCAACTATTAAGCGGTTAGTAAGGGTTAATGGGCATAGTTACTCAGCACCCCTGTGCTAGATCACGACAATACACAACCATAAACAAGGCAAGGCAGACGTCCGGCTGCAGCCTTAGGCAATCAAACACACGGGGGGGAAAAAAAACCTGCGATAGATCGCGATCAATAATAATTCAAGGGTCTTCGCCACAGTAATCGTTCATGAAATTCACAAGAAAACAGGAAGAATGAATTGAAGATTTAAGAGAATAAAGACTGACCCTGTACATTTAATAGGGAAAACGCATGAAACAAATATTCAAAGAAAGCCTAGGGACTACTCCCTGATGCATATCTTGGGACTCCTCCCGAAGATCAAGAGTTATTGAGACGAGCCTGCGTTGTCTCAATATTTACAAGTTTTTCCTCTCTGTGGGGCAAACAACAAAAAATGACTGACACCGTCGGGCCGGGAAACAAGAGAGAGGAAAAGATGGAAGACTTAGCTCTTTGTCGCGAAGATAAGTGTTCCTTGACGGTGACGTCACGTCGACGATAGACTGCCTGCAATTAAGCAGGTAAGCTGGTCCTCCCCGGAAGTGTCGACGGGGTAACTTGAAGCTCGGCTCATGCAGCGCGGGCTTCCTGAAGGTGAGGAACCAGGGTCTCGGCGTCAGTTCATGCGAGAGCGTAGTTATAGCCCCCTACGTCACCACCATCAACGCCGGCGACAACGAGGGCGGACGGCGGTGGAGACGAAGCACGGTGGAGGCGAACCCACCCGGCCTCGACGGTGCACAAATCAAGCTCCGAAGGCGGGCGGACATCCCAAGCTGAGAGTGGGACACAGTAGCGCTGCAGGATACTGCCACGGTGACAACACCGGTGACAAGGACGAGGCAACAGGTGGGTTGATGAAGAACATCAAGAAGAAAAGAAGCTGCAACACATTCGATAACCACTGAGTCCCAGAGTCGGCGAAACATATCCTTTCCCCCACTGCCCCCAGCCCTAGGTGTGTACAATAATATTACCCCCAGGAAATATTGTCTTGCGAGCTGTCAATCACCCGGCAACAATATTTACAACAACCATAAATCTCCACAATAACCATGAATGCTATAATCAATTTCCAAAGAACGGAAAGCAACCCAGGCTTGGCATTCTTGATTGTAATACACGTTAACGTCCCTTGATAAAATAACAGTCGTCAAACAAAGCAAAAGCTGGAGTTGTTTTGAACTTGGTTAAAACGTCACCTTGACCACTAATCGTTCTGTCCACTGACAACTGTCAACTAGTGTTAGTTCACACAAAATTTCACACGACAACTGAGACAACGACACCACAGAAGACGACAATAATTACAACCAATAAACAAACGAGACAAGACACATTCCAACACACAATTACCCCAGCGGCTCTTGGTAGTTGCCAACAAAACCCCAACACCGCCACACAGTCCAGACTCTGTCCAGCTTCTCTGCCATCCAAACCGTGAACTCTCGCAGTTCTGTCGTACTCATACGCACGAAACAGAACCCAAGGCCTGCGCAAAAACGCTGCAACGCGAGGTCCGCAGCTAGCGCACGAGATACGCCATCTAAGCGTGCATAATTCGCTGACAGTGTTATAGCAACTGGCACAGGGAAATCGCACGGAATGCACCCATCAACAAACACACAATAATACATCGCGCCGAAAATAACGCAACATTGCCACCAAGGACAACAGTCGTCAAACACTTGCCACCACTACGTGACATCAAGAACCCAGTCCTCTAGGGAAGAAGAAGAAGGCGAAAATACATTTAGTCAAGCTGTCAAACTCACAAAATGAAACTGAACGCACTGAATTTTTTCAGCAAGACCGTATACTCATGGCATCGTCAGTCCACCGCTCGTGGCAAAGGCAGTGAAATTGACAAGACAGAATAGCGCGGTAGTGGTTGCGCTGAGCAGGATAGCACGCTTTTCTGTATCTCTATTCTTTTTAACTTTCTGCGCTTGTTTTTAATCCAAACATATCTATATGTTTTTGGAATCAGGAACCAACAAGGAATAAGATGAACATTTCGAAAATTTTATTTTAAATTAATCATAATTTTCATATTTTTAATTTTTAAAGCTTGTTTTTAATCCAAATTTGACATATTTATATGTTTTTGGAATCAGAAAATGGTGAAGAGTAAGATGTTTGTTTTATAAAAAAAATAATTTTATTTACAATTTTCCCATTTTTAATTAATTTCTTAGCCTCCAAGCTGAAATGCAATACCAAAGTCCGGCCTTCGTCGAAGATTGCATGGCCAAAAATTTCAATCAATTTCATTAAAAAATGAGGGTGTGACTCAACTTTTACAAAAAGCCGGATTTGATGTCGTCAAAGACATTTATCCAAAAAGTGAGAAAAAAACGTCTTTAAAGAAACTCTCAAGTAAAGTTTCACAAAGATCGATTCCAGTAGTTTACTCTGAATCGCTCTACACACACACACACACACACACACACACACACACCATGACTCTCGTCTCGATATCCCTCTATGTTAAAACATTTAGTCAAAACTTGACTAAATGTAAAAAGAAGCTCTTTAGTGCATTTAATTGTGAACTGTACATATATATGTGCCTGTAACTTACATGTTTTTTTTATAGTTTAACCCAGGAGAGAGGGACAAAATGGCGTTTTCTTTACATGCACAATTTATTTTTACAAGGCCAAAATGCTTCAGCTTCAGGGGGCGTTACCCCCAGACCCCCGTCTGGGTACCAGGCCTATGCGGCCCCCTGGACCCCCGGAATTATTTATTTACTTGAAACTCATTCTTCCTTGAATGGATTGTCTGATAGTCTTTTCACTTCCGTTAGACGCCATGGAGTTACTTCAAGCTTAAGAGAGTGATGAGAGTACAATGTGGTGCAGAGATGTTTCTTTTACTAAAGTTTTTCGGATTATCCTTCTTTCTCGCCGAAGCATGTGTACTTTGGCTGAATGCTGCACGCGAATTCAAAAATTCTAAAAGATTCTCCTGTTGAACCGCCATTTTGGAAGGGGAAGTAGCACTAAGGTAATTCAAATTGGTTTATGGCAGTCAGGCGCTTGGAGCGAGATTGAGCGGTATCGGACTTTCTTACAGGGAATGCAACAGGGTGTATTCCCGGTATACAGGGAAAACGCCTACCAAAAATCCAGCCACAGGGAATCCGTCCACTTTTGGTCAATACAGACCCCTTCAACCTTAATGATAATTTGTTCAACAGTAGTTGAAAAAGCTTTGTAATAGTCTAGAAATGCTGGTGTGATTTCTGTTGAGAAATGAATTAAAGTGGTACGTGTATTGTGTGCAAAATCTCAGCAAAAGTCGAACAGAAACGCAATGTTACTTAAAACCTAAACACTAGTAGGAGAGCTTAATTGCTGCGATTATCTCCTCTTGTGACGTAGCAATCTCATACTTGCCTGAGCACAACTTCTTGAGGGCTCTCAGTTGCATTGTCTGTTAGAATATGTGGATAATAAATAACAACCTGAATGCTGAAGAGAGGTAATTCTTTTGCATGATTTTCAACACTTGAGTGTTGTTTATTCTCTGTCCAAATCCCCAACATCATACTTGCCCCTGAAAAAAGCCTTGAGATGAACAGCAGGTGTTGAGGTCGAAGTAAAAAGACTCTTACAGGAGATAATCAGTTCAGTGACTTTCAGTGAAAGGAATGTATTCAATTCAATTCAATTCAATTCAATTCAATGTAACGTTATTGTCTGAATGCAACAAACAGAATTTTTTCTTCTCGTACAGCGAGCATGCTGCTCCAGACAAAGGAAATGAGAGTGCATTGACTGTACTAGTAGTAAGAAAGTATTACTATTAGACAGCTATGTGACAATGTCCCAGGAAGCATGGTAAACTCTCCTATGGAAGTAACGGAATATGAGTCTAGGAAATGTAATAATACTACATGTAATACTAGTGAGGATACTTGTATGGCGCAAATCCTAAAATAGTTCTAAGCGCCTCACAAAAACATAAACAAAGAAATTATTCTGTTCACAATGCCAAATCAAATTAAACTAATACGAGATTTACAAGATTCTCTACACACATAGAGTACGTGAAATTCAAAATACAATGTACAGAGAAGCACACCAAAAAAAGATTAATTATACAAATAGTTCAACCCCTTTGGCTTGAAGCTGTCCTCTATTTATGACTGTCCGGGGCTACGAGTTTAAAAAGATAGGGTTAAGAATCCTTTACACGCTGCCCGCATGACCTTGATAGCTTCATTCAACGCCTGACTTTTGCACTGATAACTTCCTGTTTGCTCTCTCAGGACTGAGCCTACTTTATTTTCAAAAGTGATCGAGGGGAACAAACAAACGTCTCGACAGAGATTCGAACAAACGACCTCGAAATTTCGGGGCCTATATCCTAACCAATCAAGTTCAGAGAAGATTTGCTAATCTACCGGTAGAAGTCCGTTTTGGCGTTCGATCCATATGCGGCGAGTTGGTTATACATGTATTACGGAGCCTATAAATGTATTACGGAGCCCCCAGGCCCGGGACTGGCACTCTCCACAAGCTACCTTTATTTTTCGAAGTCCGGTGGGTCGTTCTTAAAAGATTTTTTTCTATAGTTGAACTGATTAAAAAAAATGTGGTCTTTGCTTTTTTTGTTGTTGAAAGATTAATGCTAATAAGTTTTACTCAGAAAGACTTGTATTTCGGTAATAGCGCGATCACTGATAAGCAACTGACCATAGCGAGAGATGCGGTTTGTATTGCAGGTGTCAGAGATTCTGTCGAAGCCGGCTCTGCATTTTGTTAACTAATGCTGCTCGGTCTAGCGGCCTCGATCGGGACCAGCGATTAACGTTGCTTGGTTCGCAGACGAATTCAGTGACAACTTGATGCCTAATCAGTGACTCGTGAGCTTTGTTGTTACAATCTCAGTTCGATTACTGAAATGCTTTGGAATAAAGAAGAATAGCGCAAAATAAAAGAAAGGAGAAAAAAGAAGTTAAACAGATATTTAAAATAAAATAAAATAAAAACGCGAAGGCAGGGCTCAAACCTATGACCTCACAAACCATTGCACAGTTCACTTACAACTGAGCTCGGAACGGCTACTTGCCAGAGAAGGGGAAATTAGGAATGTATATTTTGTGAGATACCGCTGACTGCCGGTTCTCGAGCCATTCCGTATCAAAATACCGGGTAGAAAATGCCCCCACAAGTGCCGAAACTGACTTTTTACTCGGTAAAATCTGAAAATTAGCAAATCTATTGGGTATCTCTTAACTTGATTGGTTCCTTTGACTATTCCAGTATAAGAGTCTTGAAATTTTGAAAATCAAGTACCGGTAGATACAGTAGAAATTTACCGGGTATTTCTGCATTTGATTGCTTCGAGACAAAGAGGGGGAGAGAGAGACTGAGACAGATAGACAGACAGACAGACAGACAGAGAGAGAAAGACAGAGACGAAGAGACAGCCTAACAGAAACAACAAACCTGTGCGCGAGTCATAACCATTGTCAAGGCATTGAAAGAGAGACCATCAAGTACAGGGTATAGACAGGTCAAATGCAGAAACAGTGTTTATTGAAGAGTCTAGAGTATAGCCTGGTTATGTTAGGCTTTACAAAACAGCGGTATGTTTTGAGTTTGAAGGACACAGAAAGGCTGCTGGAATCACGGATAGAATTTGAAAGTGTATTTCCACACGGTGGGAATCTGATGCCTAAGGGTTCTTTCACCAAAGGTTTTGCGGAGTAGTTTTTCAGACAGAGGAGGATCTGAGGAAACGGGATGGCTCGTAGATACTGAGGGAATTGGACAGATAGGGGGGGTTCAGTGATTTCTCAAACAGCAACACCCTAACACAGCCAGCTTGTACTCGATTCTGCACTTCACTAGATAGAAGCAAATGAAGGGTGGTAAGTATAGGGAAGTCGGACATGGTCTTTCTTTGACTTCTGTAGAATGAGCATTGTGGCACTATTCTGATTGAACACCGGCTCTGTAAGCAATACTAGTAAAGTTCCGAGTTCAGTGGGGAGGTTAGCGGCAAGCAATGAGTTGCAGTACGGTCAAGGGCGAAAAGACAACTAAAGACAGCTAAACGGACAACTAAAGACGGCTAAAGACAACTAAAGACAGCTAAAGACAACTAAAGACGGCTAAAGACAGCTAAAGACGGCTAAAGACAACTAAAACAAGCTTTTTTTTTAATCGAATTCAGAGTCGACAGACATGATAAAAAACAATGTCTAAGAATGTTTCAAATAATAGCGATGCAGTTTGATGACGAACAATATCAACTGAAGCAACATTATAATTTACCGTACTTTCGGGACTATAGGGCGCACCTTTCTATATACGGCGCACCCCCATATTAAAAAAAAAAAAATCGAAAAAAATCGTTTTTTACACGATTCAACACGATTAACGATGAAAAAACCCAAAAACGCGCCTTATAAGTTATAGTCCCGAAAGTACGGTATTCAAGCAAATGTAATCAGATTCACCCCACGATAACCAAACAGCTCATTTTCGAGTCATACTGCCACTGAAAAGCTCATCACACACAAGGCACACACACACACACACACACACACACACACACACTTCTTCTTCTTCTTCTTCTTCTTCTTATCGTCGCGTGGTGCGGTCGGCTCGTGGCCGTTTTCTAGCTTTGGCCTGGCTTGCGACCCTTGTGCGCAGGAGCACGTGCCGTTGTTTTCCCGTCCGTTGACGTCACCCGCCCTGGATTCGTGCTTGTTGACATGAAGCGTTTGAAGTGTTTTGACCTCTGGGCAGCTGATTTGCTCAACCAGTCATCCCGTCTCAAGTTGAAAGTCTTGTACTCCTCTGCAAGTTGGTATTCTCCCAGACCAAGGAAACACCTCTCGACTTCGCGGTACTTCTCAACTACAACATCGTGCAGTATGGAGACCAACCTCGGAAGCTGACAGGATTTCCAGGACGTTTCTTGTTTCAAAACGTGGTTGAACGATTCTGAGTTATTGTTCGTCCAAAGGGCATGTTGCATCAGCAGCCCTGGTTTGTCCAAAGCTCGGAAGTTGTCCTCCAAAAGATGAGTGAGTTTTTCCAGTCTTTTCTTGATGGGGTTTGGAGCGGTCCCGTTTGGAGGGTATCTGGCAGCCAGATGTCTCAAACCGTCGTTTATTTCTTGTGTAGAACGGCTGTTCTTCAAAATCCCATCGTCTCCAAATACTTCTCCCTTCAACGCCTTGCGTTCTTGTTTTCTCATACCTTGGTCCTTGAGGAAGTTGTTGAAGTTGTCCTTTACGTGTTTTGTACACAAAGTCTCAGGCTACGCGGGAATGCTTGCTGAGCAGCTCGGCGGATGGCGCCTTCCTCGTCGCTTCCTATAACAGGCGTGGCAGAGGCTGGAAAAGGCCTGCAAGGTGACGGAAAAACTCATTGTACATTTCCGTGTCACTTGATCCATGGATGAAGGTCGGGCCTGGAAATATGGGATGATCGCCGTCAGATCGTTTTGTGACACTTAGGTTTTTGAAGACCGTCGGGGTCACATGTAGCGGTCCCAAATTGAACGTCTTATCAACCCCCAATACTGTTGACTGGCAGGAGAGTGCGGGGCCACAGAAGCGAACCATATCTGAAACTACGTCTAATGTATAACAGATGATAGTGGGGGGCTTGGAAGGCAGCTTGATGACTCGACGAATGAATGGCATATTGTCCTGCATACCTTCTACGGCACTCACTTGGTCTGCAAAATTGGTACTATGCTGTCTTCCTGCTGGCAACGATTCCTTGTTCAGTCGGCAACTGGCATTGTAGACTTGCTGTTTATTTCTTGGCCCATTTAATGCATCAGCATCCCTGTACACTTCAGCAGGCCTCTTTGTCTTCAAACCTTCTTTGACTTTGGCCATCTCCTGTGGACAGAGCCGGATGTAGTTCCCTGGATTGCCCATCTTGGTATTACGATGAATAAGAACGATCGAGGGGTGGGAAAACATTAAAAAAAAATAGCTACACACAAATTCTGAAATAATTCATAAGTTGTCTTTAGCTGTCTTTAGCCGTCTTTAGTTGTCTTTAGCTGTCTTTAGCCGTCTTTAGCCGTCTTTAGTTGTCTTTAGCCGTCTTTAGTTGTCTTTTCGCCCTTTATAGGTACCCGTCAAGTTTATTCAGGATACATAATTGATCATAACACTTATGAAGAAATTATATCAGTCCTAATTTGTCACTGCCTGGGATGCGAGTTAAATACCAAAAAGCACACACACACATAACGTAATACAAAAACACATGCACACCATATGCACACATAATCACGGTGTGTCAACTGATTCCGTTCATCCACCGGATGTTTCCGTTCATCCGCAGGATGTGTCCGTTCATACAGCCCCATTTTTGTCACTTGCTTCGGGAAAAACGTTGTAGTAAGTCGTGTGGGCAGCGCGCTTGTGTGATATTGAAAGAATAAGGTAGCGAAATGGTTGGGCTATGTGTACGATAAGTACCAAGGTGCTAGTGAATCCTAATAATAACACACGCGGGCCGAACGTGGCAAAATTGCCTGATTTTTTAACATTTTCTTGTTTTTCTCGCTCTGTTATCGAATCTGACCCCTGATTTGCACATGATCACCAAAACCATTGCCTGTTACGACATTTCGCTTGAACAGAAGTTTATAGAAACCCATGGCTTTTGTACAATCACTTGTCTTTTGAAAACATACAGATTCCGTTCATACCCCATGTTTCCGTTCGTACAAAAGTGCATGTTTCCCTTCGTACAAAATGCGTTTCCGTTCATACACATTCGTTAGATCAGAGTGAAACAGGCCCCCACTACAAGTTCTGTGTATTCCAATCGTCTTCAAATAGCACAAAGTACGAATGCGTGTGATATTAGACCTATGTGAACCATAAGATGAATTGAATTTGCAAAAAACAGTTTTGTGTCCGTTCGTACTGATTTTGACGGGAAAATGTGTCTGTTCGTACCACTTTCATCAAATTGTTTCCCTTCGTACGCTTTTCATGACGTTTGTGATTTTTGGTAGAAAGCTTGTGCAATTAGCATTTTAATACCCCTAATTCGACTTATGTATAACCCATAATGCATGTTGTTCATGAGTGCAACAACACGCGACTGTGGCTTTTCTGGTGCAATACCATCCCTATTTAAAATCTTACTGAAGAGCAAACATTTTGATAAGTGTGTCTTCTTCCAGTTTCCTTACACAATGTCATTTCAAAGATCTAAACTTATGTGAAACCTGTTCAAAATATGCTTTCTGCAAGCTAAACCTAGACATTCAGTCTTTTAGCATTTTCAGATTTTTAATGACCAAACTTTTTTTTTATCATTTTTTAAGCTTTGAAGCTGAAATGCAATCCCATAGTACGGGGGTTGCCTGGCTAAAGTTTTAAAATCAATTTGATAAAAAAATGAGGGTGTGACAGTGCGGCCTCAACTTTTACAAAAAGTTGGATATGACGTCATCAAAGACATTTATAAAACAAGTCGCGTAAGGCGAAAATACAACATTTAGTCAAGCTGTCAGAATGAAACTGAAGGCAATGCAATTTTTCAGCAAGACCGTATACTCGTAGCATCGTCAGTCCACCGCTCATGACAAAGGCAGTGAAATTGACAAGAAGAGCGGGGTAGTAGTAGCGCTGAGAAGGATAGCACGCTTTTCTGTACCATCTTCGTTTTAACTTTCTGAGCGTGTTTTTAATCCAAACATATCATATCTATATGTTTTTGGAATCAGGAACCGACAAGGATTAAGATGAAAGTGTTTTAAATTTGATTTCGACAATTTAATTTTGATAATAATTTGTATATTTTTAATTTTCAGAGCTTGTTTTTAATCCAAATATAACATATTTATATGTTTTTAGAATGAGAAAATGATGAGGAATAAGATGAACGTAAATTTAGATCGTTTTATAAAACTTTTGTTTTTTTACAATTTTCAGATTTTTAATGACCAAAGTCATTAACTAATTTTTAAGCCACCAATCTGAAATGCAATACCGAAGTCCGGCCTTCGTCGAAGATTGCTTGGCCAAAATATTCAATCAATTTGATTGAAAAATGAGGGTGTGACAGTGCCGCCTCAACTTTTACAAAAAGCTGGATATGACGTCATCAAAAATATTTATCGAAAAAAAGAAAAACACGTCCGGGGATATCAATCCCAGGAACTCTCATGTAAAATTTCATAAAGATCGGTCCAGTAGTTTCGCTCTACACGCACGCACGCACGCACACACACACGGCACACACACACACACACACACACACACACACACACACACACACACACGCACGCACGCACACGCACGCACGCATACACACACACACACACACACACATAAACCACGATCCTCGTTTCGATTCCCCATTTATGTTCAAACATTAAGTCAAAACTTGACTAAATGTAAAAAGGACTGATAGAGCCTGGATAATGTTTTTTCTTGATTTGTCTAAATTCTGCTCATGATTATCACAGGTGAAGCAAATGGCATGATAGGAGTAACATACAAATGTACATGTTACTTAGTTCAGTCTTAGTTGCAGTGCTGCAAAGCAAGCACAACTGCACAAATCAATCTTCGTTCTTATCAAAACACACAGAAAGCTCCGTCACTGAACACATTACTGAAAAGGGTACGAAGGGAAACAATTTGATGAAAGTGGTACGAACGGACACATTTTCCCGTCAAAATCAGTACGAACGGACACAACTGAAACTGTTTTTTTGCAAATTCAATTCGTCTTATGGTTCACATAGGTCCAATATCACACGCATTCGTACTTTGTGCTATTTGAAAACGATTGGAATACACAGAACTTGTAGTGGGGGCCTGTTTCACTCTAGTCTAACGAATGTGTATGAACGGAAACGCTTTTCGTACGAAGGGAAACATGCACTTTTGTACGAACGGAAACATGGGGTATGAACGGAATCTGTATGTTTTCAAAAGAAAAGTGATTGTACAAAAGCCATGGGTTTCTATAAACTTCTGTTCAAGCGAAATGTCGTAACAGGCAATGGTTTTGGTGATCATGTGCAAATCAAGGGTCAGATTCGATAACAGAGCGAGAAAAACAAGAAAATGTTAAAAAATCAGGCAATTTTGCCACGTTCGGCCCGCGTGTGTTATTATTAGGATTCACTAGCACCTTGGTACTTATCGTACACATAGCCCAACCATTTCGCTACCTTATTCTTTCAATATCACACAAGCGCGCTGCCCACACGACTTACCACAACGTTTTTCCCGAAGCAAGTGACGAAAATGGGGCTGTATGAACGGACACATCCTGCGGATGAACGGAAACATCCGGTGGATGAACGGAATCAGTTGACACACCGTGATAATGCATGCATTTACATGCCTCTGGATTACTGATCGAGTGGCAATTCAATTCAATTAACTTTATTATCTGAATGTCAGTGAGACAAAAAGAAATATCTCTTTTAGCTCGTATACATGCAAATATATTACATCGCTCTCAAAACATAAATAAACACATAGAATTCATCTGCACAACATATCCTAAACCACACCGAACATCCATACCCGCACCGCCTCACATAGCGGGTAGGCCCTACACTATAGGCCTATCCACATTCATGCACTCGATCACTATGATGTGTCCATTATTAGTTATAAATACATTACAATTGATTTCATTATTAATCAACCCGTAAAAGGCCTATAATAAGATATGAAAATGTCTTCCTTAAAATGTAAACGTGATGTAAGCAGCAGCAAACGCTTCCTTCTGTAAGACACCGACTACTCTGCGGCCACGCATACGCTCTCTCTCGCTCTCTCTCTCTCTGTCTCTGACATTCACCGCATATTGTTCATTACATAATCGGGTTACATGCATACAAACATACATGCATAATATCATTAATAATGTCTTAATAATTGCTTTTTTTTTCTTTCTGTGGGACTGTGGGCGAGTCAGTTATCTAAGTTGTATTTCAAATTTAGCCTACTTTATACTCGGCTCTCAAAGGTAGACTCCAGCCTCTAATGATCTTAAACAGGTCACGACACCATTGTCATTGTATCAAAATTAGTGTATTAAACGTCAGCGCAGATAAACCAGTACTTGGAGTAGGGTTTTGGACTTCCCATGCAATTTGAAAGTGCAGTCAAGCCGATGTTTTTTTCATTTTTTTTCATCCAAGGGAAAGAACTCTATCATTTACAAATTTCGGATTCTACGTGCATCGCCTCCCATACATCTGCCCATTTGAGACGGTTTGAGAGAGAACCAACGACCTTCATCATCGCAACATGGCATCGAGGTTGCCACTGACACTGCGCCTTGCCGGGTAAAAACTAGAATCGTAGCGATAGCTGAGCTGTACAGATTTTCAGGCATTGTAGTAATGGAAAATACGTTGTTATTTCTGTTTTGTTGTGCGACGTTCATTGACCTTGCCTGGGTCAACCGTCGCTGAGCTCTGCGTTGCAGTTATACAGGGGTTATGCAGACATGTAGAACGAGCTCCTTGTGTTTTTGTCTTACTTTGTCACATTAAACAGGAGAGAAGATTTGCGACAAAGAAAAAAGTCTTTGTAAACACTATTTACAAAACAATATGTTCCGCAAAATGTCATTGGCGGGCCCGCTAAAAGTGCAGCGTGATAACTGTGATTCTTGTTTCCGTCACAATAGCAAGAAACTTAAAAGATATGAACTGTAGAAAAACACCGGCACCAGGTACTTGGCTTACATTTAAACTTAAAAGGCCAACTCCACCTCACAGGAGGTTTACAGAAGGATGACATAATTATTGTCACTAAAAGTAAAACAGCATTACTTTACCTGATGGAATACACTAGCAATAGCATTCAACAGCATTACCCAAGTAACCTTCCCACATGGATCCCATGTGGGCCCCAAGTGGGATCCCACATGGTGACGTTGTGGGAAGTCCCACATGGGCGCCATGTGGGATTTGATTACAGCTTCCAGTAGGAGCCCAGTGGGAAGTAAATGGGACACGAGTGGAAAACGGATGGGACACGACTGGGAAACGGGTGGGGCACGAGTGGGATCAGGGTGGGAAACGAGTGGGATTCACGGGTGGAAAATGAGTGGGATTCAGGTAGAAAGCGAGTGGGATTCAGGTGGGAAGCAAGTGGGATTCAGGTGGGAAACAAGTGGGGTTTATCGGAAATGTGTGGAACTTCTTAATTCTTCTTCTTCTGACTTCCGTAGAGGACTGGGTTCTTGCGAACGTCTCAAGAGTCCTGCAAATTTAAAAATCATCAAATGTATAAAGAAAAGAAAAAACAAGAACAACAGATACACACATATATATATACATATTGAAGCACACACACACACTAGTTTTTAATCACTCAAATCAACTTGACGCCGGATTACGAGCGCGCGCGCAGCCACGTGGGAAAGCCGTGTTGATGCGTTCATCAACCTTCGAGTTTGACAGTAATCCCACTGATCGTCTTCGCTTTGTTGAATATGAAGCTGCCATTATATTACTCGGTGTTCTTCAGATGTAATCTTTGATCCATGCACATGCAATACTCGCGCACACGGAACGTATTCACAGTCTATTCGCCGGCAATTGTAGCAAATTTCAAACACTCTCAATCGGCAGGCCCAACGCGGAACTGAACAGGGCAGAATAATAGTCCCGCAGTGAAAACAAGAATCCTTGAAAATATTTAGTCATCACGTGAGTAAATAAACCATTCTAGAGACAACAGTTGTTATTAACAGAACTGCAATAATTACACACATATAAAATACTTTGGTGTATTTTGAATGATAGTATCCTTCAACGTTTGCTACGATTCAAACGAGTCTAGTGTAAACAGCGTGTGCTGTGACATCACCGATCTCGATGGAGCAACTTGCAGACTCAAGCAGTGTGACTCGCGCTCGCAGCGTCGGAACATTTTCCTCGCACGCTGTGTGGGAACGAAGAGGGAATTCCCACTTTTATCCCATTTCTGTTGAAGTGCAAGCTTGTTTCCCAGAGACTAAGGGATGGCCCAGGTCTATACCACTTTCTTCCCATAGCTTTGACTGTGGGAGTTCTGTGGGATGGGAGTGGGCCCACTCTCCCATCCTCTTCCCACTTATTCACCACTGGGAACCCAGTGGGAATTCAATATGCCTGTTACTTGGGTAAATGCCACTAAAACTGACATCACTTAAATGGGTCTAACTCTTAGGCAGTTCTTGTGGTTTATTCAACCCCCAAGTTATATCAGGGCCCCACTTTATTGAGTCGTTTGCGGTTTCAAAGGGACTCTACATATCTGCAATAGCACGTAATTGTGTGCCCCTGAATCTTAAATACAGTGGAACCCCCCTTTTAAGACCTTAAAAAATCTGAGAAAATCAGGTCTTAAAAAGGAGGGAGTCTTAAAATGGAGGTAAATTTACAGAGGTTATGAACAGAACATCTGAAAAAACAAGGTCTTAAAAGGGAGGAAGTCTTAAATTGGGGGTCTTAAAAGGGGGGTTCCACTGTACAACAAACGACTGCGAGTTACACAAACCAAGTGGCGGCAGTTGACTTCAAGGAAACTAGCGATTTGCAGAAACTTCATCTGCTTTGGCAATGGTAAGATGCAGCTCATGTGATGTTGATGGAATAGCCCTGTTGCTGCAGGTTGGTTTGTTGTCATCTGTGGCGTACTACCTGCCTCGTGCCACTTGTGCTGTCATTGCCGCCAGGTATTCTGAACAATAAAATTTTAAAGGCATAGTCCTTCCAAATAATAGTTCTTATTATATCAGATCTGCTAATCGTCGCTGTAATTCACAAACCTCGTATCTCAATTTTTGAGGTTTTGGAACTAAAACAACAGTAAGCTCCCTTATTTGTTTGCCCATGTGGTGATAAAAGCTTGTACTGTAGCTCCAACTGCTTTCTAAAGTGAAGAAACGTTTTTGCTAAGAAAACTCATATCTTCATTTGTTTGAAGTGAGCGGCAAAAAACCCCTCTCAAATTAAACTTACGAGGTTTTCGTGCCACACTTGGATGGAAACCATGTCATATTATGAGAGAAAAGGTGCTTCCTGCAGTTGTATTTTTAGCATGCAGACCTGGGAACCCATACGATTTCGCCGTATTTTGTACGCATGATTGTCGAGAATACGCTCAGTATGGTCAGTGGGAAAAAAATATGACGAGAAAAATTCCTAGACTACTTTTCTGAAGCCGATCCAGTATTTTGGCACATGATTACGTCACTATATTAGCCGCTGTCGAAAAAAATATAATCGGATCGTGTCAATCAATCAAAACAACCAGGCAAACGAAAGTACGGTATTTGGCGAAATCGGCTCCGAGAATAAACAAGTGAAACAAAGAAGAAAAATGAAAAAGTTTGAAGAAAAATATCACCCACACACACACAATTTGTAACCAACACACACATGTAGTCCCGCCCGGAATAAGCTTTTTTGTGATGATTTACAACTTTTGCGCACATTTCGAGCAGACAAAAACACAACATGGTGGCTCTCGCTCCTCCAACTATTGCAAGACACAAAAAAACGAAATCTCGCACGCGCGAGATCCTGATACATCCGGTGTTTCTCTGTACGCTTGTCACGACGACTTGTTGACAAACGAAGATTCGCGAATGAAAGAGAAAAGCGCCGAGTCTTGAGTAGAGAGCTAATAAAGTACCGGTAATCGCTAATCGAGCGAAATGAAAATCCGCGGCGACTTCCATTAGGTGAATGCTATTCAAGTTTAGGTAACGTTTTAGCCGCATCTTTTTATAAGCCGCAATGCGATTTTTTTTTTTTTAAAGTCGCGGCTTGTAGTCCGTCAAATACGGTACAGTTTTTGTCAGAAAAAATTGAAAAAAAGCATTTGTTTTAAATGTATAGGTAAACTTAATTAACGGTGTGACGGACGCGCATGAGGCATGTTTTAATCATGGATGTGCAAACGCTGTGTGGAGTACGCTCATTTTTTTGAAAATACACCAAGTTTGTTTGAGAATACTCAAAGTGCAAAACAGGGGTTCCCAGGTCTGCCATGAAACAAAACTCGTATGTATTAAATATATTATACCAATTTTGGATCACTCCATTGGATAAAAAGCTCCTTTATCTCAATATTTTCTCGGTTGTATGGAATATCTGACATTAACACACATTGAGAATGTTTATTCCCCTAACTTATTCAGAAAACAGATTGAGTTTACATGACATAGTGTTGATACAGTGGAACCTACAACATAGACACCCCCCAAAATCAAATGCGCAAAATCAAGGTTCTCGCGATAAAATCGACAACAAATCAGAACAACTTGAAATTCCGTATTTACTTTATGACACAATGCGTTGGCTAGTTACTCAAATGTATCATTTTTTGTCATTACCCGCTAAAACGGCTTCAAAAACTGCCTTTTATGCCTTCTGAGAGGATTGACACCTACACTGCTCAGCATGCCGTAGCGTCCTTGGTAGACAAGATATGTGAACAAAACTGACTGATTTGGATGCAGATTTGATTGTTCTATCTAAGGACATCCTAAACATGTTTCGTTTTAGCAGTTCTGATTTGTTGTCAATTTTAACGCGGGAACCTTGATTTTGCGAATTTGATTTTGTGCTGTAGGTTCCACTGTATCGACACTACGTCATGTAAACTCAATCTGTTTTCTGAATAAGTTAGGGGAATAAACGCCCTTTCCAGTCATATAATTGGTTTTACGATAAACGGCCTCATCAGAAAGATCTGCCCTCAAACGCATGTGTAAAGTTTTTTATGACGATTAGTGTAAAGCTTTGAAACTTTAAACACTTCAAGGGTTTGATAATCTACCGACGTGACCCTAGTTTGGTTGACCTCTGTCACATTTTGGGGTTACAGCGGGGTCATGTTTGTAAATACTTAACGTTAATATTTTCTCAGTTATTTTGGGAGCAAAAGCCTCCAAATTTCACACAATTGTTTGTGTTGATAATCATCAGACATGACTAAAATTTGGCTTGTTTTCATCAAATTTCAGAGTCACAGCATGAAAATGTTTGCTTGAGACAGACCTGGGAACCCATACGATTTCGCCGTATTTTGTACGCATGATTGTCTAGAATACGATCAGTACGGTCAGTGGAAAAAAAATACGACGAGAAAAATTCCTAGACTACTTTTCTTCACAAGTGCATCCCGAAGCCGATCCAATACTTTGACACATGATTACAGTTTTTTGTCAGAAAACATTGAAAGAAACATTTGTTTTAAATGTTTTGGTAAACTTAATAAACGGTGCGACAGGCGCGTGTGAACCGTGTTTAAATCATGGATGTTCAAATGCTGTGTGGAGTACGCTCATTTTTCTGGAAATACACCAAGTTTGTTTGAGAATACTCCAAGTGCAAACAGGTGTTCCCAGGTCTGTTGAGAAGATTTTCACCCCTGAAATATTCACTGAGCTATCAAGAAAATAAGTCTTGAGGTCATCAAGCTGAATGATGTCATTGTTTGATTTGGTCACAATCTTGGTTAGACTATGGTGATGACATCATGTGATGATGTCATAGTGTCAGAAATGAGGTCACACAAGTGTCTGAGTATACCTATTTTGTCTGGGCTAGCCAAAACTCAATTTGGTCTTGAAAATTAGTAATTATTATGATTCTTTAACCCCTTGACTGCCTTAAGACGGGTATACCCGTCATGTGCCTGTGCAGCCGCAGCGCCTACGTAAACCCGTCATCACAGTTCAGGGATTTTCCAGAAATGCTACGTCACTGCTGACACACAAATACCAGCCAATGGCTTGGTAGGATACCTCATTCTCATGAATAAACATAAATGGTGACTCGGTTTTGCGTCTGAAGGCTATTTTTGGCCTTGGCGGCAGTGAAGGGGAGAGAAGGCTCGACTCGTCAAAATGGCTAACGGTGACAGTCGACCGGGCCCTAGTAGGAAAAAAACAAAGACGGACTGACGCTACAGGCGGTGCAAATGATTATGGATACTGACAGCAGAAGGGGGAGATCTTCTTTCGGACGATTCGTTGGAAACGGGTAGATGACAGAGATTATGATCCTTTCTTCGAGCAAGCAAAACAGCCACCTGTGTTTGATCCACAGGCACCGGAAGATGCGCCGGACCGATTTTTCAAAAGTTCATATTTGAACATCATTATAAGCCAAACTAATTATTATTTCCATGTTTAGACACTAAAAACAGATTCTTGGTTCAATTTCCTTTAAAAATAACATAGGTTTTACTTACCTACCTACTGCCAGTTTGGAGCTAGAATTTTTTGTGAATTATTACACCCCGAACTCCAAAATTCCCTGGCAATCAAGAATGCACATAAGTAAGTTTTGATTGGCAGCGAAAGGGTTAAAAAAAATCTCTTGTCAAAATTTAGTGGATGTTGAGTACATCAGGCTAGTTAGTGATGGTGGTGGGAAGCAGGTTTGGGGTTGTGCAAGTTTGAATATATGTGAATTATTCTTTGGGTTGAATAACTAAATGGATTGATGAAGGTCACATAAGGAGTTCTCTTGAATGAACTATTTTATGAAGCTTCTGTTTTGGGGGAACAAATTTTGTTTTCACTCACATGTCAAAATATTGTATAGCTGGCGAGATTACTCTGAAAAACGATGTGTCAGGCAAACCGCATCATGTTGTCCATGTTATCTTTGCAGAGTCCGCTTCATGTCCGTTGGTGGGGAGTTTGGATCCGGAGCTGGCAAGGTAGCTACAGCATGACGATAATTGTGTATTGTACTGTATTATATTGTACAGTAAAACCTCCCACTAACGACCTTGAAAATGTCCAGAAAAATCGGTCGTAAAAAGGAGGGGTCTTTATTGGGAGTTTGGGAGGTATCATTTTTTTCACAGGGGTGGCAACTGTTGGGCAGTTCAGTCTTGAAAGTTGTGTCCGTTGTCCTATTTTTGACTCACATGCGAAGCAAAAGTGAGTCTATGTACTCACCCGAGTCGGCCGGCCGGCCGGCCGGACGTCCGTCCATCCGTCCGGCCGTCCGACCGGAAAACTTTAACGTTGGATATTTCTTGGACACTATTCAGTCTATCAGTCTATTCAAGGTCACATGTATTTTGGTAGGAAAAATGTGTAAAGCAGTTCTTAGTGTATGATGTCATTGCTAGGTTTAGTTATTTGACCTTGAACCTGAAGGTCAAGGTCATGTAAAGGTCAAGGTCAAGCATGTGAGTCGTATGGGCTTTGCCCTTCTTGTTGTTCCCATTTGATGTGCATATGAATAAGCATGATGTACGTGCATACACCAGCGCACAGACGGGCAGGCATAACACAAACACACACACACACACACACACACGCGGTCTCATATATAAAACTATATAAAACTGTGATTGAACCCGGGTAAGAAGGTCAGTATCTGTAACCTGAGACAGGAAGAGTTTCCTCTCTGACATCAAAGGAGACCATCCCATAGGTAAAACTTGCTCATTGGCAAGTATGGTCATTGACCCAGATCTTAGTTGATGAGCACACACTCACACAATACACACAGCAATTCATTACTGAGTAGTCATTCTAACTGCCCCTACCCAACCAGCTCCCATCCCCTTACTCCCCCCCCCCCCCCCCCCCCCCCCCACTTCGAGGGCAGTCATTCAATTGTGACCGCAATAGGTGAGAAGATGACAGCCGCGGGCCACTGGACTTGCACGCACTACTGACTCTTGATGCGTGACTAATGACGTGCGTGTTCCGCGTGTGCTGCATAATTACGAACTTTGACACTCACTGGTTAAAAGGTCAAAGTCGTTATTGACCCTAAGTTGGTAAGTCGGTCGTCGAAAAAAGGAGGGCGTCGTTCTTGGGAGAGGTCGTTACGGGAGGTTCCACTGTATATTGTATTGTACACATATTGTAATCTTAGCAACAACAAAAATGCTGCAGAATCATAGACTTAAGACGAGACTAAGTCTTTTTGTACCAAAAACATGAACTTAGGTCACAGCCATGAAGCATGCATGTTGCTGACAAAACAGTAAGCCTGTTCCTTTATCTGACATCGCTTCTGCCTACATGATGTTATGGTTTCAAACATAAGACAGACATGAAAGAAGGCAAACGCTTTGTTTGGTACGAAATGTGTATTATGGCTGCTTATTCCCCCCTCTACTACTTTACCTATGCAAGCTTGTAGGGCTAGTTATTTTTCGATAAACACCAAGCAACCAAACAAATAACGAGCCAGCAACAGCCTGAATCCTCGATAGCGCATGGTTTAAGAAGCTGTTTAGTGTCGGCACTACTTTTGCGTCCCGCAGTGGGGCACTGCGGTTATGAAATTAAAGGCCCCTCCTGTTTTTGGAACCGCAGGAGCTTTCTAGTTTGCTGTTAGGTAGATTTTTGGTTCCTCTTTCCTGTCATGCTCTCTTTTTCTTCATGAATTCTTTTCTTTTTTCTGCCTTCTTGCTCATTCACCTGTATTTTTTCCAAAAATCTCTTCTCTTGCCGCTTGTCTCGCGATTCATGTATAGTTTAATCTGTTAGTGTTCTGATGTAAGTCCAGCAGTAGATAGGTTAAGCCTATTTTAACATACTGGAAACTGGTAATCTTCCAGTAGGTATTAATTTAGTTTTACTAAAGCCTGCTGGGACACAAGTAATGGGTTAGTGCATTTGTAAACAGGAATCGCTTGACAAGTGGCCCCCTTCATCCCCCCCTTCCTCGTCCTGATATGGCTCTGCGTAGTCGGCTGGACGTTAAGCAACAAATAAACAAACAAAAAAAATCGTCATCTGCCGTTTCTCCTCCATCTTTTTTGGGATCTATCCCAAACGATGTTTTTGCCCCACTTCGGCCTTCGTTGACATCTCATGGGGAAGCTCCTACTTCAGCTTTGCCACTGTTTGTGTCATTTTCAGCTGAGTTGAGCCTTCTAAGGAAAATCTTTGAATGTTATGTTCTTAGATCCTCTGTCGGGGTCGTGGACTTGCGGAGGGTTTCAATTTTGAATCTCCTTTGTCACCACTCTTTTTGTAGGCAACGCTCGGCTAAGCACCTGAGGCGGTGGTGTCTTAGCTTGCGTAACCTGTACAAGTAGCGCGTCACTCGCTGAGCGCTATCCGTAAGCTTCGGTTAACTCCAAGCCTGAGAACTTAGTTTTTCTTTTGTTCTTTATACGGAACCGCCCCCGGGTTCCCCGGAGTTGGCGAACATCCATCTGGATGTGATAGCAAGGAGAAACTGTCCGTTTGTTAGGACAAGGATCTCCTGGCTGTGGTAGATTGTGTCCGCACTTTCTTTACGAATATCGCCTTTGAACAAGACTTGCTTTTGTTCTCTCTCTTGTGCGGTTACGTCCTATCTGGATATCTTGGTGTTCCGACAGGACTCGGATACGTAATATGTAGCTTCGCTGTTCGCCTGTCTCTTTCTCAAAGTATTGTTCTTTTGTTGAGACTTTCTTTTCTTCTTTGCTTGAAGGTTCTCTTTGCGAGTCCGCTTCTATGTACGCGGATGCTTCCCTAACAAAGGGAAGCTCACTGCAAAAGGAAAGCGCCGGCAGGCTTTGGCTTTTGCTCATTTTCGAAGAAAAGCTTCAGGCTCGCCTTTCTTGACTTTAGCTTTTGTCTCCATACCCTCGCTTTCGCGGCATGTCAAATATCCACCGCTCCTCCCCGGGGGCAGGTTGCGGTGGGTGTTGCTGGGCACACAAAGCACGCTTTCTCTTACACTTCCGACAGTTATGTCTAATGAAAGTTAGTGCTTGGCATCACTCTCCTTTTCGCCTTTGTGTTTTCCACTATGGCTAAGGGGGATTAGGCCTTTCTGTTTTTGGAGGGATTCACTGGTGCCTCCCTTTTGGGTATCTTACAGGGATCGTTGGGTGGTTACTTCCGCTTTTTGATTCACAAATTAGATCGGAAGTGGCTGTTTTTTGTTGATGTCAGAGCTTCAGAGTTCTGATTTATTTTTAAAGTCAATCGTTTGTTTGGCCATTTTTGATCTCTTTGAGGAGATTGTGTAAGCGGCTCTTTTTTGAAGTCCTTTGCTTCAGGTGAGTCTTGGAGTGCAGGGCTGGAACACATTAGATGTTCAAGGCAGCTCAGCTTTGTTATGGCCCTTTGTGGTCGGCTGGGTGTTAAGCAATCAAACTAAGGGGCTGGAACGTGTGTTGTTTCAAACAGGTGACACCACAGTGGTGCTTTTCTCATCTAGGAAAAGGGGGTTTCTCACTCCCTATCGTTTCCGCATGGATCATGAGAGGTTCTTTTGTGGTTTTACCATTACGAGTTCTTTTTAGCAGTAAAGTACCTTCATGGGAGGCTCAAGGACATAACGGACTCGCTAAGTCTGTCTGTCTTGAATGCCCACTCGGAGTGGACTCTATCTCACCACGCGCTTTTGCTGCTTTGGGTGAATGAGAGAAGCCGCCGATAGAAGCTTTTGCCTTTTGGTACTATCGCCTTTTGCTTAGGTTTAGCTCCTTGTTTCTGGATCCTAGAGCATGGAAGGTCAATACTTTTGACTTGACTTTGAGCGGCCCGCCGGTCTCTCAGTATGGGCCCGTTCAATCTTGGTTGCCAGACCTCGTAAGGCTGGCAAGAGGGCACCGTTTTTTCTCACACTTGAATCACAGGGGTGTCTACTGTAAGGGTATTTTCGAGATGCTCAGGGGCTTTTTGCCTCAACTCTGGACTTAGCTCAGAGTTCTTATAGGGGTTTAGCTCCTTCGTTTTCTTGTCACGGTGACTGGCTTGGAACAAAGGGCGTATTTGTTAACGGAAAGAACTCCTCCTCTCTTTGTTCAATGCAGGTGGCGATCCACCTTTTCTGGCTTCCCGATTCTTCTCCCACGTTTTGTGTTTAGACATTATGTGGTATCAGTTACACTGAAACAGCTCAGTGCAAATTTTCTCGTGGTGGCTTGTTAACTAGCACGTTTAAGAGAGCCTGCATTAGGCTGACGGAAAGCTAATCCCCAGTCCTTTCTTGGGCTTTGCTTCTAGTTTTTGGAGCTATTGAGGTTGGATTCTTTGGCTTTTAACAAAACTAGCCTTGCTGATCATCACGGAAAGAGGCCATGGTTACTCCAGTAGCTTCTGTGAGAAGGGGGAGTAAGTGTATTTTCTGTGAGGTTTGTTGTAGACAGTTTTTTGGAGAAAGACTGATCTATGGCACTTAGGTTTCTTTCAAAATTTCTGGCAAATAAGCAGAAACTGGAGAAACCAGCTTCGATTCACAATTCAAACTTTTTAGCAATAATCTGGCTCCTCTAGAGCCATATTTAGCCAATTGAACTTTTTGAGTTTCGGAGGTTTTTTCCGACTCGCACGGATCTTTTCAGATCATTGAATCTAAAGGCTCGTGTTCTTATCTATCAACTCCGTCGCTTTTTAACCTTGAACGGTTAGAAACGACATTAAACATCGGTTAAACTTAAAGATAGAAAGAATATCTAACAACTTTGGTAAAGGTAATGACTTTTTGAAGTCAATCTTAGCTGGAGGGACTGTCGCATTATTTTGGCGCGGTAGCGAAGTGCTCTCTCTGCCCGGTCTCGCTAAAGATATTTCTCTGGAGAGGGATGGCTCCTACTCCTTGAGATTCAGGCCTAATTTTCTCGATAGAAACCAAAAGTCTGAACAATCTTCTCCTCGCATTCGTATTCCCCCCTTGAGCGATATACTCGCTCCGGGAGACCCTAATCTGTCAAATTGCCCTGTCAGGGCTTTAGGCAGCTACCTAGCTGTCTGGGTCTTCACTGATTCGCTCAGAAACTCAAAGTTATTGTTCATATCCCTCAACACGGTGTGTGGGAAGGATATCTCGAAGGTTACCTTGACTAAGTGGTTGTCAATGACCTTAAGCAAGCCTACGCATGGTGGCAGAGCCAGTCAGGCGATGTCAGAGCGGTGTTTCCGCTCACAACAGCCAGGACTCATGAAGCTAGAGCTTGGACGCCTTGTTTGGCTGTGCTTCGCTCAGGGCGCCTTTCAGAGGTCCTTGCGGAGGCTTATGGGAAATCTGAAGATGTTTTCTTCAATTTCTACTTGAGAGACGTTGCTGCAAGATGGCAATTCGGCTTTGCCGGCTCTTGTGGCTGCAGGGTAGGTTCTGCGGTCCTAAGTTGGTGATTACCCTCCTCCTATAGTAGCAATCTGCTATATGTGAGTTGGGTAAAATATGTAATTTAATCAAAAATTTTAGTAATAAATTTTCATTTGATTAATATACTTACCCAACTCACATCGTTTATTCCCTCCCGCCTCCCCGCTGTGGGGGGTATTTGGGTCTAAAAAAGAAGTGAGTTGGGCTTCGTGTAGAATGACAAGTTGGTGGCATATGCGCGCGCATATGGAAGGCAGCCTCGCTTTCGGGCTGGCCTAGACACCCTTACGGGTCTCGGTCACTCTTTTTTAGAGGCGTCTTCCTTGTTACCAAGGGGACGCGTACAGCGGTATCAGCACTGAACTATGGGTTAATTGCTATATGTGAGTTGGGTAAGTATATTAATCAAATGAAAATTTATTACTAAAATTTTTGATTACAAGTCCATATCACTATTTTTTGAAAACTCAAGGTTCGCTATCACTGTGTCGGTAGCACTACTGTCAATCAACCCTGATTCTCTCTCCTCTCACCTCACTATCTCTCTCCTCACTGACTATCTCTCTCTCACTAGTTATTTCTCTCTCTCTCTCTCTCTCTCTCTCTCTCTCTCTCTCTCTCTCTCTCTCTCTCTCTCTCTCTCTCTCTCTGCCCATATTCAATGTGTTATTGATTACGCATCAACCTTATGGGATTCGGCAAGTGATAATTCACTAAAACCTATAATTAGATTACACAAACGAGCATTGAAAGTAGTCTTATTAAAGAAAACAACCCTGAATGAATTAGACTACATAAACTTAGCATTCTCCCTCTGAAGGAAAGACTTGCCTATAATAAATGTACCCTTATGAGCAAAATATTATCACTGGATGTGTACCTGAAACTTGACGTACAAAATTTACCATGAGGAATTCACGTCAATTTATGAGATTAAACACTCCTGTTCCTCCGATTGACCTGTTCAGTTTAGTGTATTCAGGTAGCAGTCTCTGGAACTCTCTTCCAACATTCCGGAGGCAAACTACCAGCACTGATAGTTTTAAGAGCAGATATTTGTCTTATGTAATGAAGTCAAAGTAAATGATATTTGTCTTAAATGGTATCCATTTTTGACTCACATGCGAAGCAAAAGTGAGTCTATGTACTCACCCGAGTCGTCCGTCCGTCCGTCCGTCCATCCGTCCCGGCGTCCGTCCGAAAAACTTTAACGTTGGATATTTCTTGGACACTATTCAGTCTATCAGTACCAAATTTGGCAAGATGGTGTATGATGACAAGGCCCCAAAAAACATACATAGCATCTTGACCTTGCTTCAAGGTCAAGGTCGCAAGGGCCATAAATGTTGTCTAAAAAACAGCTATTTTTCACATTTTTCCCATTTTCTCTGAAGTTTTTGAGATTGAATACCTCACCTATATATGATATATAGGGCAAAGTAAGCCCCATCTTTTGATACCAGTTTGGTTTACCTTGCTTCAAGGTCAAGGTCACAGGAGCTCTTCAAAGTTGGATTGTATACATATTTTGAAGTGACCTTGACCCTGAACTATGGAAGATAACTGTTTCAAACTTAAAAATTATGTGGGGCACATGTTATGCTTTCATCATGAGACACATTTGGTCACATATGATCAAGGTCAAGGTCACTTTGACCCTTATGAAATGTGACCAAAATAAGGTAGTGAACCACTAAAAGTGACCATATCTCATGGTAGAAAGAGCCAATAAGCACCATTGTACTTCCTATGTCTTGAATTAACAGCTTTGTGTTGCATGACCTTGGATGACCTTGACCTTGGGTCAAGGTCATGTATTTTGGTAGGAAAAATGTGTAAAGCAGTTCTTAGTGTATGATGTCATTGCTAGGTTTAGCTGAAGGTCAAAGTCATGTAAAGGTCAAGGTCAAGCATGTGAGTCGTATGGGCTTTGCCCTTCTTGTTGTTATTAAACATGCCCCTTCCCGCAGTGGGGCACTGCGGTTATGAAATTAAAGGCCCCTCCTGTTTTGGGAACCGCAGGAGCTTTCTAGTTTGCTGTTAGGTAGATTTTTCGTTCCTCTTTCCTGTCATGCTCTCTTTTTCTTCATGAATTCTTTTCTTTTTTCTGCCTTCTTGCTCATTGCTCACCTGTATTTTTTCCAAAAATCTCTTCTCTTGCCGCTTGTCTCGCGATTCATGTATAGTTTAATCTATTAGTGTTCTGATGTAAGTCCAGCAGTAGATAGGTTAAGCCTATTTTAACATACTGGAAACTGGTAATCTTCCAGTAGGTATTAATTTAGTTTTACTAAAGCCTGCTGGGACACAAGTAATGGGTTAGTGCATTTGTAAACGGGAATCGCTTGACAAGTGGCCCCCTTCATCCCCCCCTTCCTCGTCCTGATATGGCTCTGCGTAGTCGGCTGGACGTTAAGCAACAAATAAACAAACAAACATGCCCCTCTCCTCTTTATTGGTATAATGTACACAAACCCTTTTCGGATGAAGGGACTTAAAAACCAACCACTATTTAGATGTGTGATGATCTTAGCAATGTCTTGCTTGTTTGATTGATTTTCTATTGTTTAAACCCCCCCCCCCCCCCCCCCCCCCTCCCCCTGCGGGTTAGGGGGAAGAATTTACCCGATGCTCCCCAGCATGTCGTAAAGGCGACTAACGGATTCTGTCTCTCCTTTTACCCTTAAGTGTTTCTTGTATAGAATATAGTCAATGTTTGTAAAGATTTTAGTCAAGCAGTATGTAAGAAATGTTTAGTCCTTTGTACTGGAAACTTGCATTCTCCCAGTAAGGTCATATATTGTACTACGTTGCAAGCCCCTGGAGCAATTTTTTGATTAGTGCTTTTGTGAACAAGAAACAATTAACAAGTGGCTCTATCCCATCTCCCCCACTTTCCCCGTCGCGATATAACCTTCGTGGTTGAAAACGACGTTAAACAACAAATAAAGAAAGAAAGTATATATCTGTTAAAATGTAGAATTTTAGTTTTTCTATTTTCTATTTTTTATCTTGTATTTTTATTTCATTTTTGTAGTTAGTCCCTCTTTAGGGCGAGGGCTGGATGTAAAAAAAGCAGACCACTGCTTAATCTACTACCCTCGTTAAATAAAGAATTGTCATTGTCATTGTCTCATTCTCTCTCTCTCTCTCTCTCTCTCTCTCTCTCTCTCTCTCTCTCTCTCTCTCTCTCTCTCTCTCTCTCAGTGACTATCTCTATCACTGACTTTCTCACTCTCACTCTCCCTTCTCTCACTCTCCCTCTTTTCTCTCACTGACTATCTCTATCACTGACTTTCTCACTCTATCCCTTCTCTCTCTCTCCCTTTTCTCTCACTGACCATCTCTATCACTGACTCTCTATCACTCACTCTCACTCTCACTCTATCCCTTCTCTCTCCATTCTCTCACTATCTCTCTCTCTCTCTCACTATCCCTCTATCCCTTCTTCTCTTCCCCCCCCCCCCCCCCCCCCCTCTTTCTTCTCTCATCCCTCTTTCTTCTCTCACCGACTCTCAGGGATGTCGTTAGGCGTCGGACATCGGACATATAACGATGAAAATCCCCAAATGTCCGATTCACATTGCCGCATGTCGGTCAGATGTCCTAACGTTTTAGCCTGAGCGTGGTCATTGTCCGATATGTACTCCATTCCTTCGGACAGCGCGATATTCGTTAATTTTCATTTCAAGATACAAATCTTCTAAAAGACCGAACGCTCTCGTGTTCAGCTGACACTGAAGTTGCCAGTGCCGCGTGCGGATCTTTTCGTTTGTCGGGAATTCCCGAACCGTTTGCGGTATGCGCCGTTTGGGTATAACCGTCTCGGTGCAGCGCACTGATCTAAAAATAGTGGATTATTTTTAGATCAGTGCATGCTACAGGAGTACGGGAGACAACTCCAACTGACTAAATTTGTCGTCTGCTTTTGTTTTCGATATGAGACGAAGCACTGAATTAGGCCGTTAAAAAAAAACCTAAAGCCTGCAAAAGATCAGCATTAGATCAAACCGATCATTTTGTTTTTCAACTTTTATCCAAATCATGCAGTTTGTAATCAAAGATAGAGCACTGAAGTTGTTCATGTTGGTTTCTTTTTTGTGGTTTCTTTGAAACTAAACAAATACATTATATGCACACTGTGTTGATGTATTTACTATATTATGTGTGTGTTCTACAGCGCGCGCGCGCGTGGGTGTGTGCGTGTGTGTGCATGTGTGTGTGGGCGCATGACTTTGGAACAATTCCATGGAATGTGTTATAAGCTGTTTGGCGCAAATTTATAATGTCCTATTACACTTTCTGAAAGCGGTCAAATGTCCTATTGATGCTGAAGAACTCAGGACATTTGTCCTATAGGGTATGAATTTGTAGCAACATCCCTGGACTCTATCACTGACAATTTCACTCTCTCTCTCTTCCCGCAGTGGGGCACTGCGGTTATGAAATTAAAAGCCCCTCCTGTTTTTGGAACCGCAGGAGCTTTCTAGTTTGCTGTTAGGTAGATTTTTGGTTCCTCTTTCCTGTCATGCTCTCTTTTTCTTCATGAATTCTTTTCTTTTTTCTGCCTTCTTGCTCATTCACCTGTATTTTTTCCAAAAATCTCTTCTCTTGCCGCTTGTCTCGCGATTCATGTATAGTTTAATCTGTTAGTGTTCTGATGTAAGTCCAGCAGTAGATAGGTTAAGCCTATTTTAACATACTGGAAACTGGTAATCTTCCAGTAGGTATTAATTTAGTTTTACTAAAGCCTGCTGGGACACAAGTAATGGGTTAGTGCATTTGTAAACAGGAATCGCTTGACAAGTGGCCCCCTTCATCCCCCCCTTCCTCGTCCTGATATGGCTCTGCGTAGTCGGCTGGACGTTAAGCAACAAATAAACAAACAAACTGACTTTCTCACTCTCACTCTATCCCTTCTCTCTCTCTCCCTTTTCTCTCACTGACTCTCACTCTATCCCTTCTCTCTCTCTCTCCCTCTCTCTTTTCTCTCACTGACTATCTCTATCACTGACTCTCTCACTCTCACTCTATCCCTTCTCACACACACACACACACACACACACACATGCGTGTGTGCACATACACATGCGTGTGTGCACATACACACACACACACACAAACACACACACACACACAAACACACACACACACACACAAACACACACACACACACACACACACACAAACACACACACACACACGTTCCGCGTCTAACTGATGGGTTTTTCCACCGGGGGTTCCCCCGGTTTTCCCATCCACCCTACTGGTGTCTGGATTGAAGCATGGCGATCTTAAGAACGCTGTGGATTGAAGATAATCACTTATTATTTCAATTCCAGGGTTACACTTCTTACCTCAGTAACTGTAAACATAGGTGTATACTACCTACATTCAACCTTAGCTCTCTCTATTTTGTCTTTACAAGTCGCATACAAGTTACAACCTCGCGCGTACATACTCTCTCTCAGGGGCTCACATCCATGAGAGGTGGTATAGGACAAATGTCCTGGACAATGCAAAAGTGATAGGACATTTGTCCTGAACAAAAATAAATCAATAAAACGTAAATTTCATAAACTTGACTAGTTTCTTGTCACAAAGGTAACAGAACAAATAAAATAATGTTCTTGGCAAAAAGGTAAATTTTGTTTATGCGGCATGTTGCTTTTTCGGGAAAAAATACCAGACGGAAGGGAGGCAACTGTCAACCGGCTTGGAGCATTCAGAGTTGCGACCCTTGGAAGCTCTTCTCTACAAAAAGTGCATACAGTCTCCCAAAGTTTCGTCTGCTTGGAGAGACACATCGCTTCGCAAAACATCAATAAAATAGCAAATCAAACTACTTCAAATTGGAAAGTACTGACAATGTCCGGATCAAATAAAAGCATAATCGGACAATGGCCACTTTGTGACAAAACCAATTGGACATGTCCTCTTGCATGAAAAATGTATAGGACATTTGGAAAATATATCCGTGTATGTCCGATGTCCGACGTGGATGTGAGCCCCGGCTCTCTCTCTCTCTCTCTCTCTCGTTCTATCTCTCTGTCATGTTCTATTTATTTTTTTCGACGCTGACGTCATTACGTCATATAATCGTCACTCATTTCGTCATATAATCATTAATTCGCTTGCGGCTTCGTGGCAGGCGGAAGAAAAAATCAGCCAGATAAGTTTTCGTTATTGTTTGTCTGTGCACTAATATATACCGTTGGGTTGATATATTTGTGAATGTATTGTTTTGTCAATAACAAACGTTCCAACAACCTACCTTTCTTGTTTATTGATTCTGAATTTTGGAACGTGTGCAGTCTCTTTGTTTTTTGATTTGTTTTAATTAGGCTTTTCCCAAGAAATGTGCTGTTGTGTCCTGATTGGCTGGCTGTTGTATTTTTCAGGGTGGTGGTGCTGGTGGTGCTGTGAGGTAAGATCTTCTGGTGTCATGCCTCCCTCTCCCAGCTCCCTCACTTAAATCTGTGTGCACATGCGTTCTTGCACAAAAATACATGCATTTTAGGACACAAACTCTGGCAGAGATGGCAAGGAAATTGATTCGTTTCTTTGGTAAGCTTTTCACTTTTTTTTTAAAGGTCCTTGATAAAAACTTCAGAAAGTGTTTTTTGTCATACACTGTACAAGGAAATATCTGAAGGACTTGTGTCAGAATTTACGTTTTTGCGCCTTTTTATGGTAAAACATGTAGTTATTGGGACACATTCATCTTCAAAAATAATAAAGATAGAAGTGTATTTTATTTCACTCTAAAGAGGCCCCTAGATCCAGTAACAGAGCAACTTTTTGATATTTATGAACAGATTTTGTTCTCTGACACAAAATAATTTTTTTTTAAAAGCAAGTTTTTGTTCTTTGACAGGACTTCTAAAATTATTACTCGATAAATCATAGAAAGTCTCTCTGTTACTGAGTAGAGACATCATTTCTGATGATAATTTTTAAATAAGTGAAAAGATTGAACAATTAATCTTGAAGTCGAAGATGAATAGTTCCCAAAACGATTCTGAGAAAACAGTGTTACAGGTTTTCAAAATGGTGTCAAATGTGATAGCCCTGTCACAACTTCACGATTTAGCCAGCGTATGCTGACGTATGAATAATGTGGCGAATACGCTAGCGTACGTCGAATTAGTTATGGGTGAGTTATATATAAGTTAAGAGTACGCTGAAGCTGTCGTAGTACGGCGAGGTTGTCGAAAAATGTTGTGCCTGCACATGCACACATTTTTTCAACCTAAAATATGCCAGCATATGGCTTATGCGTCCCGCATACGCAGGCCATAAGTTGTAGGTAAGTTATACGATCATTCACACTTGTAAGTTATTCATAAGTCGACATACGTCGAGATAATGTCTAGCGTGCCCAAAACTTATTTCTAACTTATGAGTAATGTGCTTTGTTTGAACCTATGTCGAACTAGTCTCCAACGCATTTTGACGTATGTAGAAGTTTTGGACGTGTTCCGGACGACCACAGAACTTACTGGACGTGTTTGTAACTTACAGCTACCATATAATGGCTTATTGGCAGTGTTTATGGGAATTGGTATTTATAAAAATGGGGTTCGCAGGAAGAATAACCCGTCAGTACTCCTCAAGACTCCATGAAGTTTTCTTCGGCATGACAGTGATGTTAATACTGCGATGTCTAATGTAGTTATGATTTGAATCGAATGAAGAGGAATATTTATGTCCTTTAGGCTATTAATTTGGCCTCTTAAGGACAGGATTGGGGTGATAAAATGTATGGAGGAAAAAAAATCTCCCTCCGAAAAGGCAGGACCAAGCAAGCCAGACCACGTTGACCGGGACCTGGGAGTCCCTCTCTCCATAAATATGGGGGAGGGGGACGATAAAATATATATGTGAAGATCCTTACAAAGGTATAAATATCAAGATTATCTTTTTTCTTCACATGTGTAATCTTCCTTGGGAAAAGGGCCATTAAAAACATAATCTCTAATTCATATATAATTTGATGAGATAATAAAATTCAGAGCCACCTTCTGGTTTAAAAAAAGTTTAAAAGTGAAACACTTTTGCATTTATAATTTTTGTCCACTATTTACATATACAGGTATAAAAGTCGGACAAATATTTGCATCGTCGAGCTGCAGCCTTTTTTATAGGCTACGACATGTGATCGTCGGCGATACGCTGCCGCACGCTATGCATAAGTCAGACTATCGTTGGACATAAGTTGTGAACGCCGGCAACATGCCAAGCATTCGTTGGTATATAATTATTTATAAGTTATCGCAACCTTCTATATAAGTTACTATCACGATATGTATACGTCCAACTCGTTATAAATACGATGTATACGCCAAAAATTGTTAAAAAAAACATTGATAGTTTAGCGTATGCCAGCGTTTTAGGGATATGTTGGTACATCGGTATACGCTGGCTTAATCGTCACGGTGTGACAGGGCCATGAATAAAACTTTTTTTAAATGATCGCTTTATTGCAAGAAAGAGGTTGACGATTATGCTGAGAACCCAAAATGCGTTTTTGGACCAAAATTCCATGCTATCTGTGGCCTATAATAACATACGCAGATGAAGTTGATGAGTGTAAAACGTGTAACTTGAATATTACTTTAACCGTAATAATGGGACATTTTAAGAAACATTTAGTATTTAGATTAAGTTATAGATATTTTCTGTTGAGTTCATGAAACACTGTGTTTGCCTTTACTAACCTGCATTTTACTTTACACACAGAGAGGCAGGAGGAGCGTTTGGCAAAATGGAGGCAGCCCATGAGGAATTATATTTCAAAAAACTGGTAAGCTGGCCATTTGCCCTAATCATTACCTTTTTAGGGCTCACATGAGTAATCAATGAGCAGTAGTAATTAGCAGTGTTTGAAAGTTTGTGAACAAAAAACATAACGTTTTCTCAGTTGTGTTTGAACTTGAAGCTAGAGCTTTCAAACTTTACACTCTTTTAGGGTTTGATGACCTCCAGACATGACCCATTTAGTCTCTTATAAACTCATCAAATGTCAAGGTCAGGGCAGCAGGAAGTTTGGGTCATAAAATGGAAAATTCTTATTTTCTCAGATGTTTTGAAACTACATGCTCTAAGGTTTGATGACATCCAGTCTGGTTGGCCCACAACAAACTTCACAGTGAGAATGAATAAGAAAAGCAAAGCAAATGCTTTATAGGTTTCCCCTTGATCGACTTGTCCCATGACACTCACTAAATAGTGCTTAGAGAAAACAGATCCTGTGGATGGACGTTGTAACGGTTTTTCGTTAAAAATGTGTAAACGTTCGTAACGTCCCAGAAACAAATGTGACATGCACGCAACTTTGTATACATCGCAAGAAATGGTGCCATTACATGTATGCCAAGTTTCAGAAACATTCTTTCATGGGCTCAAAAGTTATATCCTCATGACTTGGAAGAAATAAAAAGTAGAATCTCACTCCACTGCGCTGTTCTATTTTTAGACGATGACGTCTGCAAAACTCATTTCAAGGTGGCTGAGTGGTCGGGACACACAGTTTCCACTATTTAGGTTAATTGCACAAAGCTAAGCGATTGAAACTTTGTTTCCCTTAGTTAAGATCTGCTATTAGGTGTGTTGTTTTTTAAATGTCTTTGGCACGGTGTTATGATGTGCAAGCGCGTGAGTTTAAGCATCTGTCTGTGACTACGTGTGTGTTTGTATGTGTGCATGATAACAAAAATAATCAGAGCTCCAAATAATTATACTTTTTGAGCTTGTGTGACTGTTCCCGTAGCTTGATGTTCACGATTTACGACTTAAGGGACAACCAAAAAGCCGCTTCTCTCTGTGTCCTAACGGACAGATAACTGTTCTCTGTATTGTAGGCCGTTATGACCTCAAGACAATGTTCTTACAGACTCTTAAAAACATGGCGATGTTTATCTCCATAGCTCCATTTCGTAGCATTCTAACTGTCTGATTCGTCACAGCAAATGCCAGATTGTGACTCGCCGTTATCAAGACGACGATGGGAAAAACCCAGTGTTGTATTTTTGGAATCATATGACGTCATGTCTGCATTCTCCTGTCTTTTTACATTTAGTCAAGTTTTGGACCCCTGGACCCTACTGGGGGCCTTCTGCGGCCCCCAGACCCCCACCTTCTTTTTCCTTAATTATCACTTTTTCTGAATCCCATGTCTGATGTCAGTCTGATTAATGGCACTTTAACCCCTTCACTGCCCACCCCGTATGTAATACGTGGTCATTTTTGGTTTGTCATACGCCCATAACCGTATCTCATACGTGGGATTTGTGTCAACAACATTTCAGGACATTTCTGAAAACTAAAAGGAGGTAACTACTGTCCAAGTACTTGTAGGGGTTCTAAACACAGTTCTTTCCCATAGACCGTTCGGATAAGTTACTACCACGTGTTGAAAACTGTGTTACAAATGTAGAACCGACTATAGCATTCAGCCGCCATTCACAATGGCGGCCGAAAGTCAGACCTCAACTCGTAGACCTGTTTTTAAGCGATACAGTGTTCTGGAAGCTCTACAAGAAGTGATTTATGGATTACCACACAGAAGAATACTTTTATGGGCTGAAATGTGAGTACCTGATGTTTGACACCAGTTTTAGCAGTGTTTTGTGTGGTTTTACGTGCTGCAATGTGTGTGTGTAAGTCCGGAAACTGTAATTTTTGACAAAAATTGTCATATCAATTTTTACTATAACAATCACAAACAAAGTCCAATGATCATGTCATCCTATAATAGCCAAGGGTATAAGCAAAACACATGCCAAAGATCTAAGAGATATCTCAATAAACAGTATTGGCGTTAACCGGTAATAACCGGTGTTTTACCGGTTGAAACGAGAAATTACCGGAACAAAATTAGCTGCCGGTTTGACCTACCGGTTTTATTTTTAGAACTACCGGGTGGGTTTTTTTTGCTGGTAGAACAATAAAACCAGTACTCTGAGTTGGACTCTAACTGGTTCCAATGACAAGCCTACCGTTTTTTTCTGGACTGTTCACATCATAAAAGTTTGCGTACCGGTTTGAAAAAATACTAGCGCCATCACTGATAAATGATCGAGCAGTGAACAGATTAGTGAACCTACCGAAGAAAGCGAAATTTTTCCCTGGCACACAGCAATACCAAAATGCTGTTATACTGTGGCACTGTGAAGGGGTTAATACTGCCAGAACTTATGGTTGAATGCACACTTGATTGCACATGCATTATAGGTCTGATTTACAATCTTTGTGGTCAGCTGAATCAACCAGATAAATTCATTCCCAGTATGTATATCTGAAGCATGATCACAGGAGCCAGAGGGTTCTTCAGTAAACAGATAGTATGTCATTTTTAGGCATATGAAATGATATGCACTTTCCATTCTTCTTTCTTCATTTACACCTTGCCAGCATGCTCTTGCACTCTCTACAATTGTCGCTGACATCATTATTTTTTTCTACGTCATTGCTTTTTGCATGGGTGAAAGTAGCC
>NC_090255.1:14697701-14852450 GCF_037325665.1 Littorina saxatilis | reverse complement strand
CCCCCCCCCCCCCCCCCCTCCTTAGCAATGCCCACTGAAGATTAATTAAGCAGTAGAGTAAGCCAGCCTATCACAAAATCCTTAATATTGGGGGTATGGGGATGGTTGGGCTTCTTATTCCCCCCTCTGCTTCTTTACCTCTGTAAACTTGTAGAGCTAGTTATTTTTCGATAATGACCCAGCAACCAAACAAATAACGAGCCAGCAACAGCCTGAATCCTCGATAATGCAATGGGTTGAGAAGCTGTTCTGTTTTGGTACTACTTTTGCGACTGAAAAGTTCCGAACGCTCTATACGTACAAAGTATACATCTCTGGAGCAAACAATACAAACATACCGCATTTAAATTAACAACTACAGGCCTGAACACATGAATCTCCATATAAAATCCATGAGTTCGGTTGTTTTCTGAATCTAGATCTGCCGTGCACAAACCGTTCATCACAAGCAAATTCCCAAGGCAAGTAACTCATACTCTAGCCGACAAGAGTAGTTCCCCTTCTTTTAACGCAGTTTCTTCGACAACACTGACTGCAATCCGACGGTCAGTTTTCAACAATATTTCATTTTATAAACAGACCACATGCAACCAAATGCACACATCTCATCAATTTAAACAACATAAAGCGGTTTCATACACTATTTCCCCCAGAAAACTGAACTTCATACAGTAATTAACGTTGGAACACGGGTGCAAAAGTTCGTCTGCTAGTCCCATTTGACGAAAGAACATTATCCTAAGCGATACTAAAACATAAACAGAACACACAATATCTGCCTTTACCGCCACAGCAGAATAACAGCATATCTGTGTACTTGATTTTAGTCTAAAACAGGGAAACTGACAAGAAGTGTTAACAGAATGGAATGATTTGCACGGAACTATACAACCGCGCATTAATCGATCGCCTGCGCAGGTTGACTGGTTGAGTGATTCGGATTCGATCAAACTTTCGCACAAAAACTCCTGTTTTCTTTAAATAACTGAAGAAAGGA
The DNA here is from genome assembly GCF_037325665.1 of Littorina saxatilis. Lineage (NCBI taxonomy): Eukaryota > Metazoa > Mollusca > Gastropoda > Littorinimorpha > Littorinidae > Littorina > Littorina saxatilis. The sequence continues at coordinate 14,851,453 of NC_090255.1, read as the reverse complement.
GGAATAAAGAGGTTACACACCTCGTCTCAGTGATTATTAAAAATAATGGTCTCAGTTCGCGGTCATGAAAAAGCTCGCTGAAGCTCGCATTTTTCATGATCCGCCAACTTCGACCATTATTTTTAATAATCACTGAGACTCGGCATGTAACCTCTACTTATGCACTGAACAAACATTAGTGATACTCACTTCAAAAAGGAAAGCCATATGGTTTGGACCCATAACAGTTTCCCTGATGTTCACATTGCGCATCGCAGACAAAACTGAAGGTGAAGTAAAACCATGTCGACTGATTCTGTCAGACACCTCACGTAGCCTGTAAATATACAAAACATTTTTAAAAATCAATAACGTGATAATCGGACCCCACAGTAACAGACGATAATGAGTACAACCACAATGTAGGTCACCTGAAATTTCCTATTGAAATTTGTGAAGCCGGTCAAATGTCCTATTCATGTTGATTAAGTCAGGACATTTGTCCGATTAGCACAAATGTGTAGCAACATCCCTGAGATTTGAGCCTGTGACAGAAGGTGCCAGTCCGAATATCACAGTTCTTGGTTGTGTTCTTTTTACATTACTGCTTGGTAGTGGTATATTCTATGGTTGTAAATCAGCAACAAAAAAATGGTTTCCATGAATTAGGGTTTGGGTTCTTTTCTTTCTTTATTTGGTGTTTTACGTCGTTTTCAACCACGAAGGTTATATCGCGACGGGGGAAGGGGGGAGATGGGATAGAGCCACTTGTCAATTGTTTCTTGTTCACAAAAGCACTAATCAAAAATTTGCTCCAGGGGCTTGCAACATAGTACAATATATTACCTTACTGGGAGAATGCAAGTTTCCAGTACAAAGGACTTAACATTTCTTACATACTGCTTGACTAAAATCTTTACAAAAATTGACTATATTCTATACAAGAAACACTTAACAAGGGTAAAAGCAGAAACAGAATCCGTTAGTCGCCTCTTACGACATGCTGGGGAGCATCGGGTAAATTCTTTCTCGTCCCAACCAATATGGGACTCCCCCTAACCCGCGGGGGGTACCTTTTTAAATGTGTGCATCTGCTTATAGTCATACATTACAGTGAACACAGTAATTTTAGTCATAGAAAGTCAAATTAAGGTTCTGCCATGATCTAAATGATGTAGAAACTTCCTATCAAGTCCAAATAACTATTCGACAATTGCCCCAGTTTTAGATCATGTGATTGTGTGACATAGTGCAATGTTTTTTGCCTCTCTCTCACCCTCAGCAGACGTTCACATCAGACATTAGAATAAATTAATAAAAAGATAATGCTTCAGTAAACAAGAAGAGCAAACGCTCGATCGAGTCACTTTCGCAGTTCTGAATATTATATGAGGCATCAGATGGACAGGAAGAAATTGCTATTCACAACACAATGAGTCACGTTCACATAAAATTTGAGCCCGGTCACTTTTATAGTTTCCGAGAAAAGCCCAACGTTAAGTTGTGTGTTGCCGAACAGAAAAGGCTAGTTATCTCCCTTGTTTTTCTGATAACGTTCGTAAAAGGCTACAGATGTAAATACTTTGATGTAAAGAATAATCCTACAAAGTTTCAATCACATCCGATGAACTTTGTCAAAGATATAAAATGTCTAATTTTTCCTTTGACGCTGACCTGTGACCTTGAAAAAGGTCAAAGGTCAACGAAACCATCGTTAAAGTGTAGAGGTCATTGGAGGTCACGACTAAACAAAATATGAGCCCGATCGCTTTGATAGTTTCCGAGAAAAGTCCAACGTTAAGGTGGTGTCTACGGACGGCGGCCGGACAGACTAACACTGACCGATTACATAGAGTCACTTTTTCTCAAGTGACTCAAAAAATAATTTAAAGCGACAAAGCAGCTTGTTGTGCATTAAAGAAAGATGAAAAGCATGAGAAGTATGGTATCCCTGTGTCATACGTTACTGAATTTGACGGACACAGTGACTACAAAAAACAGAATTCAAACTCAAGATTACAACAATACAGAATTGAGAAGTGCTCCAAAATGCAACTTTCACTCACACTTATTTAATCCACTACAAACAGAACAAGGAAGCTAAAAATAGACACTAAGCTTATTTCCTGTGTCAAACGTTACTGCATTTGACTAAGAGACACTGTATTAGACTAAGAGACACTGCATTAGACTAAGAGACACTGCATTAGAGATTGACAGTGACTGCCCCCAAAATTTGAATTCAAAAGCAAAAATGGACAATATAGAATAAAAACTCCCCTTACCAAGAATGTACACCCACACACTAAATTGACTAATGTCATACAGCTCAAACAAATAATGGAAGCTTAAAATAGACACTCAGCTCATTTCTCGTGTCATACGTTACTGCACCGGACACAGTTAGTGAGTTACAACACAAATATTTGAATTCAAAAGCAAGATGTGGACAATACTGAATTAAAAAATGCTTTAACCAGGAATGTACACCCAGACACTTATTTTGCACAACTGAAACAAAACATGGAACCTAAAAATAGACACCAAGGTCATTTCTCACGTTACAGCAGTAGAGACAGACACAGTTACCATACAAAAATCTGAATTCAAAAGCAAACAAGAGGCGAAGCCATCAAGGCTCACGTAAGAAATCGACAAACAGTAACACAAACTCAATCACTCCGTCACACATACACACACACACACACACACACACAGAAAGAGCATAGGTGAAACTGTGCAAGAAAGCGAGACACTAGATCTAGATCTGTCTGTCTGCATGTAGCCTACTTACAGGGACACGACTGCCAACTAGTCTCAGCCCGCTCAAAATAATAATGACCGAGACTTTCAGTACTTCCTTCGCGTGACGTCTAACCCGCTTACGTCATAATGTGACGTCAATGTAATGTGACGTCTTCAAATGTTAGAGTTTCTACCACAGACATACACACGCACGCACGCACGCACATACGCACGCACAGACAGACAAAGTTACGATCGCATAGGCTACACTTACGTGAGCCAAAAATGGACAATACAGCTCGAACAAATTATGGAAACTAAAAATAGACACCAAGCTCATTTCTTGTGTCATACGTTACTGCACTCGAGACGGACTCAGTTAACACACAAAAATTTGAATTCAAAAGCAAGAAATGGAAAATACAGATATTAAAAATGCTTTTACCAGGAATGTACACCCATACACTTATTTCGCACAACTCAATCAAATCATGGAAGCTAAAAATAGACACCAATCTCAGCAGAAGATCTCTCATTCGTTACCTGGACACAGCATTACTGCCCTGTAATAAATCTATAACTATAGTATAGTATACTAGATGATTACCCGCTTCGCCGGGAAGAAGTAGAGCCGAATTTGCCGGGTGTACGCCGGCTTTGCCGGCGCACGAAGGAAAGGAGATAAATGCGCAAAACACTGGAGACCTTCTAAAAATAGTAACGTGCAGTGACCTTCTAAAAATAGTAACGTAGTAACGGGAATATGGATTGACGCCCCACGGAGGGAGATAATCGCGGCTGAAAACACTGGAGAAGATAAGGAAGAGTTACTGGTAGTGGATCCCGACAACAACAACAAACAAGAAGGGCAAAGCCCATACGACTCAAGGTCAAATAACTAAACCTAGCAATGACATCATACACTAAGAACTGCTTTACACATTTTTCCTACCAAAATACATGTGACCCAAGGTCAAGGTCATCCAAGGTCATGCAACACAAAGCTGTTAATTCAAGACATAGGAAGTACAATGGTGCTTATTGGCTCTTTCTACCATGAGATATGGTCACTACCTTATTTTGGTCACATTTCATAAGGGTCAAAGTGACCTTGACCTTGATCATATGTGACCAAATGTGTCTCATGATGAAAGCATAACATGTGCCCCACATAATTTTTAAGTTTGAAACAGTTATCTTCCATAGTTCAGGGTCAAGGTCAAATATGTATACAATCCAACTTTGAAGAGCTCCTGTGACCTTGACCTTGAAGCAAGGTAAACCAAACTGGTATCAAAAGATGGGGCTTACTTTGCCCTATATATCATATATAGGTGAGGTATTCAATCTCAAAAACTTGAGAGAAAATGGGAAAAATGTGAAAAATAGCTGTTTTTTAGACAACATTTATGGCCCCTGCGACCTTGACCTTGAAGCAAGGTCAAGATGCTATGTATGTTTTTTGGGGCCTTGTCATCATACACCATCTTGCCAAATTTGGTACTGATAGACTGAATAGTGTCCAAGAAATATCCAACGTTAAAGTTTTCCGGACGGACGGCCGGACGGACGATTCGGGTGAGTACATAGACTCACTTTTGCTTCGCATGTGAGTCAAAAACAACAAAAAATCGGTTCAGCGCGCACAGCGATGCGCAGAGCACGTGTTGAAATATCTCATCGATGAGGTTGTGTCCGGGGTGTAGCTGAATACGGTGTCCAAATTTTAAAAAGATCCACCGAGAACTTTGGCCGTGCATCGCGAACAGACAGACAGACAGACAGACACTAGTCGTATATATATATAGAAGGTAATAATACACTTAAGCGTTGTAAATTCGTAGCTCAGAATCCACTGCAATTTGAGCCTCCAATTTTGCTGAACCTGCTCTCGTAAGCATAACAAGTAATTTTTAGATACCTTTGAAGTCACGGAACTGTACTGTAGAGATGCCTTTTGTTTAGTTTACATGGGTTTTTAGAAACAGAAGGAAAACATCGGCACAGCCACGTTTTCCGAGGGGGGGTGGGGGGGGGGGGGCTTTTCTCATCATTTGCGTCGATGAAATGACCAAATTCATGAGTTATATTTAAGTTTGGAGCTCAATCCGTCAATTCATTTCACAAAAAATATTCTTTGGTTTGATTAATAAAACTATAACAGTAAAAGGAGTTGCAACTTGTATTCAAAAATTTATTTATTTATTTTATTTACGAGGATTTATATCACGCACGTATCTCACCACACAAGGCGCATGTTACCTATTAATGCCGTGTGAGATGGAATTTTTTACACAATATATCACGCATTCACATCGGCCAGTAGATCGACTGCCTTTAGGCGCTGCATCCACCTTTCACGGCCTATTATTCCAGGTCACACAGGTATTTTGGTGGACATTTTTATCTACGCCTATACAATTTTGCCAGGAAAAATAAGTCCATAATGCCACTAGATTGTGAGCTATGAATTTTAACGCTTAACTTCATACGGTAATCTTGAACTTTAGTGTGTTAAATTCATAGCTCAGAATTCAGAGGCATCTAAGCCTCCAAATTTGCAGAACCTGCACCTGTAAGTATAATAGTCATTTTAGATCCCTTTGAAGTGACGGAATAAACTGTACCTTTATGTACAAGTGCATTTCGTTTACATGCGTCAAAGACGGAATTATCCGTGAATTCCGACTGGGGACGTAACTCTGTCAAGTAAATGATGTCCCTTGGTTAAAAACGTAAGCTTTTTGGCGTCCTTTTCGTCGATCAAAGAACCAAATTAATTAATTATGCTTAAGTTTGGGGCTCAATCCGTCAATTAATTTCACAACAAATGTTCTTTGGCTTGTTTACAGGGACTTGTATCAAAAATACAGACCTGTTTACCCCTAAAACATTGCATGTGTATTTTCTGGGAGCAAAATGAGGCAAATGTGTAGTTTTGTAATTGAATGTGTAGAATTTCTCGTCGACCTATCACAACAACAAGAACAATGATTGCTACTTTTTACCACATGTATTGATTGACTGACGGAAAAATGGGAATTGCAGACAGTGCAATGAGCATGATGTTTTCCTTTCCGCGAAGACAAGGCATGGGTAGTCCTGATGATATTTTGGCAGAAAGACTTGGTTCGGCGCATTGCTCGTCTTTTTCTTTTTGGTCGGTGGCCTTTCGGAGTCATTTTCTTCACAGTTCTCATCTTCACTTTCGTGTGCTCTGCGTTCAGCCATTGTGTCGAAACGCCCGCATGGTTTGGCAGTAACGCTTTCAGTTGTGCCCGGCATTTGCTTGGAGAAGCCTATTCGGCATTAACAAGCTACAACGCAACGCCCGTGGGCGCTTTACGCGCTGCACGCAGCAAACGACTGCTGGCCGAAAACATGGATTGGAAAATGGATCGGTCAAGGGAGATGAAGAAAATTACGGATTGTGATATGCGTAGCCGAAACAATACCGTTTGCGTGCAGGGACGGGGCGGTGTGAGAGCACAACGGGACAAGGAACAGGTGTAAAGACGAAAAAGAAATTTTTTTTAAATTTTTTTTATTTTTAAATACCGTTTGCGTAGAAAACGACAGACTTGCGTAGTATATTATTCAAATTCGTAGTTTACTACGCTCAATGTGTAGTGTAAACAGGTCTGAAAATAAGTAAAGAATGCCACTGAATTCTGAGCTATGAATTTAACACACTAAAGTTCAAGATTACCATTACCCTGTATAACCACATTGTCCTGAAAGACAAAGCAGATAAACAGACAGAAAAAGTGAAAAACAATGATTCACACAATGTTTGAAGGCTCTAGTCTAAATGCTTTGAGTGGACAGCAGATAGGCGCACGATCTTCGGCAAAGGAAAAACAGTAGTGTACGGCATGGTGACAAGCGAAATAAATACAAACCTCTCAGTTAACTGATCGTCAGTACCAGGTAAAGGATGTACTACAAAATGTAGGGACGACATAATTCCTCTGTTCTGGGTTCATTCAACCTCCAGTTTCAACAAATTTCAAACAAATTGCTTGGCCGTCAATCTGTTGGGAGCACCATGATGCTGCCCTGTGTTGAATAGTAAGCCGTGCTTTCATTGGCCAATCTCAGCAGACAACTTAAAAAATGAAAACCGTGTGTCTAAATTTGTACACAAAAATAATGTATCAACATAAAATCTACTTTTTGTTGACACGCTTACAATTCTTGCCATTTGTTGCACAGAGGAAAAATTATTCAAATGCATTTACATTATCTGCGTTACAACAATTATCAAGGGAACGAACTGGGGAAAATACTTTTTCTGGAAGATAAAGAGTCTTTGCCCTTTAATTCTCCCTCTCACCAAAGAGCTTTCGTAGCCTGCGAAGGAAAAGCTCGATCTTTGCTTTCAACATTGTTCTTTTGGCAAACAATGTTGACTGCGCTTGAGAGCAAAGATTGAGCTTTACCTTCGCAGGAGATTGCTTCATATAATTATATTCTCGATCAATGCATCAGTGACAGTGGCATGTCTCTTACGTTATAACTGACACGCTGCAGTACAAACAAAGGAGAGAGAGACAGACAGACAGACAGACAGACGGACAAACAGGCAGACAGAAGGACAGACAGAAAAACAGAAAGAAGACAGACAGACAAAAATACAGAGAGACAGACAGACAAACAGACAGACGGACAGACGGACTGACAAACAGATAGACAGGCGGCCTACCAACAGGCACATACGGACAGAAACACAAACAAACAGACAGACAAACAGATAGACAAACAGACAAAGAGACACACAGACCAACGGACACACAGAAAAACAGACAGACAGAGAAGAATCAACAGCCAAACAGACAAACAAACAAACAAACAAACAAACAAACAAAGAGATAAGCAGACAGAAAGAAGACAGACAGATAAAAAAAAACCCAGACAAACAGACACACAGACAGACAAACAGACAGGCAAAAAAACAGACAAACAGACAGACAAACAAACAGGCACAAAAACAGACAGACAAACGTCCGTATAGTATTGAATGAAGAAACAGCCTTGCTGGGCCTTCAACCACGTAAAAACATTTCTCTGCAGGCAGTAGAATATATACATTATTTGATAATAGTCGCTAAAATGTGCATTGGCAAATACCGTTACGGTAAACCTATGAATATTTGTTGTATGTTTAATGTGGAATTAAGATTAAGACAGTTAGACAGAAAGGTGTTAAAGTTTAAACTGCAATGAAAAACAAGTCGCGTAAGGCGAAATTACTACATTTAGTCAAGCTGTGGAACTCACAGAATGAAACTGAACGTAGTCCGCCGCTAGTGCAAAAGGCAGTGAAACTGAGTGACGAGCCTGTTTGGCGCGGTAGCGATTGCGCTGTGCTTCATAGCACGCTTTACTGTACCTCTCTTCGTTTTAACTTTCTGAGCGTGTTTTTAATCCAAACATATCATATCTATATGTTTTTGGAATCAAGAACCGACAAGGAATAAGATGAAATAGTTTTTAAAACGATTTCGGAAATTTAATTTTGATCATAATTTTTATATTTTTAATTTTCAGAGCTTGTTTTTAATCCAAATATAACATATGTATATGTTTTTGGAATCAGAAAATGACGAAGAATAAGATGAAATTGTTTTTGGATCGTTTAATAAAAAAATAATTTTAATTACAAGTTTCCGATTTTTAATGACCAAACTCACTCATTAGTTTTTAAGCCACCAAGCTGAAATGCAATACCAAACCCCGGCCTTCGTCGAAGATTGCTTTGCCAAAATTTCAATCAATTTAATTGAAAAACGAGGGTGTGACAGTGCCGCCTCAACTTTTACAAAAAGCCGGATATGACGTCATCAAAGGTATTTATCGAAAAAAAGAAAAAACGTCCGGGGATATCATACCCAGGAACTCTCATGTCAAATTTCATAAAGATCGGCCCAGTAGTTTAGTCTGAATCGCTCTACACACACACACACACACACACACACACACACACACTGACACACACACACACACACACACACTCACATACACCACGACCCTCGTCTCGATTCCCCCCTCAAAAGACCAATGAAGAAGTACGCTCCCCGGCAAAAAAAAAAAAAAACTTGACTAAATATAACAAGTCGCGTAAGGCGAAAATACAACATTTAGTCAAGTAGCTGTCGAACTCACAGAATGAAACTGAACGCAATGCAACGCAGCAAGACCGTATACTCGTAGCATCGTCAGTCCACCGCTCACGGCATAGGCAGTGAAATTGACAAGAAGAGCGGGGAAGTTGCGCTGGGAAGGATAGCACGCTTTTCTGTACCTCTCTTCGTTTTAACTTTCTGAGCGTGTTTTTAATCCAAACATATCATATCTATATGTTTTTGGAATCAGGAACCGACAAGGAATAAGATGAAAGTGTTTTTAAATTGATTTGGAAAATTTAATTTTGATAATAATTTTTATATATTTAATTTTCAGAGCTTGTTTTTAATCCGAATATAACATATTTATATGTTTTTGGAATCAGCAAATGATGGAAAATAAGATAAACGTAAATTTGGATCGTTTTATAAAAAACATATTTTTTTTACAATTTTCAGATTTTTAATGACCAAAGTCATTAATCAATTTTTAAGCCACCACGCTGAAATGCAATACCGAAGTCCGGGCTTTGTCGAACATTACCCGACCAAAATTTCAACCAATTTGGTTGAAAAATGAGGGCGTGACAGTGCCGCCTCAACTTCCACGAAAAGCCGGATATGACGTCATCAAAGACATTTATCAAAAATATGAAAAAAACGTTCGGGGATTTCATACCCAGGAACTCTCATGTCAAATTTCATAAAGATCGGTCCAGTAGTTTAGTCTGAATCGCTCTACACACACACACACACACACAGACACACACACACACACGCACATACACCACGACCCTCGTCTCGATTCCCCCCTCTACGTCAAAACATTTAGTCAAAACTTGACTAAATGTAAAGAGAAAAAAATAAGGGAGATCACTCTTAAAAAAGGGGGAGATAATAAATATAAAAAGGTGTGGACAACTCATATCAAAATAGACTCCATACTGACTGATAATAATTGTAAAGGGGAGATAACCCTAGTCACGTGACCCTAACACTACTCACTAAATAGTAACGGTGAGATTGAATGCTAACGCACTTTGTAAAACACGTGCAAAACGTCATCCCTATAAAAACAATTCACTATCTAAGTCAACTAAACAAACAAGTCAGAACTCGTCGCTTTGCTCCTTGCATCTAACTGGCTGTTGACAGTACACAAAACGCTCTTGGCTAAAGGTGGGATGATCGGCTGTTGACAGTACACAAAACGCTCTTGGCTAAAGGTGGGATGATCGGCTGTTGACAGTACACAAAACGCTCTTGGCTGAAGGTGGGATGATCGGCCGGTTTCCCGGTAATACTAGTCGGGGCACCTTTGCTGGACCGCATGACTTCAAAACAAAACGCTACGATTGGCTAAAGGTGGGATGATCTGCCTGTAATACTAGTCGGGGCACTTTTGCTGGACCCACGGAACTGAACACATCTACTGTCATTTTAAAGGAAAACATATGTAATGTGTATTGGACGAGTATGGTCTCACTCAGTTCGATTGACGAAGCAACAGAGGCATTTTTTGATACCCTAATGGATATGGTTACAACAGTGTATGCCAGTTAAAGAAATAACTGTAAGAGAAGCGGATACACCCTGGATGACTGACGGTATTAAACGGCTAATTGATAAAAAGAAAAAGATACACACATTAGCATAATTATTGAATTCTGTTTGGATCTGTAATTTTTTCCGAAGAACATGCAATAAATTAACTGATGTTATTCGATTGAGGAAAGCAGAATATTTAAAAGAATTAGATAATCGTGTTAGTTCACAAGACTGTTTTGTTAATAAAGATTGGCGGAAATTAGTAAAGTCGTTTATGTCATGCAAAAGTATGTCTTCATATGAATTTCCTCCCGTCGAAAACAATGGCCGTGTTTATTATTTCAATGTACAAAAAGCAACAGTATTCAATAAATGTTTTGTAAAACAATCGGTATTGGATGATGATGATGATGTAGTTCCTGAAGTGAGAGAACAGAATACCACTATTGTTTTTGTTTTTATTAAGGATGCTGCACACGTGTTTAATATGTTGCAGAATCTTGATGTACACAAAGCCTCAGATCCTGATTCTGTTTCAAATAGAGTTCTGGCTGCATGTGCAGATATCATCGCGATGCCACTCACTGCATTATTCAACAGATCTCTCGATGAAGCCACAGTTCCTGCAATATGGAAGATAGCTAATGTCATTTTGAAATTTATCAAAAAGGTGAAAAGGAATTATGTTCAAATTACCGACCAATATTACTTCTTAGCTTTGTGGGTAAAGTTACAGAAAAGTGTGTAGAATGTCACGTGTTTGCTTATTTGAAGGAGAATAACCTGTTGACACCAGGGCCCGTATGCATGAGGAGGAAGTCAGCAACACTGGAAGTAGAGGCCTCATTTGGAAGTGGGAACTCCCGAAGTTTAACTTTCCAACTGTTCACTATGCATGAACGCCGGAGTGGTGACTTTGAAAGTATTCGGTCAAGGTCGCGAAAATTGGGGGAATCCTAACTAGTGCGCATGCGTTTGTGAACGGTAAGCTTGCCACCAGAGAAACAAATCTCATCGAGAGTTCAAAAAGGCGAACGTTGAGCGCGCTGTAGCGTTATTGCTGTTGTTTTTTTGAACGAAAGGGTCGAGAGAATAAATGATTATGTTGAAATTTTTTTTCTCTTTTTTTTTCATCTCAGTTGCATGCAGGCAGCTTCAATTCTTTTTTTTTTTTTTTTTTTTTGGCGGGGAGTATCCCTCTTCATTAATCTTTATTTTTCTTTTCTTTTTTTCTGCTTTTTATATTTAGTCAAGTTTTGACTAAATATTTTAACATCGAGGGGGAATCGAAACGAGGGTCGTGGTGTATGTGTGTGTGTGTGTGTGTGTGTGTGTGTGTGTGTGTGTGTAGAGCGATTCAGACTAAACTACTGGACCGATCTTTATGAAATTTGACATGAGAGTTCCTGGGTATGAAATCCCCGAACGTTTTTTTCATTTTTTTGATAAATGTCTTTGATGACGTCATATCCGGCTTTTCGTGAAAGTTGAGGCGGCACTGTCACGCCCTCATTTTTCAACCAAATTGGTTGAAATTTTGGTCAAGTAATCTTCGACAAAGCCCAAACTTCGGTATTGCATTTCAGCTTGGTGGCTTAAAAATTAATTAATGACTTTGGTCATTAAAAATCTAAAAATTGTAAAAAAAAATAAAAATTTATAAAACGATCCAAATTTACGTTTATCTTATTTTCCATCATTTGCTGATTCCAAAAACATATAAATATGTTATATTCGGATTAAAAACAAGCTCTGAAAATTAAATATATAAAAATTATTATCAAAATTAAATTGTCCAAATCAATTTAAAAACACTTTCATCTTATTCCTTGTCGGTTCCTGATTCCAAAAACATATACATATGATATGTTTAGATTAAAAACACGCTCAGAAAGTTAAAACAAAGAGAGGTACAGAAAAGCGTGCTATCCTTCTTAGCGCAACTACTACCCCGCTCTTCTTGTCAATTTCACTGCCTTTGCCATGAGCGGTGGACTGACGATGCTACGAGTATACGGTGTTGCTGAAAAATGGCATTGCGTTCAGTTTCATTCTGTGAGTTCGACAGCTACTTGACTAAATATTGTATTTTCGCCTTACGCGACTTGTTATATTAATGTTTCTACTTTAAATGTACCTATATCGTTAACAATACTATTTCTAAATGTATTTTAAACAACTTTTCTATTTAACAATTCCCTCTCAGAAATGCATACGACGGGGAACCATATTTTTGGCTATCACTATCAAATAATAAAACTTTGTGAATTTTCAAACACGCCCAAAAAACTTCCTTTTAGGTAATTTTTAATATCATATTGTATTTACAAATCACTTTATCCTCAACGCATTTCCAAATAAACATAATTTTTGGGCACAAAAAAACACCAATTTCGTTCTCACAATAAGTACAAGTACTGTATGTTGAACTTGTGTTTAATAATTTTATATCGGTAAAACTATTGGACAAACATAGATTGGTTATAGGGAAAATTTGGGTTACTGGTAAAGTTTAAAAGGAAGAACATTATTCAGTAGACCGTAAATAGCTAAGTTTAGTGACTTGTTCCTTATTTATTGGGGAAATGTCTGTCAAGAAGTTTAGAAAAGACAATACTGTTCATCGGTGTTTTAATTTGTTTTCCCTCGTTAATTTTTTATTACGATGGCGATGCATGGTTATGTACAGTTGAAAGTCAAGATTGGATTTTTTTGGGAAAGTATAGGACAGACAGTTTCTATACGCATTTAAAAAAAAAATGAACACAGAGGCAAAAACCGGTTGTTTCAGTCTGAATGCAATTGAGGTCTAAAAAGAAAAAGGTTAATAAAAAAAATAATGAAAAAAATACTTAGCTCCCAGCGGCACTTGAACACAGAGCGTCGGATCGAAATTCCGAATCCGTAACCACGGCACTATGCTACTCGTCTGGTACACGATGCAAAGATTTGTTATCAATTATTCAGTCGTGGTAGTTTGCCAAATGACTCGAGCACGTTTTTTTCGGTCAGTCAAATGATCGTCCTGTCGGTTTTGAGCCCCTCTGTGTGAGCTTGTGGCTGAACGACAGTTACATGTACTTTTGCGCATCCGTTTGAACTCGTGAACTCGTGGTACCTCTGTGCTATCGAGGATTCAAACCAGTACTATCAGGATCCACTAAGGTTTCCGAGACTGTGTTTTGTCTGTATTGAAATGGTCTGGCGGAAGAGCCGATCCTTTAATCTGCATAGGTAAAATGGTTGCTTTTCGGTACCCGACACCCCTCTGAGTTGAATTTGTTTTAACCTTGTGACGTAGGCACGCGGGATGTTGTGGGTTGGGGCATTTACTTTTCGTTGGTGCTTCGAACAGAACAGGGCCCGTATGCTTACGGGGGAAGTTCGCGACAACTCCCGAAGTTTTGAGTGACATCGGAAGTACTTGCCTCACTTTCGTATGCATGGGCCGGAAAAAGGGTTTACTTCGAAGCAAAGCGAGGGAGTAACTCAGGGTATTTTGCGACTACTTCTAAAGTTTTGAGCGACATCGGAAGTACATCCTCACTTTCGCATGCATGGGACGAAAAAAGAGTTGACTTTGTAAATAAGGGTAAATGTACTACAGCCAGACCCAGTAGTAAACACGCTACTTCCACAGTTTCTCAGTGCAAAAAGGCAGGGCTTTTCTTCAGTTTTTCAGATCAAACCGAGCTGACCCAATGAAAGTCCCAAAGAGAGAAAATAGAAGGAAAAGTCGTATCTTGTGCATGCATTTCGTGCAAATTTCCCTGAATACAAACCTGAGTTGCCAGCTTTGACTTTTGTTTTTTCTGGGTTATTGGCCACCAACTCTTTCATTCCCGCTTATATACGAGGGGGTTACTGTGTTTCTATGAAAATGGGCGTCGTTGTGTGCATGTGTGAGTGTGTTTGTGTGTGTGTGTGTGTGTGTGTGTGTGTGTGTGTGTGTGTGTGTGTGTGTGTGTGTGTGTGTGTGTGTGTGTGTGTGTGTGTGTGTATGTGTACGTGGAGGTGTGTGTGTGTGTGTGTGAGGGTTTGAGTATAAGTTTCTGCTGTTGTTTTTGTCATTGCTTTATGTGTGTGTGTGTGTGTGTGTGTGTGTGTGTGTGTGTGTGTGTGTGTGTGTGTGTGTGTGTGTGTGTGTGTGCGCACCCCATTCCCCCTTACCACACACTATTATGAGCTGAGTATTTGTGCCTCGATATTTTATTGATGTTCTTACGTTTTATGTTGTTTATTATGATTCACCACACCCGAGTTTCTCGTAATTGAGATAATACAGTGTTCTATGTCTATGTCTATGTCTAACACACATGCACACACGCGCGTGTGCTAAACAAATCCAATCTTGACTATCAACTTTATATTAACATTATAATTATCCTGTTCACAATTAACGAGGACAAACAAAATTTACAAATACCAAAGTACAACAATTTATCTTTTGTAAAAATTCGGACACACATTTCCCCAATTAATATGAAAGTCACTGAACTTATCTTCTTTTCACTACACCTTATATCTTGATTCCCCAAACACTGATTGATTTCTGCCTTTTCAAATTTACCAGTAACCCAAACGTTCGCTCTAACCAACCTATTTTGTCCAAAACAGTTTTACCGATACACAATTATATACTGTTCAAAAAAAGAAACGCATAGCTTGTAATATTTGGTTAATTTAGTTATATGGCTACAAGGATATCCACCAAACTGCAGAAAATGTTTATCTGGTCGTCGACCTTTCGTCCATTGCCACAAGTGAGCTCTGCACGTGACGCATGCGTTATCAGTGGCTACAATGTCAAAATTGCTCATTTGGCATGACCACTCGTCATGCTTCAGTGTAATCTCGTGAAACTCGGGGAATATTGAGCTCTCACCATGTCTTCCAAAACCCATAAAAGCGGATTGTTCGCCACAAAGAAATCAGACGACAATTCAGCGACGAAAGATGGCCCGATTGAGCAGAGAAGACCGCCAAATTGCATTGGGTCGTTTACAAGCAGGCCAAAGTCAAAGTGCAATCGCCAGGCACTTCCACGTGTCCCAGAGCACCATCAGTAGACTGTGGGTCAGGTTTCAAGCCACTGGCTCCGTTGCTGACTTGCCACGAGCGGGAAGACCAAGGGCGACAACTGCTGCTCACGACCGCTTCATACGGCTCCGCCACCTCCGGAATCGTTTCCTGTCGGCCTCATCTTCTGTCCAGGCTCTCCCCGGGCCACACCGATTATCGGACCAGACCGTGCGGAACCGCCTGCATGAAGCTGGTTTGAGAGCTCGCAGACCTCACAGAGGAGCTGTCCTCACCCGCCGCCATCGCCAGAACCGAGTGCAGTGGGGCAACCAGCACCTTCGCTGGACCGTCCGGAATCACTGGAGACACGTGTGGTTCAGCGACGAGTCCGACTTCCTGCTCCAGCGACATGATGGTCGGAGGAGGGTCTACCGGAGAGTAAACGAACGTTACGCGCCCAACTGTGTGGATGAGGCACCCGTTCATGGTGGTGGAGGCGTCATGGTGTGGGGGGCGATCAATACCGCTGGAAGGAGCACCCTGGTGCACGTCCAAGGGCGCATAACTGCCCAGCGATACGTGGAGGAAATTCTGCGCCCACACGCCCTTCCTCTTCTGGCTGACCAGGATGCCATATTCCAGCAGGACAACGCTCGCCCGCACACAGCACGACTCACCACCCAGTTCCTCACCGACCACCATGTCCAGGTGCTTCCCTGGCCATCCATGTCGCCAGACATGAACCCGATAGAACACCTCTGGGATGAATTGGACAGACGTGTGCGCAGGCGAGAAGAAGCGCCGGCAAATCACCGCGATCTATTGCAGGCACTTCAGGAGGAGTGGGACACCATCCCACAGCAAGATATCCGGCATCTGATCCAGTCCATGCCCAGAAGGTGCCGGGCAGTTGTTGCTGCTCAAGGCAGTCACACCCCCTACTGACTTGACAGCCTCGGCACCCAATCGTATTGATTGACTGATTGATTTGAAGATGCAAATGAACTGTGTGTGCATTCAACTGTGTCCATACCAAATTTCAAACAAATAATGTAAATATTGGATTTTCTGTTAATTTTTTCGAAAAATAAAACAAATTTGGCAAGTAGCAACTATGCGTTTCTTTTTTTGAACAGTATAAAAAAAAGAAGAGGTTTAACATAACCGACTTCGCTACCACATAAACAAAAAAATGTTTTATTCTCCCCAACATTCTGGTCAACAAAATCATTATTATAGACAGTCTATCAATTTCAAGACAATCATCACAGCTTTGAACCGACCCTTTCGTTCAACCAGGCAGAAGCAACAACTATAGTAAAAGCTACAGCGCGATCAACGTTCGCCCATTTACAAACTCGCGATGAGATTTGTTTCCTCTGGTCACCAAGCCTACCGTTTACAAACGCATACGCACTAATTGGGATTCCCCCAATTTTCTCGACCTTGACCTCAGAACTCTCGAAGCCACAACTTCGGCTTTCAATTTAGCTCTTGCATCGGTAGCTGGCAACTTTGCTTCCGAAGTTCCCACTTTCAATGTTAATTTGCAGGGTCATTATTATTATTACTTGACATTATTATACGACGATATCGCTTCTTAAGGGTCCTTACCCATCCAAAAGAAACCTCCAACGCATACTACAATTGCAGGACATTCCTGTTTTTAAGGCAGCTCATTGGGAAATGAGCTCAGACAGAATATCGAAGACGTGAAATGCGTCAATCGAGCAACTGTCGTAACTTGGCTACAATGAGACGGTCGGCTACCTTGCACCATAAACACGAACTGTGACATTCTTGTTTAATTTAGGTGAAATACTTGAAACAGAGTGGCTCAAAAGCGACAGTTCGATCAGTTTTTAACCGAAAAAAACGAGCTCGATTCATTCGGCGAAGGTGGCGAGCTTTCAAACCATCACGACTGAATAACTCATATTACATCTTATCATCACGCGTTTTTCACACGAGTAGCATGGTGCAGTGGTTACGGATTCGGAAATTCGATCCGGCGCTCTGGGTTCAAGTGCAGCTGGGAGCAAACTTTTTTATAATTAGTTTTTTTATTCGTCTTTTAAAGATAGGCCTGAATTGCATTCAGGCTGCAACAACCGGTTTTTGTCTCTGTGTTAATTTTTTTTTTAATTGCGTAAAGAAACTGTCCTATGCTTTCACAAAAAATCCAATATCTTGACTTTCAACTGTACATTAATATAAAAAGCAGGAAAAAAGAACAGAAAAAAAGATCAATAAAGACGGATGCTCCCCGATAACAAAACAAAAAAACAAAAAAAGAAAAGAAAGGGTTGAAGCTGCCTGCCAACTGAGATAAAAATTTAAAAAAAGGAAAAAAAAAAGTTCAACATAATCATTTATTTTTCTCCCTAACATTCAGGTCAACAAAGTCATTGTCATAGCTAGCAGTCATTCGATTTCAAGACAATCATCACAGGTTTGAACCGACCCTTTTGTTTAACCATTTAAAAAAAAAACCAGCAATAACGCTGTTAGTACTACAGCGCGCACAACGTTCGCCCTTTTGAACTCGCGATGAGACTTGTTTCTTCTGGTCGCCAAGCTTACCGTTAACAAACGCATACATGTACTAGTTGGGATTCCCCCAATTTTCGCGACCTTGACCGAATACTCTCGAAGTCAGCACTACGGCGTTCATGCACAGGGAACAGTTAGAAAGTTAACTTCGGGAGTTCCCACTTTCAAAAGAGGCCTCTACTTCCAGTGTTTCTGACTTCCAGTTCATGCATACGGGCCCAGATGTATCCAGTGAGCGGTCGCGTGGCAGGTTTGCTACGAGCAGAAAGGGAACAGTAATGTGACTTTTCTGAGACGGAATGGTGGAATGTGCGACGGGGTTTCGTTAGAGGGGTTCAGTTAGGTTTCGTTAGAGGGGTTCAGTTAGGTTTTGTTAGATTGTTTTTTTGGGGGGAATTGTTTTTAGGTTGTTTTTTTAGACTTCGTTTGTTTTAGATTAGAGTTTTATTGTGTCTTTTGATTTTTTTTTTTACTAAAGTTGAGAGTGAGGATTTAGAGTAGAGTTCTGGAGTGTAGTTTGGAGGGAGGATTTAAAGTGTTGTTTTAAAGCATAGTTCTAGAGTGGGAATCTAGAGCATAGCTTTAGAGTAAAGGATTTAGAGTGTCGTTTTGGGTTGTTCTAGTTTTAGAGGGTAATACACTGCTCAAAATAAGTCAAGGACCAAAACTCCAAACACAAATTGCGCAAAAACCGATCAACCAAAAACATGGAACTTGTAATATGTTATGGTCAAATCATTCAACAACAATCATGCCAAAGTGCATTGAATTCCATTCATAAACAATTGAGTTACTGTCTCTTAAGTGAAGGGGGGGTCAAAATCAAAAGTCGCAAGTCTTTGCAGATTGTCAATTCCAATGTTTCACCGGTTCCCAAAGTTCAATAATGGGTATAACCCCCACGATTCTGGCGGCACTCGTTGCAGCGACCCCTCATTGAGTGGACAATGTTTGCCAGATCAGCCTGGGGAATGGCCTGCCACTCTTGCTGAAAAAGAACGAGCAGCTGTTGGAGGTTTGCAGGTGGAGCATGATTCTCGCGAACACGACGGCCCAACATGTCCCACGCATGCTCGATAGGGTTCATGTCGGGACTGTTGGCTGGCCAATCCATCCTGTTGATCTGTACCTGCTGCAGGAAGGCGTCCACAAGCCGTGCTCGATGTGGGGGAGCATTATCGTCATGTAGCACTGCATGGGGCCCAATCTGACGCAGCATGGGCAGGACTTGGGGCCTGAGGATCTGGTCGCTGTAGACAAGGGCATTCAAGTTGCCCCGTACATGGTACAGTGGGGTCCTGTGGTGCTCGCTGATCCCAGCCCACACCATCACTGACCCTCCCCGGTAGGCTCTTCTCTCCCTCACGCATGCAGGGACCATGCGTTCTCCTGGACGCCTCCAGACCCTGGTCCTACCATCATCATGCTCCAGACTGAATCGAGATTCATCGGAAAACAGTACCTGGGCCCACTGCTGTCGATTCCATCTCAAATGGCGGGTGGACCAGGCCAGTCTTGCCATCATGTGACGTGGCGTCAGTAAAATGCGGCCAAGTTGACGCCTTGCGTGCAGCGTCTGGTCATGAAGGCGGTTGCGGACGGTCTGCTCGTTGATGTCAGTGTTGGTTGCCACCCCAAGCCTTCGTCTGACGGTGCTGGCAGTGGTCGTCCTGGTCTGCAACGCCTGGCGTGTGATGTAGCGGTCTTGACGTTGTGTGGTGCTTCGAGGGCGCCCAGACCGGGGTCTGGTTTCCACACTTCCAGTGGCCAGAAAGCGCTGCCGCAGCCTCATAATGATGGAATGGGAGCAGCCAAGTCTTGCAGCAATCTCTTGGAGCCGGATACCCTCTTGAACCCAGGCTAGAGCTCGTCCGCGGTCGACAAGGTTCAGATGAAGTCTTGGGGGCATGGTTGTTTGGTGGCCTGCTGTGATTTTGCCTAGGCTTATAAAGCATTTCTGTTGACGACAGTTCACTCTCAGAGGACCAATGGTTCACGTGAAAAAGATTGATTGGGGCAAAATCACCTGTGCTGAGCTCTGCAGTGCCCGTATGCTTATGGGGGAAGTTCGCGAAAACTCCCGAAGTTTTGAGTGACATCGGAAGAACTTGCCTCACTTTCGTATGCATGGGCCGGAAGAAGGGTTTACTTCGAAGCAAAGCGAGGAAGTAATTGATGGTAGTTTGCGACAACTTCCTACGTTTTGGGCGACATCGGAAGTACATCCTCAATTTCGCATGCATGGGACGGAAAAAGTGCCTACTTTTGAAGCAAGCGAGGAAGTAAGTGAGGGTAATTGTACTACAGCGAAACCCAGGAGTAAACACGCTGCTTCCAAAGTTTCTCAGTGCAAATTAGCAGGGCTTTTCTTTGGTTTTTCATATAAAACCGATCTAACGCAAATGAAAGTCCCAAAGAGAGAAAATAGAAAGAAAAGTCGTATCTCGTGCGTGCATTTCGTGTAAATTTCCCTGAATACAAACCTGAGTTGCCAGCTTTGACTTTTGTTCGTTCTGGGTCACTGGCCACCACTCTTAAAATTTCATCCCCGCTTATAGGAGGGGGTGTTTCTATGTAAATGGGCGTCTGTATGTGCATGTGTGAGTGTGTGTTTGTGTGAGAGTGTGCCGGTGTGCGTGTGTCAGTGTGTGTATGTGTGTGTGTGTGTGTGTGTGTGCGTGCGTGCCTGTGTAGGTGTGCGTCTGTTCATTCATTCATTCGTTTGCAGTGCACGCGCGCACATGTGTGTGTGTGTGTGGGGAAGGGGAAGGGTGTGTGTTTGTGTGTGTGTGCGTGCGTGTGCGTGTGTGTGAAAGTGTTTGTATGTATTTTTGCGAGTGCCTGTGTGTGCGGGTATAATTGTGCGTTTGTTTGTGTGCGCGTGCGTGTGTGTGTGTGTGTGTGTGTGTGTGTGTTCAACGGTGTGTGTGTGTGTGCACCCCCACCCCCACCCCCCCTCTCTCTCACACACACACACACACACACTATTATGAGCTGATTATTTGCGCCTCGATATTTTATTTATTTTCTTACGTTTTATGTTGTTTGTTGTGATTCACCACACCCGAGTTTCTCGAAATTGAGATAATAAAGTGTTCTATGTCTAACACACATGCACACACGCGCGTAGGATAAAAAAAATCCAATCTTGACTTTCAACTTTACATAAACATACATCCTGTTCACAATTAACGAGGACAAACATAATTTACTAACACCTAAGTACAACAATTTATCTTTTGTAAAAATGTGGACACACATTTTCCCAATTAATATGAAAGTTACTGAACTTATCTTCTTTTCACTACACTTTATATCTTGATTCCCCCAAAAAACTTGAGTTCTGCCTTTTTAAATTGACCAGTAGCCCAAAACTTTCGCTCTAACCAAACAGTTTTACTGATACACAATCATTAAAAAAAAAAAAGAGGTTTAACATAACCGACTTAATCGCTACCACATAAACAACAAAAGTTTTATTCTCCCCAACATTCTGGTCAACAAAATCATTATTACAGGCAGTCATTCAATTTCAAGACAATCATCGATCACAGCTTTGAACAGACCATTTCGTTCAACCAGTCAAAAACAACAACTATAGTAAAAGCTACAGCGCGATCAATGTTCGCCCATTTACGAACTCGCGATGAGATTTGTTTCTTCTGGTGTAACCGGAGCCCTAGAGAGGGTCCGTATCCTCATTAATTGTTCTCAGGGGGAGGCTGAAGATTGCCGAGGAGAGCAACTATGGTTATCTTACCTTTACTCTAGCCCTATGTAATGTAGCTGCACAATCAGTCTAGTCTATGCCTCGCGTTGTGTTCAATACATGTGCCTACAATACTAGCCGACCTCGGTATTCAGAGGAAACCCTGTGTGTTTCTTAGTAATCTAGACTGTGTGTTACATAAATATTGTGATATGTGTTTTGGATGTTAGAGTTTGCCACGTACAGTACAGTTTTAACAACACATGTTTACAGGACAACAGTCAAGGAGAGGCAGAAGTTACAATACATGACACGAAAGCAAGCTCACACACTTGCGTTCGTTCACCGACACACGCATGTTCACGCTCACCTCTCGTACGTACAGTGATGTTCACCATAACTCATAGGAAACAGTTACAAGGTTTTATTTTACACTATATTACATGAAAAGCAAGTAAACAAACCCATCAAACAAAGCACCAAACAATCCTTAACTTTACCTAGCGATTACCCTAACTCCGATTAATAACTAACACCTACGGCTCCTTTCTTATGTATGCCTATCTCGTTCCTGCTGGCTGTTTCACACACAAGACAGACACGGCAACAATACGTATACTCAACACTGAAAGACGGAACGAACATGCAAACGTTCAGCATTTAAATGCAACGCTGAGAGACAACGATCAAGCAAAACACACAGCATTTGTTCAACGCTGAGAGACAACAAACAAGCAGAACACACAGCATTTGTTCAACGCTGAGAGACAACAAACAAGCAAGACACACAGCATTTGTTCAACGCTGAGAGACAACAAACAAGCAGAACACACAGCATTTGTTCAACGCTGAGAAACAAAACGAACTACGAAACAGAGACAGAGTACACACTTGTGCAGCGTGTAAGAAAGAGAGAGAAAAAGACGAGGGAAAGAGAGCAAGCACTTATTCAGCGCTGACTGACGAGACTTGCAGAGCCGGCCTCTTTTATAGTCTCTCAAAGACTCGGTACTAATCTTCTGTGATCGCTGTGGGCTGGCTGTAAGGGAGGGGATGGGGGTATCTACAGGAAAGGCGAGGGTAGAAGGAAGGTGGGGTCACTGAGTACCTGCAACTCTGAGCTAGTAGGGCTCTCCCGCTACACTGGTCACCAAGCCTACCGTTTACAAACGCATGCGCACTAATTGGGATTCCCCCAATTTCCTCGACCTTGACCTCAGGACTCTCGAAGCCACTACTTCGGCGTTCAAGTTAGCTCGTGCATACCGAGTAGCTGGCAACTTTGCTTCCGAAGTTCCCACTTTCAAAGTTAATTTCATCATTTATACGACGATATCGCATCTTAAAGGTCCTTACCCATCTAAAAGAAACCTCCAACGCATGCTACAATTGCATGAGATTCTGGTTTTAATGGCAGCTCATTGGGAAATGAGCTCAGACACAATATTGAAGACGTGAAATGCGTCAATCGAGCAACTGTCGTAACTTGACTACAATGAGACGGTCGACTACCTTGCACCATAAACACGAACTGTGAAACTGTGACATTCTTGTTTAATTTAGGTGAAAAGCTTGAAACAGCGGGGCTCAAAACCGACAGGACGATCATTTGACTGACCGAAAAAAACGTGCTCGAGTCATTCGGCGAAGATGGTGAGCTTTCAAACTACCGCGACTGAATAACTGATAACACGTCTTTGCATAATTCTTTTTCTAGACGAGTAGCATAGTGCAGTGGTTACGGATTCGGAATTTCAATCCGACGCTCTGGGTTCAAGTGGCGCTGGGAGCTAATTCTTTTTTTTTTTTTTAATTAACCTTTTTTTTTAATAGACCTCAATTGCATGCAGACTGCAACAACCGGTTTTTGCCTCTGTGTTAAATTTTTTTAAACGAGTAAAGAAACTGTCCTATGCTTTCCCAAAAAAATCGAATCTTGACTTTTAACTGTACATAACCATGCATCGCCATCGTAATCAAAAATTAACAAGGGAAAACAAATTAAAACACCGATGAACAGTATTGTCTTTTCTAAACTTCTTAACAGACATTTCCCCAATAAATAAGGAACAAGTCACTAAACTTAGTTATTTACGGTCTACTGCATAATGTTCTTCCTTTTAAACTTTACCAGTAACCCAAAGTTTCCCTATAACCATTCTATGTTTGTCCAACAAAGAGTTTTACCGATATAAAATTGTTGTACTTATTGTGAGAACGAAATTGATTATATACTGTTCAAAAAAAGAAACGCATAGTTGCTACTTGCCAAATTTGTTTTATTTTTCGAAAAAATTAACAGAAAATCCAATATTTAGATTATTTGTTTGAAATTTGGTATGGACACAGTTGAATGCACACACAGTTCATTTGCATCTTCAAATCAATCAGTCAATCAATACGATTGGGTGCCGAGGCTGTCAAGTCAGTAGGGGGTGTGACTGCCTTGAGCAGCAACAACTGCCCGGCACCTTCTGGGCATGGACTAGATCAGATGCCGGATATCTTGCTGTGGGATGGTGTCCCACTCCTCCTGAAGTGCCTGCAATAGATCGCGGTGATTTGCCGGCGCTTCTTCTCGCCTGCGCACACGTCTGTCCAATTCATCCCAGAGGTGTTCTATCGGGTTCATGTCTGGCGACATGGATGGCCAGGGAAGCACCTGGACATGGTGGTCGGTGAGGAACTGGGTGGTGAGTCGTGCTGTGTGCGGGCGAGCGTTGTCCTGCTGGAATATGGCATCCTGGTCAGCCAGAAGAGGAAGGGCGTGTGGGCGCAGAATTTCCTCCACGTATCGCTGGGCAGTTATGCGCCCTTGGACGTGCACCAGGGTGCTCCTTCCAGCGGTATTGATCGCCCCCCACACCATGACGCCTCCACCACCATGAACGGGTGCCTCATCCACACAGTTGGGCGCGTAACGTTCGTTTACTCTCCGGTAGACCCTCCTCCGACCATCATGTCGCTGGAGCAGGAAGTAGGACTCGTCGCTGAACCACACGTGTCTCCAGTGATTCCGGACGGTCCAGCGAAGGTGCTGGTTGCCCCACTGCACTCGGTTCTGGCGATGGCGGCGGGTGAGGACAGCTCCTCTGTGAGGTCTGCGAGCTCTCAAACCAGCTTCATGCAGGCGGTTCCGCACGGTCTGGTCCGATAATCGGTGTGGCCCGGGGAGAGCCTGGACAGAAGATGAGGCCGACAGGAAACGATTCCGGAGGTGGCGGAGCCGTATGAAGCGGTCGTGAGCAGCAGTTGTCGCCCTTGGTCTTCCCGCTCGTGGCAAGTCAGCAACGGAGCCAGTGGCTTGAAACCTGACCCACAGTCTACTGATGGTGCTCTGGGACACGTGGAAGTGCCTGGCGATTGCACTTTGACTTTGGCCTGCTTGTAAACGACCCAATGCAATTTGGCGGTCTTTTCTGCTCAATCGGGCCATCTTTCGTCGCTGAATTGTCGTCTGATTTCTTTGTGGCGAACAATCCGCTTTTATGGGTTTTGGAAGACATGGTGAGAGCTCAATATTCCCCGAGTTTCACGAGATTACACTGAAGCATGACGAGTGGTCATGCCAAATGAGCAATTTTGACATTGTAGCCACTGATAACGCATGCGTCACGTGCAGAGCTCACTTGTGGCAATGGACGAAAGGTCGACGACCAGATAAACATTTTGTGCAGTTTGGTGGATATCCTTGTAGCCATATAACTAAATTAACCAAATATTACAAGCTATGCGTTTCTTTTTTTGAACAGTATAGTGATTGTTTTTGGATTTTTTTTGTGCCCCAAAATTATGTTCACTCGGAAATGCGTTGAGGATAAAGTGATTTGTAAATATAATATGATTATTAAAAATTACCGTAAAGGAAGTTGTTTGGGCGTGTTCAAAATACATTTAGAAATAGTATTGTTAACGATATAGGTACATTTAAAGTAGAACAATTATATAAAAAGCAGAAAAAAAGAAAAAAAAGATCAATGAAGAGGGATACTCCCAGCAAAACAAAAATAAATAAATAAATAAAGGGTTGAAGCAAGCAGCTGAGATCCCCCCTCCCCCCCCCAAAAAAAAAAGTTCAACATAATCATTTACTCTTCTCCTAACATTCAAGCCAACAAAGTCATTTGTCATAGACAGTCATTCGATTCCAAGACAATCATCACAGGTTTGAACCGACCCTTTCGTTTAACCATTCAAAAAAACAACAGCAATAACGCTGTTAGTACTACAGCGCGCTCAACGTTCGCCTTTTTGAACTCGCGATGAGATTTTCTTCTGGTGGCAAGCTTACCGTTAACAAACGCATGCGTACTAGTTAGGATTCCCCCAATTTTCGCGACCTTGACCGAATACTCTCGAAGTCACCACTCCGGCGTTCATGCATAGTGAACAGTTGGAAAGTTAAACTTCGGGAGTTCCCACTTCCGAAAGAGGCCTCTACTTCCAGTGTTGCTGACTTCCTCCTCATGCATACGGGCCCAGGAGGGTTACTTTCACGTGCGTTTTTCGCAATATTGCGGATTCTTTGCTCGCCTGCAAAGAGATACAGGCAAGTCTGAGTACCGGTTTTTGCTGTCACAGCAAAGGCAGGGAAGCTGTCAAGACGACCACAAAGCGTAGTGGGTCATTGTCGCCGATTTGTGTGATTTTTGCACAATCAACGTTGGGATCGAAAAATGGCTTTTGGTCCTTAACTTTTTTTGGGCAGTGTACATTGGAAGTTTTGTATTGAAGGTAAACCCCCGCTTTCCCACACATTTCCCCTCACCATCATATGGAAATAAAGAACCTGGTAATTTAACCTGTGTCAGTTTGTTTTGATTTTGTTTTGCGAGAAAGGGGCACTCGGTTATATTTGACCCCGTAATCAGGGTAAGTTACATTTGGCACTCGGTTACATTTGGCGCTGCGAGCAAGGGTGGGTTGGGGGTGTTACTGTCAGGGCTAGGATTAGTGTTAGGTTAGGGGACCCCGTCGCACAGGGAGACATGCAGTCCGGACGCGAACTGATGTGGAGACGGAGACAGACGTGTGAGAGTTGGAGAGAGTCCGGGCGTGACATTCACGGCGGCGGCTTTGTGTTTAACAATTATTTTTAGTCTGATAGTCCGTGGAGGAAGGACTACAGGGATTAACATTTTTTTGACACGTCACAAGAAAGACTATAGTGATTAACATTCTTCAGACGTTTATAGAGGACTATTTGCATACCGTGCAAAAGGAAAGAGTTGGGGAGTGGATCATCCCTGGAAAAGTGTGTTTGATTGTGTTGTATTGATTTGATATTATGACTGACATGTGTAGTTGTATGTTTGATTACGCTACATGGTGGCGATGTGATGACTAATACTTCTGGTTGGGTTGTATGTATGCTGGGTGGTGTGGTTTTTTTTTTTAGTTGCCAGTAAGAGCTTGGTTTGACTTGCGTTATACACGTGTTGACAAGTTTCAAATGACCTTCTGGGTTAAATAAAGAAACATAAACATCAACACAGGTCAACTCGACAAATTACCAACATTTTAAAATTTTACACATTTTAAAATACCAACATGGATGAATCTGGTTTGGAATCCACTTCGGCAGCTGATTTTTCACAGACACCGTTGGGGCTGGGAAGGGGAAGGCTTGTAAGAGAAGCAGGGGATTTACAGAAAATGGCTACTGAGTTGGGTAGCATGAGGAAAAGCTTTGAGACAAGATCAACCCCGAAAGTTATGGTTTCAAAACCCCCCAAAGTCAGGAAGTTCTATGGAGACATCAGAGAGGATGGGAGGTACTCTGTTAAGGACTTCATAGAAGAAATTAGCAGTGCTGTGAGGGATTTCTGGAGAGAAGAACAGATTCGATATGTGACTCAGCATGTAGGTAGCCCTATAGGTACGGGTGGCTCAAAAGTGCAGTCTGTAGTATCTTGGTAGATAGGCGACTGGAGATTGGGTAAAGAATAAGCCTATTGCGGATCCAGGCATGTCGTAAGAGGCGACTTAGGATTCCTGTAAATATGTTCTAAGGTTTACTTTGTTGTTTAAATTTTGTTGTTGACATTTTCAATTTTTTTTAATGCAATCACAAAGAGATAACTGAGCATGAGGATAGATTTTGAGGGTAGTATTAATCAGCCTGTTTTGTCCGCCCTTGGTGCATGTTGTTTAGCTTTAAATAGCACTCGACATTTGAGGTCTAGGAGTTGGTCTGCAGGTCTGGAGAGTATGAACCTGTAAGTTGGTCGCTGTGACTTGTATGTACAGTGTCGGTACTGTAAAAGGCTGGACTGTTAAGAGGTATAAGAACACAAGTGATGGATAGTAGTATACTGTTCAAAAAAAGAAACGCATAGTTGCTACTTGCCAAATTTGTTTTATTTTTCGAAAAAATTAACAGAAAATCCAATATTTAGATTATTTGTTTGAAATTTGGTATGGACACAGTTGAATGCACACACAGTTCATTTGCATCTTCAAATCAATCAGTCAATCAATACGATTGGGTGCCGAGGCTGTCAAGTCAGTAGGGGGTGTGACTGCCTTGAGCAGCAACAACTGCCCGGCACCTTCTGGGCATGGACTGGATCAGATGCCGGATATCTTGCTGTGGGATGGTGTCCCACTCCTCCTGAAGTGCCTGCAATAGATCGCGGTGATTTGCCGGCGCTTCTTCTCGCCTGCGCACACGTCTGTCCAATTCATCCCAGAGGTGTTCTATCGGGTTCATGTCTGGCGACATGGATGGCCAGGGAAGCACCTGGACATGGTGGTCGGTGAGGAACTGGGTGGTGAGTCGTGCTGTGTGCGGGCGAGCGTTGTCCTGCTGGAATATGGCATCCTGGTCAGCCAGAAGAGGAAGGGCGTGTGGGCGCAGAATTTCCTCCACGTATCGCTGGGCAGTTATGCGCCCTTGGACGTGCACCAGGGTGCTCCTTCCAGCGGTATTGATCGCCCCCCACACCATGACGCCTCCACCACCATGAACGGGTGCCTCATCCACACAGTTGGGCGCGTAACGTTCGTTTACTCTCCGGTAGACCCTCCTCCGACCATCATGTCGCTGGAGCAGGAAGTCGGACTCGTCGCTGAACCACACGTGTCTCCAGTGATTCCGGACGGTCCAGCGAAGGTGCTGGTTGCCCCACTGCACTCGGTTCTGGCGATGGCGGCGGGTGAGGACAGCTCCTCTGTGAGGTCTGCGAGCTCTCAAACCAGCTTCATGCAGGCGGTTCCGCACGGTCTGGTCCGATAATCGGTGTGGCCCGGGGAGAGCCTGGACAGAAGATGAGGCCGACAGGAAACGATTCCGGAGGTGGCGGAGCCGTATGAAGCGGTCGTGAGCAGCAGTTGTCGCCCTTGGTCTTCCCGCTCGTGGCAAGTCAGCAACGGAGCCAGTGGCTTGAAACCTGACCCACAGTCTACTGATGGTGCTCTGGGACACGTGGAAGTGCCTGGCGATTGCACTTTGACTTTGGCCTGCTTGTAAACGACCCAATGCAATTTGGCGGTCTTCTCTGCTCAATCGGGCCATCTTTCGTCGCTGAATTGTCGTCTGATTTCTTTGTGGCGAACAATCCGCTTTTATGGGTTTTGGAAGACATGGTGAGAGCTCAATATTCCCCGAGTTTCACGAGATTACACTGAAGCATGACGAGTGGTCATGCCAAATGAGCAATTTTGACATTGTAGCCACTGATAACGCATGCGTCACGTGCAGAGCTCACTTGTGGCAATGGACGAAAGGTCGACGACCAGATAAACATTTTCTGCAGTTTGGTGGATATCCTTGTAGCCATATAACTAAATTAACCAAATATTACAAGCTATGCGTTTCTTTTTTTGAACAGTATACTTTCAGAAGGGTCTCTGTGGTTTGGCTAGTTTTAGTTTTATCGTTGTTCTCTGCCTTAATGTTTAGAGGAAGGAGATGGTTTGCCGATGACGGAGTGGGTTCAAGTCCACCGAGAACGGTTGTTACAGGCACATCAACTGGCGAACCGGAATCTACAGCAAGCAGCACATGAGCGAAAGAGGCGCCTTGATAAGAAAGTCAGAGGAACGTGTCTTGTTGCGGGATCACGGTATAGGTAGACACAAAATCCACGATGCATGGAAATCAGAGATTTTTGTGGTGGTCGAAATACCCGATCAGGGCCCGTATGCATCAACTTGGAAGTCAGAAACACTGGAAGTAGAGGCCTCTTTTGGGCCCGTATGCATGAGGAGGAAGTCAGCAACACTGGAAGTAGAGGCCTCTTTCGGAAGTGGGAACTCCCGAAGTTTAACTTTCAAACTGTTCACTATGCATGGACGCCGGAGTGGTGACTTCGAGAGTATTCGGTCAATGTCGCGAAAGTGAGAACATTGCACGGGATTCTCTACTACTGAGCTTGGTAGCAAAACAAAAAGCAAAAACTTGCGAAAAAGGACCTTGTTTTGGACCGTTCAGCTCGAACACATTGCACAAGCCACATGGACAAACCATTATGCACGTGCAAACACTGCTGTTTATGTGTGAGATGCTGTCACTTGCTTGGCTTTTTGAGAAGACATACCACCAGTATTAGGCATTATCTGACACTGCCTTTACGACGAAAATTGAACGAGTTTGAGACGAGCTGTTGAGCTGATGTTAACCCGTGATTTGTAAAAATGTAAAATTTTTTACAAATCACGTTTTTGCGCCCGATATTTTCTTGTCATCTCCAAAGTCAAGGGACAAAAACGAAATCCCTTGACTTTTGGGGTAGCGCGACTGTTAATTTTAAGATTTTTTTTTCTTTTTTCATTACTAGGATGTCCCATCTTTGGGAAATTCCGGTCGCTTCCTCCCAGTGGAAAGCTAGCAGTGACAGAGTCGCATTACCCCAAAGGCACGGGATCTATTAGTCCCGTTTCGCCGGTATCCCAATTCGCCCCCATCCCATTTTGGCGACATTTCTCAGGCCAAGTGTCATGTTACCACCATGTCATGTACCATTAGCTCCACATCCCATTTTGGCGCAATCCCGTTTCGCCGTTATCCCATTTTGCCCCCATCCCATTTTCGCGACATTTCACAGGCCAAGTGTCATTTTACCACCGTGTCATACCACTAGCGCCACATTCCATTTTGTCGCCATGCCGTTTTGCCGTCATCCCATTTCGCCGCCATCCCTATTTCGCGACATTTTGGATTGTTGCAAAATTGGGATTTGGCGAAAACGGAATGTCTTCCTAGTTGAATAACGCAGTATAGTAGTATAGTGAGGCTTGGCAAGAAGAATAAATAAAAAATGGGATGGCGGCCAAATGGGATGGTGTCAAAATGGGATGTCGCGCAATTGTTATGACACGGTAGTAAAATGACGCTTGGCTTGTGAAATGTCGCGACAATGGGATGGGGGCAAAATGGAATGCGGTGAAACGGCATGGCGGCCAAATGGGATATGGTGTCAAAATGGGATGTTGCGCTATTGTTATGACATGTTAGTAAAATGACGTTTGGCTTGTGAAATGTCGCGAAAATGGGATGGGGCAAAAAATGGGACGGCGGCAAAATGGGATTGCACCAAAATGGGATGTGGAACTAAAACCACCCCCACCACTTAGCGTAGAGGCTCTAAACAAGAAAAATAATAATAATAAAAGGCATGCATTACTTTGTGGAATGCGATATTTTTCCATTTTTACATTTTTACAAATCGCGGTTTTAGGTTCGACGTGATTTGTAAAATATTTTTACATTTTTACAAATCACGGGTTAACAGCTGTTGCATGGTTCCAAGATGGTGTCCCCAAGCGAGAAGTGGCCAGGCGACTTCACGTGTCCATCTCGGTCATTGTCAGACTGATTCAATGTTTCACAGCCACTGGGAGGGTCCAGGAAAGACGCAGACCTGGGCGACCAAAGAAGACAACTCCACGTGAAGATCGTCTCATTGAACGACTAGCAAACAAGAACAGCCTCTTCCAGCATTATTCGAAGGCAGCTGAGGGTGGCTACTAACACCACCATACGGAATCGTCTTCATGGGTTTAACCTCCGTTCTCGTCGCCCAGCTGTACGGCCACGCTTAACTCCAGCCCATAGGGCAGCACGCCGCGCCTTCTGCAGACGTCACGTGAGGTGGACAACATCAGCAATGGTCCCAGGTCCTGTTCAGTGATGAATCACGCTTCACCCTGAACCACAACGACGACCGACTGAGGGTCTGGAGGCGCCAAGGGGAACGCTAAATTGACGCCACTGTCCAAGAAAAGGTGGCCTTTGGTGGAGGTTCTGTAATGGTCTGGGGGGCCTTCAACCTTCACCACAGAACACCCTTGTTTCATGTACAGGGTAACCTGACTGGCCTCCGATACCGGGATGAGATCCTTCGACCGCTGGCTGTGCCTACACTGCAGCAGATGGGACCGCAGGCTGTCTACCAGGATGACAACGCTCGCCCCCACAGGGCAAGGGTGGTCAACGACTTCCTGCAGCAGTCAGGGCCCGTATGCATGAACTAGAAGTAAGAAACACTGGAAGTAGAGGCCTCTTTTCGAAGTGGGAACTCCCGAAGTCAACTATCTAACTGTTCACTATGCATGAACTGACTTGAACGCCAAAGTAGTGACATCGAGAGTATTAAGGTCAAGGTCGGGGAAATTGGGGGAATCCCTACTAATACGCATGCGCACGTTTCTATCAACATGGCAGTCAACGAAAATGGCAAGGCACGTGTGCCGCTCAAAAAGAAAGTAGACACGGAAGGGCGTTCTGCACCTTTTTCAGATGGTGAAATTGCTGTACTCTTGACAGAAGTGTTTTACGAAAGAACGGTTATTCTGTCCAAATTTCAGAACAGTCTAACTGTTAAACATAAAGACGCTGTCTGGTCCAAAATTGCCAAAGAAGTGTCAGTCTCTCTCTCTCTCTCTCTCTCTCTCTCTCTCTCTCTCTCTCTCTCTCTCTCTCTCTCTCTCTCTCTTACGACACACGCACACACAGACAAACGTACACTCATGCACATACTGACACTATGACACAAGTGACACTGACGGCACACATAAACACACACACACACACCACACACTGCACACACACACACACGCGCGCGCGCTCGCGCGCACACATATACACACACACACGCACCCATACACGCACGCACAGTCACAAACAAATAACCACACACTCACTCTCTCTCACTTTCTCTCATTCTCTCTCAATCTACACTCATACACACACTGAAACTATGATGACACAAGTGACACGTCACACACACACACACACATACACACACACACACACACACACACACACACACACACACACACACTGTGACACACACACATACTCACCGTAGTGACACACATATACACACGCGCGTACAGTTGAAAGTCAAGACATGATATGATTTTTTCAAAGCATAGGAAGGTTTCTTTTGCAAATGAATAAAATTAACACAGAGGCAAAACCCGGTTTTTGCAGCCGGAATGCAATTGCGGAGGCTTAAAAAGGAAAAGATTAATAAAAAAAATATATAGCTCCCGGCGGAACTTGAACCCGGAGCGAATGAACGAGAGTCCGGAACCGTTACCACTGCACTATGTTACTCGTGTAGAATAGAGGCATGATGAAAAAAGGCATTCTGAGTTATTCAGTCGTGCTGGTTTGAAAGCTCGCCACCTTCGCCGATTGACTCGAGCACGTTTTTTTCGGTCAGTAACTGATCGAACTGTCGCTTTTGAGTCACTCTGTTTTAAGCATTTCACCTAAATTAAACAAGAATGTCACAGTCCGTGTCTATGGTGCAAGGTAGGAGACCGTCTCATTGTAGCCAAGTTACGACAGTTGCTCGATTGACGCATTTCACGTCTTCGATATTGTGTCTGAGATCATTTCCCAATGAGCTGCCTTTAAAAACGGAATGTCCTGCAATTGTAGTATGCGCTGGAGGTTTCTTTTGGATGGGTAAGGACCCTTGAGATGCGATATCGTCGTATAATTATGTCAAGCGAGAGGCCCTTGACATTGGAAGTGGGAACTTCGAAAGCAAAGTTGCCAGCTACTCGGTATGCACGAGCTAAATTGAACGCCGAAGTAGTGGCTTCGAGAGTTCTGAGGTCAAGGTCGAGAAAATTGGGGGAATCCCAATTAGTGCGCATGCGTTTGTAAACGGTAGGCTTGGTGACCAGAAGAAACGAATCTCATCGCGAGTTCGTAAATGGGCAAACGTTGATCGCGCTGTAGCTTTTACTATAATTGTTGTTTTTAACTGGTTGAACGAAAGCTGTGATAATTGTCCTTAAATAGAATGACTTTCTATAATAATGATTTCGTTGACCAGAATGTTGGGGACAATAAAAAAAGGTTGTTTATGTGGTAGCGAAGTCGGTTAACTTAAAACTCTTTTTGTAGTGTTTTTTTTAATGATTGTGTATCGGTAAAACTGCTGGACAAAAATAGTTTGGTCAGAGCGAATGTTTGTGTTACTGGTAAATTTAAAAAGGCAGAACTCCATTTTTTGGGAATCAAGATATAAGGTGTAGTGAAAAGAAAATAAGTTCAGCGAATTTCATATTATTTGAGAAAATGTGTGTCCGAATTTTTAAAACAGAAAAATTGTTGTACTTAGGTGTTTGTAAATTACGTTTGTCCTCGTTAATTGTGAAGAGGATGTATGTTTATATAAAGTTCAAAGTCAAGATTGGATTTTTGTAGCCTACGTGCGTGTGTGCATGTGTATTAGACATAATACATAGACATAGAACACTTTATTATCTCAATTACGATAAACTCGGGTGTGGTGAATCACAATAAACAGCATAAAACGTAAGAACATGAATAAAATATCAAGGCGCAAATATAGTCAGCTCATCATAGTGTGGGGAGTGGGTACACACACACACACACACACACACACACACACATACACACACACACACACACACACACACACCGTCGAACACACACATAACGTCGAACACACACACACACACACACACACACACACACACACACACACACACACACACACCGTCGAACACACACACACCGTCGAACACACACACACCGTCGAACACACACATAACATCGAAAACACACACACACACACACACACACACACACACACACAAACAAACACACACACAAACACACACACACAAACACACAAACAAACACACACACACACACACACACGGCACGCGCGAACACGCAAACAAACGTATGAAGGAACAGACGCACAATTATACCCGCACGCACGCACACACAGGCAGACAGGCACTCGCACAAATACATACACACACACACACACACACACACACACACACACACACACACACACACACACACACACACAGATAAAGCAATGACAAAACAAATAGCAGAAACTTACACTTCAACACTCGAACACACACGCACACACACACACACACACGCACACGCACACAAACACACGCACGCACGCACACAAACACACACACACACACACACACACACACACACACACACACACACACACTCACACATGCACACAACGACGCCCATTTTCATAGAAACACAGTAACCCCCTCGTATAAGCGGGAATGAAAGAGTGGTGGCCAATGACCCAGAACAAACAAAAGTCAAAGCTGGCAACTCAGGTTTGTATTCAGGGAAATTTGCACGAAATGCATGCAGAAGATACGACTTTTCCCTCTATTTTCTCTCTTTGGGAGCGTCAGCTCGGTTTGACATGAAAAACTGAAGAAAAGCCCTGCCTTTTTGCACTGAGAAACTGTGGAAGTAGCGTGTTTACTACTGGGTCTGGCTGTAGTACATTTACCCTCATTTACTTCCTCGTTAGCTTCCAAAGTAAACTCTTTTTTCGTCCCATGCATGCGAAAGTGAGGATGTACTTCCGATGTCACTCAAAACTTTAGAAGTAGTCGCAAAATACCCTGAGTTACTTCCTCGCTTTGCTTCGAGGTAAACCCTTTTTCCGGCCCATGCATACGAAAGTGAGGCAAGTACTTCCGATGTCACTCAAAACTTCGGGAGTTGTCGCGAACTTCCCCCATAAGCATACGGGCCCTGGGCCCGTGTGCATGAACAAGAAGTAAGAAACACTGGAAGTAGAGGCCTCTTTTCGAAGTGGGAACTCCCGAAGTCAACTTTCTAACTGTTCACTATGCATGAACTGACTTGAACGCCAAAGTAGTGACATCGAGAGTATTAAGGTCAAGGTCGGGGAAATTGGGGGAATCCCTACTAATACGCATGCGCACGTTTCTATCAACATGGCAGTCAACGAAAATGGCAAGGCACGTGTGCCGCTCAAAAATAAAGTAGACACGGAGGGGCGTTCTGCACCTTTTTCAGATGGTGAAATTGCTGTCCTCTTGAGAAGTGTTTTACGAAAGAACGGTTATTCTGTCCAAATTTCAGAACAGTCTAACTGTTAAACATAAAGACGCTGTCTGGTCGAAAATTGCCAAAGAAGTGTCGGTCTCTCTCTCTCTCTCTCTCTCTCTCTCTCTCTCTCTCTCTCTCTCTCTCTCTCTCTCTCTCTCTCTCTCTCTCTCTCTCTCTCTCTTACGACACACGCACACTCATACACATACTGACACTATGACACAAGTGACACTGACGGCACACATAAACACACACACCACACACTGCACACGCGCGCGCGCGCACACACATATACACACACACACGCACCCATACACGCACGCACACAGTCACAAACAAATAACCACACACTCACTCTCTCTCACTCTCTCTCATTCTCTCTCAATCTACACTCATACACACTCTGAAACTATGATGACACAAGTGACACGGGGCACACACACACACACACACACACACACACACACACACACACACAAACACACACACACACTCACCGTAGTGACACACGCATACACACGCGCGTACAGTTGAAAGTCAAGACATGATATGATTTTTTCAAAGCATAGGAAGGTTTCTTTTGCAAATAAATAAAATTAACACAGAGGCAAAACCCGGTTTTTGCAGCCGGAATGCAATTGCGGAGGCTTAAAAAGAAAAAGATTAATAAAAATAATAAAACAAAAAAATATATAGCTCCCGCGGCGGAACTTGAACCCGGAGCGATTGAACGAGAGTCCGGAACCGTTACCACTGCACTATGTTACTCGTGTAGAATAGAGGCATGATGAAAAAAGGCATTCTGAGTTATTCAGTCGTGCTGGTTTGAAAGCTCGCCACCTTCGCCGAATGACTCGAGCACGTTTTTTTCGGTCAGTAACTGATCGAACTGTCGGTTTTGAGTCACTCTGTTTAAAGCATTTCACCTAAATTAAACAAGAATGTCACAGTCCGTGTCTATGGTGCAAGGTAGGAGACCGTCTCACGATTGTAGCCAAGTTACCACAGTTGCTCGATTGACGCATTTCACGTCTTCGATATTGTATCTGAGATCATTTCCCAATGAGCTGCCTTTAAAAACGGAATGTCCTGCAATTGTAGTATGCGCTGGAGGTTTCTTTTGGATGGGTAAGGACCCTTGAGATGCGATATCGTCGTATAATTATGTCAAGCGAGAGGCCCTGGAAACTAACATTGGAAGTGGGAACTTCGAAAGCAAAGTTGCCAGCTACTCGGTATGTACGAGCTAAATTGAACGCCGAAGTAGTGGCTTCGAGAGTTCTGAGGTCAAGGTCGAGAAAATTGGGGGAATCCCAATTAGTGCGCATGCGTTTGTAAACGACCAGAAGAAACAAATCTCATCGCGAGTTCGTAAATGGGCGAACGTTGATCGCGCTGTAGGTTTTACTATAATTGTTGTTTTTGACTGGTTGAACGAAAGGGTCGGTTCAAAGCTGTGATGATTGTCCTTAAATAGAATGACTGTCTATGATAATGATTTCGTTGACCAGAATGTTGGGGACAATAAAAAAAACAACTTTGTTTATGTGGTAGCGAAGTCGGTTAACTTAAAACTCTTTTTGTAGGTTTTTTTATGATTGTGTATCGGTAAAACTGCTGGACAAAAATAGTTTGGTCAGAGCGAAAGTTTGTGTTACTGGTAAATTTGAAAAAGCAGAACTCCATTTTTTGGGAATCAAGATATAAGGTGTAGTGAAAAGAAAATAAGTTCAGCGAATTTCATATTATTTGAGAAAATGTGTGTCCGAATTTTTAAAACAGAAAAATTGTTGTTGTGTTTGTAAATTATGTTTGTCCTCGTTAATTGTGAAGAGGATGTATGTGTCACAGGGGAAACCGGAATCCAGGGGGATCTGGAATCGCCCTAGGGGAAATTGGAATTCTAGTTTCCCCTAGGGGAAACTGGAATTCCAATATCAACTGGAAAATATCTAGTGGAGATTGGAATTCTAGTTTCACCTAGGGGAAACTGGAATCCTTTCTCTAGGGGAAACTGGAATTTTGATTTGCCCTAGGGGAAATTGGAATTTGTATTATAAATGGTTTTACTGCTGATAAAGAACTATATTTGAATGTTAACGTGAGTGATACTGTGTGTGTATGGTTAACAATTATTTATTTTCATTCCAACAATGACAATTAAAAGATATTCTAGCGAAAATAAAACACAATCAATGACCAGCCATGCATGTGTAATGTTCTATTCGGTATTCTTGCATGCTTTGCTGTCTGTGTGACACTTGGTGCCACATTCAAGTCCTGCTTTTCTGCAGCAACAGCGCTTTGTAGTACACGGCCCTTTACACTTGCACACGCTGGCACCAGATGGCACCCTTGAACCCGTATCACGCCATTTCACGGAGAGACGACACGCTTTGATGAGAGATATTTCCTCAAGCAAGTCTGGGTTAACCTCATTCAGGCTTTCAAAATGTACACTTCTCAAATCGGAAAGTTCTTCGCCTGCGATCCACGGCCCGAGGATTCCGGTGGCGGAGTACAATTTGTACAGGTGCCTTTGTCCACCAACAGGCTTTGACATGAGTACTTTGCACGGTAACAAGCGAGCATCACTATTAGCTCTGTCTACCTTGTGGATGTTCAAGCCCACAGTATCACCAAGAGAGTACACCTTCGTTCTCGAAGCCACTTTCTTCACGTACCGTGATTCTTGTTTCTTCGCGGCTTTCAAATATTTTTTTCTTGCTTGCATCCTTTTCTCTCTGTGTGAGTCACCTTCATCAACGTCAAACATTTGACTTCGCCTCCATGTCACAAACTGGCCGATCTTATGCATTCCTCGAATGGATTGTCTTCCACAGGTATGAATTCGGCATCATGTACTTCAGTAACAGACACTACAGCGTGGCTACTTGTGTTCACCGACTGTCCATGGATCATGTTTCTACTTGGACACTCTGTGCCTGTGGCAATCATTCGGTGATCATGTAACAAAATGTATTCTCTGCCGCGCTTTCCATGGCTATGGTTGCTGACAGATTCCTCCAGGCGCCGAGGTGTATGCTGTGACGAGTCCGATGTATGCGGCACAGATTCCTCCAGGCGCCGAGGTGTATGCTGTGACGAGTCCGATGTATGCGGCACAGATTCCTCCAGGCGCGGAGGTGTATGCTGTGACGAGTCCGATGTATGCGGCACAGATTCCTCCAGGCGCCGAGGTGTATGCTGTGACGAGTCCGATGTATGCGGCACAGATTCCTCCAGGCGCCGAGGTGTATGCTGTGACGAGTCCGAGGTATGCGGCACAGATTCCTCCAGGCGCCGAGGTGTATGCTGTGACGAGTCCGATGTATGCGGCACAGATTCCTCCATTTCAAGTTGCTGAAGAAAATCCTCGAGAAGGTCCTCTTCATACAAAATCCCTTGACGAGACAGTTCCTGCCACAAAGACGAATTTGTCCTTGGAGGTTGTCCAAAAACCAGTTGGTAAGGTGACTTTCCGGTGGTGTCCGAGATTGAGGTATTTATGGCATGTACGACAAATTTCAACCCTTTTGTCCATTCGGAGCCGTGTTTATCCATCCATTTGCCCAACTTGATCTCAAGGTCACCGTTCCCACGTTCCACACAACCTGTGTATGAAGGAACGAAATGATTAGGAACGTTACTTTTATTCTCATTTCTTTCAATTTCCTTATTTCTCCGGGCAATAGTTATGGTATTGATTTAAAGGGGCCCTCCATACTGTTTTTTGGCAAATCATTTTATTAGCCTATCAAAATCCTCACAATGGAAAATGTTTGTGACAAAATTTGTATGTCTCAGAAGTACCTTGACGTCCAAGCAAACAATCTTCCGACAGTTTATTTTGCCTAGTTTTCTTTAGATTATCGGAATCCTTACATTGGTAAATATCTGTGACCGAATTTGTATGTCTAAAGTTATGAGCCAAAAATAGTTCTATAGTCGGGTGAGAACGCCAATTTATCAAAAAAAAGAGTGAAGGTCTCCCCGACTGCATTGCATTCAGAGCGCTCATTGATGCAGTTTATTGTGGAGGAATGCTAGCTTCCTCGAGATTAAAACTTGGGTAAAATTTAGAACTTAGGAAGGTTGGGATTCAGGTCAGCTAATAAAAAGACAGGGCAACAATTGCTCTGGACGGGCCCTTTAATAAAGGTGTAGAAGACATCCACAATTCATTGTTAATGCTAATAACTTTAAAAAGCAAAATGTCAAAACTTCAAATATGTGACGTTTTCTGAGATTTTGGTCAAAATTTCAGTTGTTCATCTTACCTTGGGATTGGGGATGGCGGGGTCTGCCATGGATGATCACCATTCCAGGCCACATCGTTGTCAGCTCATTGATCACCCTCGCAGTGAATTCCCGCCCGTTGTCGGTCTGCATAATCTTTGGCGCACCGAATACACTGAACTGATTGATCATAGCATCGGCGACTTCTTGTGCGCATTTGGACTTTAATGCGTACGCCCAGCTGAATTTCGTGAAATGATCACGGGCATGCAGCACCCACTTGAAATCACCATCAGGTCTATTTCTGTAGTCAATGAGATCAACTTGCAGACGCAGAAGAAAGGTGAGATTGATCATCGGCTTCCCAGATGGTGCATTTTGGTGGACTTTTCTTGTTGAGCAAGATGTACACGTTTTCAGGAAAACATCAATTGCGTCATACTTTATTCCAGAGTAATTGGTTTTCACCTCGTGCCATGTTTTGTCGCGCCCAGAATGGCACACTTCCTCATGACACTTCTTGATGGTCTCAAAGGTGTCTTCTTTTGTAACAAGAGGAGTTTTCGCCTTCACGCAGTAAACAAGTGTCCGAGTTCCAATTGTTTGGAGGCAAAAATGTTGGCCAGCCCTGTGTTTGAACTTGGCTCCTTGTGCACATTTCGCTCCTTTGGCCAGCTGAAGAGCTTGAAGAATATGGTTGTATTTGCTCTGTGATGTACAAAACGCCTCCTTCTTATTATCTTCTAAAGTCATGATATGATCTTCCAAGAGTTGGTAAAATTTATCTTTTTGCTCCATGGTAGAACATGTACAAGTAAGTACAACTGGTTTCACATTACAGTAAAACTACTGTCGCCAACCTAGGCAAACATGAAAGCAAGTAGCAGATTTTCCAGAGTTGTGTGTAAACAGTGTTCACATTGTTAAATATAAGAATGATTAACTCACACCACCGATGTGTGCATGATTCAAACATGAAAGCAAGTAGCAGATTTTCCAGAGTTGTGTGTAAACAGTGTTCACATTGTTAAATATAAGAATGATCAACTCACACCACCGATGTGTGCATGATTATCATTCCTCATGCTTTAAACTAAAGGGAAGTATGACTGATGATTACATACTCGGCTTATTGTCGAACTATGAGCGAAGTAATAGTGTAGGTAGTCATGTTTAATTCGCTTTGTAATTTGCAAAACATTCCACAAAGCATGTGTTAAATGCAAAACAATGTTTGTGAATATAATATTTATCAGCAGTGAAACCATTCATAATACAAATTCCAATTTCCCCTAGGGCAAATCAGAATTCCAGTTTCCCCTAGAGAAAGGATTCCAGTTTCCCATAGGTGAAACTAGAATTCCAATCTCCACTAGATATTTTCCAGTTGATATTGGAATTCCAGTTTCCCCTAGGGGAAAATTTCCCCTAGGGCGATTCCAGATCCCCCTGGATTCCGG
Organism: Littorina saxatilis; assembly: GCF_037325665.1. Classification (NCBI taxonomy): domain Eukaryota; kingdom Metazoa; phylum Mollusca; class Gastropoda; order Littorinimorpha; family Littorinidae; genus Littorina; species Littorina saxatilis. The sequence continues at coordinate 14,809,729 of NC_090255.1, read as the reverse complement.
TTTCCCCTGTGACATATGTTTATATAAAGTTCAAAGTCAAGATTGGATTTTTGTAGCCTACGTGCGTGTGTGCATGTGTATTAGACATATACATAGACATAGAACACTTTATTATCTCAATTACGATAAACTCGGATGTGGTGAATCACAATAAACAGCATAAAACGTAAGAACATGAATAAAATATCTAGGCGCAAATATAGTCAGCTCATCATAGTGTGGGGAGTGGGTGCACACACACACACACACACACACACACACACACAGTCGAACACACTCATAACGTCGAACACACATACACACACACACACACACACACACACACACACACACACACACAAACACACACACACCGTCGAACACACATACACACCGTCGAACACACACACACCGTCGAACACACACATAACATCGAACACACACACACACACACACACACACACACACACACACACACATACACACACACTCACAAACGCACACACACACACACACACACGGCACGCGCGTACACGCAAACAAACGTATGAAGGAACAGACGCACAATTACACCCGCAATCACGCACACAGGCAGACAGGCACTCGCACAAATACACACACACACATACACACACACACACACACACACACACACACACACACACAGATAAAGCAATGACAAAAAAATAGCAGAAACTTACACTTCAACACTCGAACACACACACACACACACACACACACACACACACACACACACACACACACACACACACACACACACACATCCACACACACACGCACACAAACACACGCACGCACACACACACACACACACACACACATGCACACAACGACGCCCATTTTCATAGAAACACAGTAACCCTCTCGTATAAGCGGGAATGAAAGAGTGGTGGCCAATGACCCAGAACAAACAAAAGTCAAAGCTGGCAACTCAGGTTTGTATTCAGTGAAATTTGCACGAAATGCATGCACAAGATACAATTTTTCCCTCTATTTTCTCTCTTTGGGACTTTCATTTGCGTCAGCTCGGTTTGATATGAAAAACTGAAGAAAAGCCCTGCCTTTTTGCACAGTAACCCTCTCGTATAAGCGGGAATGAAAGAGTGGTGGCCAATGACCCAGAACAAACAAAAGTCAAAGCTGGCAACTCAGGTTTGTATTCAGTGAAATTTGCACGAAATGCATGCACAAGATACAATTTTTCCCTCTATTTTCTCTCTTTGGGACTTTCATTTGCGTCAGCTCGGTTTGATATGAAAAACTGAAGAAAAGCCCTGCCTTTTTGCACAGTAACCCTCTCGTATAAGCGGGAATGAAAGAGTGGTGGCCAATGACCCAGAACAAACAAAAGTCAAAGCTGGCAACTCAGGTTTGTATTCAGTGAAATTTGCACGAAATGCATGCACAAGATACAATTTTTCCCTCTATTTTCTCTCTTTGGGACTTTCATTTGCGTCAGCTCGGTTTGATATGAAAAACTGAAGAAAAGCCCTGCCTTTTTGCACTGAAAAACTGTGGAAGTAGCGTGTTTACTACTGGGTCTGGCTGTAGTACATTTACCCTCATTTACTTCCTCGTTAGCTTCCAAAGTAAACTCTTTTTTCGTCCCATGCATGCGAAAGTGAGGATGTACTTCCGATGTCACTCAAAACTTTAGAAGTAGTCTCAAAATACCCTGAGTTACTTCCTCGCTTTGCTTCGAAGTAAACCCTTTTTCCGGCCCATGCATACGAAAGTGAGGCAAGTACTTCCGATGTCACTCAAAACTTCGGGAGTTGTCGCGAACTTCCCCCATAAGCATACGTGCCCAGAATGGAGTGGCCAGCATGCAGTCCCGATCTCAACCCGATTGAGAACCTCTGGGATTAGTTGGATCGCAAAGTGAAGAGCAACCACCCCCCTCCCAGGGATGTCCAGCACCTCTACCAGATGCTGCAGGCTAAAGCGGGGCTCACACACAGGCGGAGCAAGCGGAGCAGGCTGCTCCGATCCTGCTCCGCTCTCCACCTGCCCTCTCACACACAAGCTCCGGTTCCGGAGCAGGCTGCTCCGATCCTGCTCCGGTAGGGGATTCCCCTATGATATGACGTAGTTTCTCCACTCGCGCTGTCTGATGGGAAATATTTGTACACGTGGATAAAAACACCGTGGCGGGAAAAAATACCGTGATGTTTACCAAAGGAGACAAAAGTCTTGTCTTTTATCGCAATTACTGAACATCTTTCTGAATGGACTCTGTATAAGTCAGAGTGTGTGCGTGTGTGCCATTGCGTTCGAGAGCTTTTCAGACACAACATATGTGAGTGTGGGGGTCGGGTGAAGAGAGAGGTGGACTAACAACTGTTGGGACATGTTTTAAGTTTTGGTTCTTTTTTGTTTTATCGAGTTATATCCGAAGCTTTAAAGATGTTCAATGTGAAAAGTTACACTAGCTTCCATGGAATCCATTCTTTTCTTTTAGATCTACTACTAACAATCTCTCTTGCAGACGGTTAGACTGTTGCTTTATGTTACGCGCAATATGGCTTTGATTTAGATATTTTCATTTTGTGTGTGGTTTGATTTAGCTTCATTCTACTCAGAAAAAATGTTTTAAACATGATTACAAAATCTTACTTTATGGATGTTTGCAAATAGAAACGTACGTGTGTCAACAGCGCAACAAGTTTCTAAAGAGGACGACATAGAACGCTCATGGCTGGGGGGTCCCAATTGTATTAGAGGTTCATTAGTTGAGGGTGCTAGGGGTCTGGACGTTTTGAAATCTAGATGAGAATATGTAGAATCTAGCTGGCGCGTTCTCCGAGTATTTGTCATGATTTATTGATTTTTATTTTATTTGTTCACCCTTGGAGGAGATACATGTTCAGGCCGGGGGGGGGGGGGGGGGGGGGGGTGACAGGAACCCCCTCCCCCCCCCCTGGATCCGTCCATGACGCTAGACAAAAAAGTATCTGTGCTGTAGCTTTTTTATATTTTTAATCTCACCCTCATTTTTGAATGTTGTTTTCACAGACACACACACACACACACACACACACACACACACACACACACACACACACACACACACACACACACACACAAACACACACTTTTGATCCCATTCCATGTACTGCGAAGACTTTATTCAGGGTCTTAGTAGTACTTAAACATCCAATTGCAAAGCACAAGCCTGAGCTGAGAATAGATATATATATCAATGTGTAAAATAATGGTGATTTGTGATCAAAGCACTTCACAGGGAAGCTTGTTTATATGTCTTATGTATGTGTCTTCCATCGCCATCAGAACTCCACACCAGCCTGCAAAAGTATAAACATAAAAGGTGACACAAATGAAACAAATGCAGCCCACAAAAATGCTTAATACTTCTTGACCTGTAATATTTGGTGATTATTAACTATCAATCAATCAATAATGAGGCTTACATCGCGCGTATTCCGTGGGTACAGTTCTAAGCGCAGGGATTTTTATTTTATTTTATTTTATTTTATTATTTTTTTTAATGCAATTTATATCGCGCACATATTCAAGGCGCAGGGATTTATTTATGCCGTGTCAGATGGAATGTTTTTACACAATACATCACGCATTCACATCGGCCAGCAGATCGCAGCCATTTCGGCGCATATCCTACTTTTCACGGCCTATTATTCCAAGTCACACGGGTATTTTGGTGGACATTTTTATCTATGCCTATACAATTTTGCCAGGAAAGACCCTTTTGTCAATCGTGGGATCTTTAACGTGCACACCCCAATGTAGTGTACACGAAGGGACCTCGGTTTTTCGTCTCATCCGAAAGACTAGCACTTGAACCCACCACCTAGGTTAGGAAAGGGGGGAGACAATTGCTAACGCCCTGACCCAGGGTCGAACTCGCAACCTCTCGCTTCCGAGCGCAAGTGCGTTACCACTCGGCCACCCAGTCCAACTATATCTTATGCATGACAAAGGTCAACACAGTGGCGAGTTCACAGGTCAAATGGAGGGGTAATTTGGAACACTTTTGAGTTTTGATCTAGCAGTAATCTTTTTTCAGCACATTTTCAACACAAAAAAAGGATTAAAACATTACGTCTCCAATGAGTTAACAAGATCGTAAGATTTTGTTGATCTTGACCGAGTGGATTTTGTGTATACAAGTGTTATCTGATAGTTACCTTATTGCTTCATGTGTCATTAACGGTGTCACTGGTTGTCTGAGGGATGCATTGACTAAGATCTCATATGCTAGATGTCGAAAAACTACTCAAATTACCTGCCCTCGAAAGGGTGGTAACCAGGCTACAAAAAAGACGCCATAGGAAATTTAGTAGCGTGGAAGGATGGGAGGGTATAAACTATGAGAATTCGGTAAGTATATTAATCAAATGAAAATTTATTATTGAAATTTTCATTTAAATTACATAGTTTATTCCCTCCAAAACTAACAATCTTAAATTCTTTAATGCTTAAATCGGGTTAATTAGTGTACGGCTCCAAATTAAACATGAAACGGTTGAGTCTATCCCCGAATTCGGATTCTTTTTGGAAAGAGCCCAAAAGACAGACCATTTCACCTACAACAACTTTTGGTATTGGTCATACCTAAGCTGAAATTAATGTATAGCCTGCAAATATAAAGTGCGAAATGCCGTTAACGGTCTTGCAGGCAACTAGTTAGCTATCCTGCCTATGCAACTGACTCACGAAGTCTCGCACACAGAAAAACAAATGAGGGAAGGGGCACCAACCTGTGTCGTCTTCAACCAATAAACACACACACACACACACGCGCGCGCGCGCGCACTAAAGATGAATATTGCATATATGCATAATGCAGAAGAAGACAACTTAATCTGATTATTGCATCCAACGCTACATACCTTGTTCATATTCTGTTCTGCACTGTGCCCAGTGTGGGCTGGTGTATGTCTTTAATTTTCCCATTGTACGTAGATATGCTTGCAGTAAAGAAAACACACCTGCAAGATAACAAAATCAGATAGCACGAGGAAATTATACAGCTCGCAAAACACAAGAACACATAGATTTTGTTTTATGCAAATCTGTTTGAAAATTCACATACGATTACGACTGTATGCCCTGGCATTTGTTATATTTCTGAGACCAGAGAAAGGGAAAAATATACTGTAATAGCTCAGAAACTATTCGGTGTGCTGTTGGTTTCCTGCATTTGAATAATGCAAACCCACGTAGGCACAGTCCTCCCCATGTAAACGATTGTACTCACTCTGACCTGGAAAAGCTGTTACGTAAAATAAGATCATCTCTGCCCTTAGACACATACAACAACAAAAACAGCCGGACTGCTTTGCGTGCACAACAATTTGTTTTTGTTTTTATTTAATTAAGAAACAAATTTAAGAGAATTTTATTCCAGCTGAACAGAACTGCTTTCAAAATAAGGACTGGGCCTCTAACGGTATGTTACTCCTCATATTACAGACACCACTTGTTTGTCTTGGTATATATGGGTAAAATAAGACCATCTTTAACATGGGCACATACTTCTGACTTATTTCATTGAAAAGTGGAGGATGTGTGATTCATTACCTAACAGACACTGGTGTTAACATGTGAAATTCATTAAGCCAAAGATTCCCACTATGCACAGAACACTACCAGGCTATCATACTTTTGGTATGCGTTCCGGTAGAAGGTTACCCTCATTTTGTTTAGTTCGAGAGATCTATGATAGTTGACATTTTGGTTCAAACGTCATGGAATGTATCTTTAAGCTCTTATAAGGAAAGTTTGTCTTGTCACAAACCATGCAAAAGCACATTCCTACCTCCCAATGTAAGACTTTCTTTAATCTGAGTATCTTCCATTTAATAGTACGGCAATTAAACAAGAAAAGTCACACTCTGCATAGCGACACAACTCGATGCAAGTCACACATTGCATAATAACTCTCGGCAATTTAACCTCACAATCTGCATGTTTGCATAAAAAAAATGTTGTTTGCACGAAAAAAACACCTGTACCGTAAACTACCTTGTACTCGCCAATCCCCCGTATGCTCTAATTTTGCTCAAAAGTAGGGGCTCGTGAAAAATCGTGTATTTGATCACTGGTTATGAGAATGATAGTAGGATTTGTTAATGTGCAAAACATGTCTCTACCCTCATGTTTCTCACTATGTGACACACTCGTTCGTGTGTGTGCAAGTGCTTCGCCCGAATGGAGCATGGAAACCTAAACAAAGCAATACCTGTGTGCCATAGTTTTAGAACAAATGCTCATACATGTATCGCAAAAGAAAATTATGACTGAAGATTTGCTTCGCATATCTAGCGTTACGAGCAGCAGCGCTTGTGTCGGGACAAAAGTCATAAACTTGCACAATGAAACATCATAACTGCATTCAGTTCCGTTTTCCTGATCAAAGAGGGGGGAGGGGGGAAATGTATACATGTCAAACACAGCAACGTTTTATAAAAAAATTTTAAAAAAATAAAAAATAAAAAACACAGGTCAGTTTACTTGATCTCTTTAAATCCCCCAAGGTCGACCTCGTAAACCTTCGATGAGTCTCTCAATATTTGTCCACTTTTGACATGGCTATCCAAAGACTGCAGTGGCCAATGTATGAACTCAGCGGTATGTCTGCATTGCAGCCTCTTGTCATTATTCACTCGGCCAATATCTCTGTATTTTGTGAAGAGGATTAAAACCAAAAAGAAACTGTCGGGTGTTGTTTTGCACCTTTGAATGTGGGGGTGGGTGATTACAAGGTACTATACCCTATATACCCTATACAGAGTTTGTTGACCCAAAGTGGGCGTGTGCTCGATACTGGGCGTTTACAAGGAAGTTGACTGTAATTGTATATTTGAATTCAGCAGTTTGTTCAGCTCTATGTGTTTAAAAGTTTACCTTCATCATTTTGACATTCTCGTACTCAAATCACATCTCAGACAATGTTGTAGACTCCATTGATAGACGATGTGGTGCATGGGAGAACTGCAATCTGAAGAAAAGATTAAGAAAGAATACACAGAGGAAGAATAGTCACAACAACATTAGCAGCACCAACAGTCTATATGATTTTACTCAAAGAACATTTAATCATAAAATAAAGATCAGTGTCATGTCAGTGGTCTAATGAGTTTGGGGAGATGGGAAGGGTGGGGGCTGTAGAAGGGTAGTTTGGGAACTGAGGGAAGTACGGGTGGGGATAAGCTGGCTATGTACACAGTTTGAAACTAATCAGCATGGTCATCTATAGATGTAGTGACTGGTGCAATATTTAACGAATTTAAAAGGACGACTCTGAAATGTATCATGTGAACCAACTTCTCAATAAACCAAATGAAGACCAGTTTAAAAAGTTACCTGTTTCATTTTGGAATGCTTTTGGTCCCAGAACATCTCTGTACACTCCATTGACGTACTGTAGTAATAAAAAAAAACTGTTTAAGGAGAAAAAAGATTATGCAGGGAGGAAGAACAGTAAGAACAACAGAATCAGCAGCAACATTCACTAATCTTACTCCACATAACACTGAATCTCAGTGAAGAGTTAGTGATCCAAATATGTTAATTAAACAGAGAGACATAGAGAGATTGAGAAGGAGACAACAGCTATGTGCATGTGCATGTGCGTGTGTGTTTGTGTGTGTGTGTGTATTTGTGTGTGTGTGTGTGTGTGTGTGTGTATGTGTGTATGTGTGTGTGTGTGTGTGTGTGTGTGTGTGTGTGTGTGTATGTGTGTGTGTGAGGGGAAATTTACCCGGATCATTGTTGGCATCCTCTTGATCCTATCATGTCTGAGACTTTAGTAGACGTGCCTGTAGAGGGAAGGGATGGGGGAAGGGGGTGGAGGGTGTCGGTGTAACATGAAGGAGGGAGGGGAGAACCATTGGTAAATAAAACTCTTATAATATCAACAGTTCTGAAACTATTTGAGCAAGAGTTCCCCATTACCACACAAAGGTGCAGATAGCAACAGATGTTGCAATGAGAGTGGGGGAGGGGGGAGGGGGCTTTTAGAGGGTTGGTTGTTGGACTGTAGTATCTGAATAGCAGTGCTATGGGGTGAGGGTGGTGCTGGGGCGGAGTATGTATCGTATGTAACTTGAATTAGATATTAATAAGCATGATCACTCAGACTAGAGCTAAAAACGGTGTTAATCTTCACAGACATTACATAAAATGATTTATGAATTCACAAGCATGTACCTTTTGTTTTGCCCTTGAGTTTGGTAGAAGGCAATATTGAGTGTCGAACACAAGTTGCATTGATCACTGACACTGCGTCACCCTGCGGTCAATCTCCTCTGATCTGCAGATTGCACCAGCACAAACCCAAACAATGTTATGATCGCAAAAAGCCTGCATAGCCAATGGATCTAAGAACACAAACACTCGATGGATCTAATTAGAGAGTCTGCAAACGAGTCATTTTACGTTGGAAATTCTATGACAATCTGTCAGTCAATGAAGCAGATAGATCTGTCCCTGCGATTGTTTTTGCAAGCAGATAAATGTTTGAACTTCACTTATCCCGTTATCATTCAACAAATTGATATCTTGCATGATGAATTTTGTGCCGAAGAGCTGAACAAACAATCAAAATCAAGCAAGTGGTAGATCTACATTCAGAAGACAAACTTCAGTCGCAAAAAAACAAACTGACGAGAAAGAACCTAGCTTAATTACTGCTGTATTTTTTTTATTTATTTTTTATTTATTATTTTTTTTTTTTACACAATACATAACAAGTTAATTAATCCAACGCTCGATAGACAAAGGCGAGAATTTACAAATTACAGTACCAGTTTTCAGCACAGCATCATACAGCGCATATATAAATAACTTTACATTAACAGCACAATACTACTAGTTATCTATATTCTTATACACAGTTCAATTTTACTAGAAATTTCGAACTCGAGCTTGGTTCTGAAATAAGATCTTCATGTTAGTTTTTGGATTTCCGTACTTAAACTGGCTTATGCACATTTTCGATATCAATATAAGGTGATTAATTATGAAGGTTTTCTCTCTGGGGATATCACGTGTGAAATACCCAAAAAGAGCCTCTTCGCAGCTTAACTTTATATTTTTGCCTGTACATTTAAATATGTACCCTTGACATTCCTGCCATATGGGTTGCACTGCTCTACACTGCCAAAAAAAGTGCTCGATGAAGTCGGTTTCGTTACAATACTGACAAAGATTTGTTTGACGAATTCCCATCTTATGTAGCAAAATATTGGTGGGATATATATTGTGTAAAATTTTCCAATGCAATAGACGAAGACGGGTTTCTGTCGAGCATTCGTTAGCTAATTTCCAGTGTTTATCTTCTAATGTAATATTTAATTTGTTCGACCAAAATCCAGCTGAGCTTGGCTCCTTTATCTCATAATTTATCATCTTTAGGCGAATTTGGCGTGGAGATAATAGTATAAATGGCATATGATCAGAACGGGCCTGACCCGTATCACGCAATAATAGAGCTTTAATGGCAGTCTGTATTGCATTATATTCAAATAGGCGAGACTGTTTATATCCAGTTAGTTCACATATTTCCTCAAAAGAGCACATGTCGTTATCGTTAAAAACATCTTTAACAACGCACATTTTAGCCTTTATCCAGTCATTCATGTATAGCGTTTGCTTCCTGTACCTTATATTTGTATTATTCCATAAGGTTTGATTGCGTACACTTATCTGCTGTTCATTACTGCTTATTTCTTTGATCTTGTGTTTATTGTTTAGCCAGGTGATAAAAGCTTGTTTCCAGAAATATTGCTTTATGGCACCTAGTCCTTTAAAATTTTCTGCACTCACATTTGAGCGCAGACAGCATAAGCGTTCGCCCAGATTTAAAAAGGATGCCAATGGAATCTGTTGCCACTTTGCGTTACTTCCGTCCAGCAGCCTCATAATCCATGAAATTAGAAATGATGTTTGTACATCTTTGACATTAATCATTTTCAGACCTCCAAGATTTGTCTCTTGGCACATTACTTTTCTATTAACTTTTTCATAAGCTCTTTTGTTTGAATATTTTTTCTTCCAGATAAATCGGAATTACTGCTGTATTGATTTCGGCCAAACCAACGCATTTGCATACCGAAGTCATTCCTCCTTTGATTCCAATCATTGTACATGATCTTAATGCAAAAACATATACGAAAACAAGCTGATCGAAATGAGTAACATTGCACCTGCATTGACTGTACTGCGAAAGCGAAGGTCGTCTGCGACTGGAGATTTCGAAGTTGAACAGCAGCGTTTCTTCACACTCAGCTGTTGGCTTCCTCGGAAAAATGAAAATCGTGACTTGAAATCTTGCGGAAACCACATTCTATCTTTCCGTTTCGGCATTCTTGTGTAAAATCCATGAAAAAGTTCTTTCGAAAAAGGCGGCCGTCGTTATTTGGGATGCCACCTAGTGTCACACTACTATTTCCGGAGAAAGTGATGAGTGTCACGATCGGGTGACAGAGACCAAGAAAGTGTCACTCAGTAGAGTGCCTGTTCTGGGTCAATGTATGATAGAAAGCGCCTGTACGTGATATTGGGCTACAGCAGAGTTTGCTGACAGTGCTCAATGAACACGGAGGGTTTGCTGCGCACGAGTTTTACAGTGGAGGTTTCTGCTGTCATAGGGCTGACGGTTTTTCGCTGACAGCGCACACAGGATTTTCAGGGATTGAGTTTCTCGTGTCTTTTTGGCTCACGTAAGTGTAGCCTATGCGATCGTAACTTTGTCTGTCTGTGCGTGCGTGCGTGCGTGCGTGCGTCTGTGCGTGTGTATGTCTGTGGTAGAAACTCTAACATTTGCAGACGTCACATTACATTGACGTCACATTATGACGTAAGAGGGTTAGACGTCACGCGAAGGAAGAGTACTGACAGTCTCGGTCATTATTATTTTGAGCGCGCCGAGACTAGTTGGCAGTCGTGTCCTTGTAAGTAGGCTACATGCAGACAGACAGATCTAGATCTAGTGTCTCGCTTTCTTGCACAGTTTCACCTATGCTCTTTCTGTGTGTGTGTGTGTGTGTGTGTGTGTGTGTGTGTGTGTGTGTGTGTGTGTGTGTGTGTGTGTGTGTGTGTGTGTGTGTGTGTGTGTGTGTGTGTGTGACGGAGTGATTGAGTTTGTGTTACTGTTTGTCGATTTCTTACGTGAGCCTTGATGGCTTCGCCTCTTGTTTCTGCTTGGGGAGGCAGAATTGTGTATAGCTGGACTGGTTTTTTGACAAGGTCAGTCACGTGTTATTGGCTAGGTTGTCTGAGAGAGACACAAGGGCGGCGCACTTGACACCCAGCGGCAGAAGGGGAAGGATCTAATACACAGTTTCTAGAGTATGATGGTTTTTCACCGAATATTGTATTCGGCACTCCACCGGTTATTTCCTTCACACTGCCACTATTTTGCTGAGGACAAGTCGTCAACTTTCCTTCGTCGGCGATGGCTTTCGCATAAGGATTCGACAAGGGGTTCTGGAGGTTTTTGGTCACTGTTGACGAACAGAGGCTGTTCCAGGGAGGAAGCGGATTTTTGCTTCCATGAGAGTACAATCATAGGCTTTTGAGGTAATAAATCATTATTTAACGCTGTTGATGAGTCTGTGTTGTGGAATGAAATACTCTCTGTTGTTCTTTCCAGGTTAGCGCATAATTTACTCTCTGTGACGCTAAAATACTAATCTGTATATGGTTTTTGCAGATAGGGAGAGAAGGACGGAAAATGACTGTTTTGTTGTTGTAAAAAGTCCGTTTTGTGCAGGCCCACGTGCTCGATGAGATATTTAAAGATGACATGTTTTAAGGTGGTGGGTGAGGGGTAGCTGACATGTTTAGTGCACCGATGCTTTCTGTTTGCAGCCTCCGTTCGTTTCGCTTCGTTCGTTTCTGTCGGTTGCCTGTAACCGCTGCACGGCTGCCTTTTGACGGGGCACTGCTAGCTGCAGACGTTGGAGCTGGGACCTGAGGAAGCTACGCTAACCGGCTAACCAGCAGACCGGCTAACCAGCAACCCGGCTAACCAGCAACCCGGCTAACCAGCATACCGGCTAACCAGCATACAGAAAGAAAGCTAAGTGCACCGTGTCTTACGCACCCCGTTGACCACCGTTGTCTTTTCCTTATCTGTGATTTCATTGGAGTAGTGACAACGTGGGGTGTTGACCCCTGCATGAACTAGAGCTTTTTGAACAGAACATTCTCATTTGACTGTATTTACACGGGATCAGCGTGTTACTATAATTTTCTATATACCACTGGCATTTTGTCAGTGATCACGGGTTTTTTTTTACGTGTTGAGAACGTAAAAGGAACATATTTTGAGTGAAGGCTCGAGGGAGGTGGCGAGTTTATACATAAACAGGCGTCTGAAACTTATACTTTTGTTGACTCTATTTAATTGTATGACTGCGAGAGTGGATCGTGGTGTGGTTAGTTAATTAGTAGTAATTAACCGGTTCATAATCACCTTAAGTGATATATTGAAACGTGACAATGAGTGCGCTGATTGGCTGCACCGCTGCACCGGAGCCAAAAAATAGAAACGTGTCCTATTCCTTGCTTCGCTCCGCACACACCACTTTCTCCACTCCTGCAACGGAAGTAGCGTCATCTCTCCGCCTGGTGCAGCCTACTCCACCCTTGCTCCGCTTGCTCCACCTGTGTGTGAGCCCCCCCAAGTAGCAGGCGCTTCCGCAGAGGGTCTTCACCACCCTGGTCAACTCTATGAGGACTCGCTGCGTCGAGTGGCAGAACACCCAGGGCGGTTAAACGCAATACTAAACTTTTGGGAGCATCTGAATGCCATGTCTTGTGATTTTAACGACTTTGTGAAATTAAATTTCGATACGTACACACTTTGATAAAATGTACAGACCAAACTGTTGCTCGAAATTGAAGGAAATGTTTGTATCGTTATCACTAAAGCATTGAATTAAACGTTTGCCAAATAACAACGCATTGGCTTTCTTATTTGGAAAGTTATGAATTTGTGTGCAAGTGATCCTTAACTTTTTGTGAGTAGCTTAGTACGCATGCGTTTGTTAACGGTAAGCTTGCCACCAATAGAAACAAATCTCATCGCGAGTCGTTATTGCTGTTGTTTTTTGAATGGTTAAACGAAAGGGTCGGTTCAAACCTGTGATGATTGTCTTGGAATCTTCTTCATCTTCGGCGTTCCAGGATGTCTTGGAATCGAATGACTGCCTATGACAAATGACTTTGTTGGCTTGTCAATTGTTAGGAGAGAGACAGAGACAGAGCAGAGAGAGAGAGAGAGAGAGAGAGACAGAGAGAGAGAGAGAGAGAGAGAGAGAGAGAGAGAGAGAGAGAGAGAGAGAGAGAGAGAGAGAGAGAGAGAGAGAGGGAGTTCTTTCTCTCTTATGCCTTATCAACAATAAGCCGCAAGGGTCACATTCTGCACGCATTCTTCTCTCTGTGAATGTTTAGGGTCGTCAGCCTTTTCAATCATAAGTTCGATCTCGTGAAAAAAAAGCAACACACACACACACACACACACACACACACACACACACACACACAACCTCAAACACCCCCCCCGACACACACACATCCACACACACGAACATATACTTTCACACACACACACTACCCTTAACAGACACTCATATATACACTAACGCACACACACACACACGCACACTCACACACACGCACACACACCCACTCACAACAAACACACCCGCACACACTCAAACAAGCTAACACTCACGCACACGAACACACACACACACAACACACACACACACACACACACACACACACACACACACACACACACACACACACACACACACACACATACATACTCACACAATCAAACGCGCGTGCGCGCGAATGCAAATACACACAGACACACAGAAATAAACACGCACACACACACACACACACACACACACACACACACACAAATACACACACATGCACACGCGCGAACTTACTCACACACATTAGCATGCACACACATACATTTATTCATTAAGGAGATTTCTATAGCGCATAACTAAAAGCACTATGCACACGTGCACACGTACACGCGTACACACACACAAACACAGACACACACATGTATATACACACACACACACAAATGCACACGCGCGCACTTACTCACACACATTAGCATACATGCACACACACACACGTGCACACGTGCACGCACACACACACACACACACACATACACAAACACACATAAACACGCACAAGCACACAGACACTTACACATACACACACACACACATGCACACACACGCACACACACGCGCACACACACACACACACAACACACAAACACACACGCACACACACAGACACAAACACACACACACACGCACACGAACACACACACTTACCACACACGCATACATCCTGCATTCTCGTCCAAGCATAAATATTGTGTTTACAAAATATAATATCGGTACTTTCCCACAAAGTACAAATAAGTCAACTACATGCAACACACAAAACTGAACCAAAGCTCAGCAACGGTAGCGTTTCCTAACATTACCCCCAACACCAGAAGAAATTTACCTAATTTCTTTCAATCATTGAAACGCTACTTGTACACATATTATGTATACATAACAGATTGAAATCCAGGTATGTACATTAGTCTGTTGGAGAATGAACACAGTTTTACTCACATACTCGGCTGAGAAAATCTGCTCCAACATTGTCTGAACCTTTGATCGATTCCACTCGCATATCAAAGTTCTGCAAGTACATCACCCACCTCATGATACGATTATTCACAAACTTCGCAGAGTTCAGGTAGGTGAGGGGTTTGTGATCAGTCTGAAGCACGAATTTCACCCCTTGGAGGTAGAGTTCAAATTTCTTGATTCCCCACACGATGGCTAAACACTCTTTCTCCATGGTCGAGTAGTTCTTCTCGGCTCCTGACAGCTTCTTGCTGGCATAGCTGACCGGAAACGGTTTACCTCCATGTTCTTGCATCAGCATGGCGCCGATCCCTTCGTCCGATGCGTCTGTACGCAAGATGAACTCTTTGGCAGTATCAGGAAGGCGTAGCACCGGGTCTCGTGACATCAGGTCGCGCACGGTCTGGTATGCCTTCTCCTGAGCTGGTCCCCAGAGTATTCGATTGGGGCATCCTTTTCGGGTCATGTCCGACAATGGCGCCGTTATGGCGGCGAAGTTTGGAATGAACTCTCTGTAGTACCCAGCCAATCCAAGGAAGGATCGCACCTGCTTCTTGGTTTCAGGACGTGGCGCATTGAGGATCTTGGTGACGTTTTCCAACAAAAGCCCCTTTTGACCTTCCTTCAGTGAATGACCGATGAAGTCAACGTTGTCGGTCCCCAAAATGCACTTGCTGGGTCTCACGGTCAGATTGGCTTTTGTCAGGCGGGAAAACAGTTCCCTCAAAGTCTCCAGATGCTCCGCTAAGGTCTCCGTGTGGACTAGCAGATTCTCCCAGTAGTACACAACATTCTTCATTCCTTTGAGCATTTTTCGCATTCCCCTCTTCAGGGTAGCACCACTGTTCACCATGCCAAAAGGCATCCGCAGGCACTCATACGTTCCGTCTGGCGTTGCAAAGGCAGTCTTTGGTATGTCCTCTTCGCGCACAGGAATCTGCCAATATCCCTTGCTGAGATCGATCTTTGAGAAGATCTTACTGCCAGTTAATAGATCAGTTGCCGTCGGCATTGGTTCAGGGTCAAACACGGTGATCTTATTGACTTTCCTGAAGTCAATGCATACCCTGTTTGTGCCGTCTTTCTTCTTGACAACAACAACGGGAGATGAGTAAGGGGATGATGACTCACGGATGACCCCCATCTTCAACATGTTGTCGATGTCCTTCTTCAAGGATTCCCGAGCCTGAAACGGGATAGGGTATGGTTTTGAGCGAACAGGAACGTCAGATGTGAGGTGGACTTCATGTTCGACCAAGGACGTAGAGCCTGGAACATCAGAGAACCTATGGGTGAAGTCGCCCATAAAATCATGCAGCTCCTTCTGCTGGTCTTCCGTCAGGTCAGGTCCTAACTTGACGTCATCCACTCCCTCTTTCTTGTGGAGGTCTCCCAACTCCAGTAGTTCCTCAACGTCGAACTCGTCTAGTTCGTCTGGTTCTTCCACCATTGTTGCGACCTGTACTGCTTCCGGAGGTCTCTCCACATACAGTTTCAGAAGGTTAGCGTGGTAGATCTTGGACTTCTTGCCGACATTCACCTTGTAGTCGTTGATCCCTACCACGGCCTCAACCTCGTATGGGCCTTTCCACTGCATCAGTAGTTTGTTGTGATCAGTGGGAAGCAGTATCAGCACTTTGTTACCTGGTGTAAACTTCCTGTTTACGGCTTTGCGGTCGTAGTAGTGCTTTCCACTATCCTGAGACTTTCTCAAGTTTTCTCTCGCAATCTCGAGAGTCTCCTCCAGTTTCTCTCGCAACTCGAACACGTACTGGTAACTGTTCTTCACTTCAGGTGTGTCCACATCTTTCGTCCACAATTCCTTTAGTATTTGCATCGGGCCTCTCACGGTCCGCCCGTACATCAGCTCGAACGGGGAGAATCCAGTGGACTCTTGTGGCACCTCCCTGTATGCAAATAGCAAGGCATTGATGTAGCGATGCCACTGCCTTGGCTGCTCACTGCATAGTTTCTTCAGCGTGGACTTCAGCGTCGCATTGAATTTTTCGACCAGCCCAGTGTCGTAGTCAAGTGACGAATGCTCAGCAGCCTGTTGACCTCTTCCATGCATTCAGAGACAAACTGTGTCCCCAGGTCTGTGAGGATCTCTTCAGGAACCCCAATTCTGCTGAAAATGTCCACAAGTGCCTCAGCAACAGTCTCGGTGTCAATTTTCTTCAGAGGCACGGCTTCTGGGTACCTGGTTGCATAGTCTACCAGGGTCAGTACCCAACGATGACCCGCTTCACTTGGCGGTTTTATCTCGCCGATGAGGTCAATGGCCACCCTCTTGAAAGGTCGGTTGATCAAAGGCATCTTCTGCAACGGCACTTTCGGGACCCTTCCTCGAGGTATGGTTTTCTGGCAAATATCGCACGATCGGCAGAATCGAGTCACATCTGCATGCAGTCCTGGCCAGTAAAACGCAGCCTGGATTCTGTCCGATGTCTTCTTGACACCCAGGTGACCTCCCATAATAGAGTCGTGGGCCACCTCCATCACCTGGCGCCTAAGTGGTTGAGGCACCAGAACTTGACGTAATGGTTTCCCACCGTTGACTCTCGCGTGCTGGAACACTCTGTACAGGATCTTGGCCTTCACCTCAAAGTGCACAGTGCCGTCGCCCTTAGTCATCACCTTGACAGGACTCCTGTACTTTGTCAAGGTCAAATCAGCTTCCTGTAGCTGAATCAGCTGATCCCTGTCCACGACAGCAGTTGCAGAACTGTTGGTGACCCTGAGTGGCGTAGTTGTTTTGTTCTCCGGTGAAGTATGGAGTATCGATCTGGATTTTTACCACTGGTGCCTTCACGCATTTGCTGTCAGCCATGAGCGTCCACTTGAAGTCACCAGTGAACTTCTCTGTTGGCACCAGATCCTCTTTGACAATGACTCCATTGCAGCCCGAATCTCTGAGAACAGTCACTTCCTGCTTCTCAACAAATCCCTTCGACACGGGCATGTTCGACACTGACACAGCTGTGCTGGCAACGACAGAGATTGACTTGCCATTGGCGAGTAGAAGCTGGCCATCAGAAATACATTCTTCCACGTCCGATGGTGTAGCCACTTGCTCGGCAGCCCTTGGAAGTATGACGCTGCTCGCACATACTTGTTGGTTCGAGCCACTCGTTTGCCTTTTGTTGTCGTAATATCTCCGTCGATGTTCTTGCGCTTTGTCATTGACATGTCCGTTATTTTTCTTTTGGGGACAGTTGGCGACTCGGTGGCCCTTGGCATTGCAATGGAAACACGTTATGTTCTGCCCTTCATTGGATGATGGTGCGGACTCAGTTTGTCCCTTGGCAGGTTGGTTTCCCTGGTTCCCGCTCTTCTGGAAAGGTTTTGATGACTTTGACGTCCCCAGGGTCCTTCCATGAGCAATGAGATAACGCTCAGCAGCATCAGTAATGTCCTTCAAACCCCGCAGTTTTTGCTCTTCCAAGCGGGTCGCCAGGTCCTTCGGGCAGGCATTAAGGAACTGCTCCTTCACGATCAAGTCCCGCAGACTCTCGTATGACTGCTCTTCACCTGATAACTCCACCCACTTCTGCAGGTATGACGACAGGCGCTCCACAAACTGGCTCGGTGTCTCTCCAGACAATGGCTGGCATTCGCGGAAGCGTTGACGGTAGCCCCTTTCAGTGAAGTTGTAGCAACGCAACAGAGCTTCCTTCAGTACATCATAGTCTCTGGCGTCATCGTTTGAGAGTCTAGTGTAGACCTCAAGTGCTGCCCCAGTCAAATGTGCGCTGAGTAGAATCGCCCATTCGTCGCGCTGCCATCTAGCACTCTCAGCGAACCTCTCGAATCTTGCAAGGTAGCAGTCGATCTGGTCATTCCCGTCAGCGAATGCTGGAAGTTTCGGTGCCCTGTGTAACATTTGCTGCTGGTTATCTCTTTGGCGTGGTGCCTCGTGCTCAATAGTTCTTTGAATGTTCGCCTTCTTTTATATTTACGGTACCGAGAAGCCTTCAACAGATGTATACATGTATAACTAATTCAATACGTTTTTCGAAGCATCCTATTCTAAACTCTTACGTTAAATGTCTGACCTTTTTGTTTTTGTTTTTATTTGTTTCTGTTGGGTTTCAAACAACATTCTGTGAGATAACCTTTAAGGTCATCGCCGTAACAAGAACAGTGTTCTTCCTTTTTAGGCTTTTATAGTCCATACAATATTTGCTGGCTTACACCCGTCAATTTTACGTGTATCAGTTCATGAAATATTTGCCGGCTTTTACCCATCTATGTTATCTTTCCCCGGTCAAGGCAATATCTTGAAATGATTGTTGAAACTTCAGAGAACCCTTTGCTTAAAGTTCCAAAGATTGTTTTTGTTTTGGAGCTTTCCATTCTTTTCGATCATGAACAAGGAAATAGCTGAATGAGTATGACGCATTCTCTAAAGCTGTCCTGGGGTACAGAAGGGATGTGATCACACACTTATCGCTCGCTTGAGTAATTCTTTAATCACACAAGAAGCTTTTGTGGGGTTTTGTTTTCTTGAAATAGTGACACGTTACCTGGCACACTTAAGCAGGTTTCATGCCCCCCCTCCCTACCCATTGGGAATACAGACCACTTGAACAAATCTGAGTGTGTGGAGTTACGCCCTGGAGTCATACTCGCCGGAGGAAAAAGGGTGAGTTCTTGGCTTTGTGGCGCCAATAACAAGTCATTGATGACGAATTAAGTCATCTGTCAGTAAAACGTAAAAACGGAGGAAGGTCTCTTATTCATATTTGCTTCTTTGGTTACCATAACTGTCTCGTTGTATGCCTTTTTTTTCTTCCAAGTATATACAACTATTGCAACAACAATAAAGAGCTAACAGGCAAGTGATATTTAATTTAGAAATGGAATACTCTTTAATTTAAAACAAAAGCACAACGAACAAGATGTTTTAATTTATTTCGCTCCAAGTCAAAATTTAAGCAAAACATCTAAATAGTTTTAAATGCGCATTTAGTCCGCTGTCGCACGGAGGAATGTAGGATTACCAAAACCGGCAAAATCAAAACTGGGCAAAACTTGATTTAAAAGAACGCCCCCCCACCCTGTAGAATTTGCACTGCTAGATGCGTTGGCGGCATCCCATCCTGCCCTTACCCAATTTGCCGCATCCCAGCCTGCTGCTTTGTGTGTGTTAGTGCGTGTGTATTTGTGTTTGTGAGGCAGGGAAAGAGAGAGAGAGAGAGAGAGAGAGAGAGAGAGAGAGAGAGAGAGAGAGAGAGAGAGAGAGAGAGAAAATGAGAGAGAGAGAGAGAGAGAAAAGAGAGAGAGAGAGAAAAGAGAGAGAGAGAAAAAAGAGAGAGAGAAAGACAGAGAGAGAGGGGGAGAGAGGGGGAGAGAGGGGGAGAGAGAGAGAGAGAGAGAGAGAAGGGGGGAGAGAGAGAGGGGGAGAGAGAGAGAAAGAGAGAGAGACGTAAGACATTTTATTGATTAAACACACAAGGTTTATTTCAACGGGGAGGGGGGGGGGGGGGGGGTCAGTAATACATGCCGTGTGTTTGTATTTATGGACAATCACCCGGTTTTATCTCTTTCTCTCTAACATATACTAGCGGAAAAAAGTTAAGGACGGTTCACACACGCAATCACAGCAAAAGAACGAATGAACATATCGTACGGAAATTTGGAACACGTTTACTTCAGTCAATGTGCAACGCAACTGCAAAATTTGGGTTTATTTCATCGAGCCGATTCGGTTATTCATGTCCACAAACAGCAGAGGGGTCACAAATAAACATAACAAGTCTTTCATGAGGTCAATAATGGGTGTGTCCGCCACGTTTGCGCTCAAGTTCACCACACCTTGACCGCATAGAGTTCATAAGCGTCGTGAAAAAGGCCTGTGGAATGGCCTGCCACTCCTGTTGGAGCATCTGCAGCAGCTGCTGCAGGTTTCTGGGAGGCTGGTGGTTGGCCCTCACCTGCCTGTCCAGTTCGTCCTATACATGCTCTATGGGGTTCATGTCTGGCGAACAGGCAGGGAAATCCATCCTGACGACCCCGGTTTGCTGGATGTAGTCGTTGACAAGCCTGGCCCTGTGAGGAGTAGCATTGTCATCCTGAAACACGGCGTTTGGGCCAATCTGCTGCAGGGTCGGCAAGACAATAGGGGCGAGAATTTCGTCCCTGTAGCGTTGACCAGTGAGATTCCCGACCACATGGTACAGGGGGGTGCGTTGATGAAGGCTGAAGCCTCCCCAAACCATGACAGAGCCCCCGCCGAAGGCCACCCTCTCATGCACTGTGTCGTCTTCATAACGCTCGCCCTCACGCCTCCAGACCTTGCGCCGGCCGTCAGAATGGTACAGGATGAACCTGGACTCGTCACTGAATAGGACCTGAGCCCAGTCCCGGCGCGTCCATCTCAAGTGGCGGCGACTCCAGGCCAGACGAGCCCGGCGATGAGCCTGTGTCAGCAGGGGACGCACAGCAGGACGACGACTCCGCAGCCGGGCGTCATGCAGGCGGTTGCCGATGGTCCTCTCAACCACGGGGGATAACCGGTCAAATGCCGAACAGAAGCCGAATGCCGCTCATGACACGTGTGAAGGCAAGTTTTGTCTGTTTTCTAGGTATTGTTTGATTTATGTCGGGATTTAAGGTAAGCTACTGATTCAGCGATGACTAAATTTGTTTCTCGATGCATAAAAAGTCAGGGAGCGATTGATATTTGCCCGTAAATATCCTTCAAAGCTGAAAATGTCCGCGATCGAGCACCGGAAATGGCTGTTCGATGGGTTTTGCAAGTAGAAATGTGCTTTATTTCACCAAATCAGCTCGTATTTGGTGTGGGTACGGGATTCTAGAGGACGAAGGAGTCATAAGAGGTGCAAAGAAGTGCTATTTGGGAGTAGAATAAATCTTCCGAGACAGTAGACAAGAGAAGGTCATATTTGAGAGAGGAGCGCGTAGGCCGATTGTCTTTCCGACAAGCGAATGATACAGCAGATTAATCATTCGTTTTGACCAGAAACCTAGTCTCTAGTTTTTATGAATGAGTTTTTTAATTAAAACAATCACGAGAACTCTCTCGTTTAGCCTAATGGCTGTTCGATGGGTTTCGCAAGTAGAAATGTGCTTTATTTCACCAAATCAGCTCGTATTTGACATCGGTTTGGTATATATATATATATTTTCTAATCCTACCGCGAACTGGATAGCAGACGCGGCACGACTGTTGCACCACACTTTGAAGGGGATATAGCTCAGTTGGTAGCGCGCTGGATTTGTATTCAGTTGGCCGCTGTCAGCGTGAGTTCGATCCCAGGTTCGGCGGAAATTTATTTCAGAGTCAAATTTGTGTGCAGACTCTCTTCGGTGTCCGAACTCCCCCCCCCCCCCCCCCCCCCCCCCCCGTGTACACTACATTGGGTGTGCACGTTAAAGATCCCACGATTGACAAAAGGGTCTTTCCTGGCAAAAATTGCTTAGGCACAGTTAATAATTGTCTACCTATACCCGTGTGACTTGGAATAATAGGCCGTGAAAGGTAAATATGCGCCGAAATAGCTGCAATTACTGGCCGTATAAAATTTCATCTCACACGGCATTACTGCAGAGCGCCTAGAACTGTACCCACGGAATATGCGCGATATAAGCCTCATTGATTGATTGATTGAAGTAATCCCACACTTTGAAGTAAATTACTTCAAAGTGTGGGGATGTGCCCCACACTTTGAAGTAAACCCATTTTTTACTTCAAAGTGTGGGGGGATCTTCCCACACTTTGAAGTAAACTCAGTTTTTACTTCAAAGTGTGGGGGGATCTTCCCACACTTTGAAGTAACTTACTTCAAAGCGTGGGACTTTTGCATCGCCTGTTTGAGCCTGATGATTTTGTCAAAAAAAATGGCAAAGTCTTTTGGATGAGTGAACAGAAAAAGTGAGCGAGCCAAGAAACATAGGGATGTTTGTTATCAGGCTTTAAAGGCATATGTACTCGATGACTATACACGCTAATTGTTTTACCAACAGCTGGAGACATGCTAAATTAAGTTCCCTGCAAAATATTGTGGTCTAAGACCCCTTCAATGTTGAGATATGTTAATTTTCATTTTGATCTGGATCGTCCTATTTATAGATTTGGCAACACATGTAACGTTGATGCAAGGGAGCTAACACCGCGGCTTTGTTGACATCCTCACTTTTTCAGAGGCTAGAACAAGCTGTAATGCATGTATTATGGTCCGCGCATGGTGACATATCGTCATTATATGGTCTTATGGTGCGTTTGACATCGATTATGGGCAAACTACACTTTGTAAACACGGGAGCGCGTACATATGCCTTTAAGCAATGTCCCATTGTTGAGTATGACGAAAACTCGTGGTGACGATTTTAAAACATGTTGGGTCACGCATGGTCCAACCTTACATGGTCCAACCTTACATGGTCCAACCTTACATGGTCCAACCTTACATGGTCCAATCTTACATGGTCCAATCTTACATGGTCCAACCTTACATGGTCCAATCGTGCATGGTCCAATCTTACATGGTCCAATCTTACATGGTCCAACCTTACATGGTCCAATCTTACATGGTCCAACCTTGCATGGTCCAACCTTGCATGGTCCAATCTTACATGGTCCAATCTTACATGGTCCAACCTTAAATGGTCCAATCTTACATGGTCCAACCTTAAATGGTCCAACCTTACATGGACAACCTTACATGGTCCAACCTTACATGGTCTAACCTTACCATGTCCAACCTTACATGGTCCAATCTTACATGGTCCAACCTTACATGGTCCAATCTTACATGGTCCAATATTACATGGTCCAACCTTACATGGTCCAACCTTACATGGTGCAACCTTACATGGTCCAACCTTACATGGTCCAATCTTACATGGTCCAATCTTACATGGTCCAATAATATATATGGACCATGTAAGATTGGACCATGTAAGGTTGGACCATGTAATGTTGGACCATGTAAGGTTGGACCATGTAAGATTGGACCATGCGTGACCCAACATGTTTTAAAATCGTCACCACGAGTTTTCGTCACACTCAACAATGGGACATTGCTTAAAGCCATATGTACTCGATGACTATACACGCTAATTGCTTTACCCACAGCTGGAGACATGCTAAATTAAGTTCCCTGCAAGATATTGTGGTCTAGGACCCCTTAAATGTTGAGATATTTGAATTTTTATTTTGATCTAGATCGTCCTATTTATAGATTTGCCAACAGAGGTAGCGTTGACGCAAGGGAAATAACTCCGCGTCTTTGTTGACATCCTCACTTTTTCAGAGGCTAGAACAAGCTGTAATGCATGTATATGGTCCGCGCATGGCGACATATCGTCATTACATGGTCTTATGGTGCGTTTGACATCGATTATGGGCAAACTACACTTTGTAAACACGGGAGCGCGTACATATGCCTTTAAAGCCTGATAACAAACATCACTATGTTTCTTGGCTCGCTCACTTTTTCTGTTCACTCATCCAAAAGACTGCCATTTTTTTGACAAAATCATCAGGCTCAAACAGGCAATGCAAAAGTCCCACGCTTTGAAGTAAGTTACTTCAAAGTGTGGGAAGATCCCCCCACACTTTGAAGTAAAAACTGAGTTTACTTCAACGTGTGGGAAGATCCCCCCACACTTTGAAGTAAAAAATGGGTTTACTTCAAAGTGTGGGGCACATCCCCACACTTTGAAGTAATTTACTTCAAAGTGTGGGATTACTTCAAAGTGTGGTGCAACAGTCGTGCCGCGTCTGCTATCCAGTTCGCGGTAGGATTAAAAAAAAAATATATATATACCAAACCGATTTCAAATTTATACGAGCTGATTTGGTGAAATAAAGCACATTTCTACTTGCGAAACCCATCGAACAGCCATTAGGCTAAGCGAGAGAGTTCTCGTGATTGTTTTAATTAAAAAACTCATTCATAAAAACTAGAGACTAGGTTTCTGGTCAAAACGAATGATTAATCTGCTGTATCATTCGCTTGTCGGAAAGACAATCGGCCTACGCGCTCCTCTCTCAAATATGACCTTCTCTTGTCTACTGTCTCGGAAGATTTATTCTACTCCCAAATAGCACTTCTTTGCACCTCTTATGACTCCTTCGTCCTCTAGAATCCCGTACCCATACCAAATACGAGCTGATTTGGTGAAATAAAGCACATTTCTACTTGCAAAACCCATCGAACAGCCATTTCCGGTGCTCGATCGCGGACATTTTCAGCTTTGAAGGATATTTACGGGCAAATATCAATCGCTCCCTGACTTTTTATGCATCGAGAAACAAATTTAGTCATCGCTGAATCAGTAGCTTACCTTAAATCCCGACATAAATCAAACAATACCTAGAAAACAGACAAAACTTGCCTTCACACGTGTCATGAGCGGCATTCGGCTTCTGTTCGGCATTTGACCGGTTATCCCCCGTGCTAACGTTGATGTTAGTGGCCTCCCGTAACTGCCCTCTGATGACCTTGCAGGTGGTGGCCCGGTGCTGCAGCGCCTGCCGTTGGATGAAACGATCTTCCCTAGGAGTAGTCTTTTTGGGGCGACCCGACCTGGGCCTCTCCTCGACATTGTTTGTCGTCTGGAACCGTTGATTCAGCCTTACAATGACTGAATGCGATACCCCAAGTTGCCTGGCCACTTCGCACTTGGATACGCCGTCGTGGAGCCAGGCAATTGCTCTTCCTCGGTTGAATGTTGTCAGCTTCCGTCTGGCAGGCATGGTGAGGAGATGGCAGCTTGCAGAAAATCGGCGGCTTATAAAGCCGAGTTCGTGATCACAATTCACACTCGAAGGATTGTCCTTGCATGTGCACAACAATTTTGCCATGTTACCTGCCTTATTCTACCCGTGCGCACGCCAAACAACAGCCTACCTTTTGGCGATTTTGCTATTTTAGTCACGTGCTGCAGCTCTGCGCCCGGGAGTCCCGTGCAGTTTTCCTGCTAACACAGCATAACCTACCCATTGGTGTGTAACATGCGACAGCCATTTGATTTTGCTGACGAAAGAACAGGGTGTTTTAAACAAATGAAAGTCAGCGGGGAAATCAGTGGCCCGTCCCTAACTTTTTTCCGCTAGTATATATATACTCACACGAACGCACGCACGCTCTCACTCTCTCTCTCTCTCACTCTCTTTCTCTTAAACATAAAGACATATCCAGCGCATGAATTAACAATATGGATAGGTGCAACGACAAACAAGTTTACAGTGCTAACATACATTATCGGCTTTCAATCATGTTCTATCGTTCCACGGCACAAACTCTCTCTCTCTCTCTCTTTTTCTCTCTCTCTCTCTCTTTCTCTCTCTCTCTCTCTCTCTCTCTCTCTCTCTCTCTCTTTCTAACCTACAAACATTTCCAGCGCATAAATCAACAATTTGAATAGGTACAATATCAACACAGGTGTACTACACCAGCATACATTATTTGCAATCAAACCTGCTCTAACATTCAACGGCACAAACTATGTATAACCATCGCCGTCTCGTTCACCTGTTCCACATTGGGTAGCCCGTGCAGTTTTCCTGCTAACACAGCATAACCTACCCATTGGTGTGTAGCATGCGACAGCCATTTGATTTTGCTGACGAAAGAACAGGGTGTTTTAAACAAATGAAAGTCAGCGGGGAAATCAGTGGCCCGTCCCTAACTTTTTTCCGCTAGTATATATATACTCACACGAACGCACGCACGCTCTCACTCTCTCTCTCTCTCACTCTCTTTCTCTTAAACATAAAGACATATCCAGCGCATGAATTAACAATATGGATAGGTGCAACGACAAACAAGTTTACAGTGCTAACATACATTATCGGCTTTCAATCATGTTCTATCGTTCCACGGCACAAACTCTCTCTCTCTCTTTTTTTCTCTCTCTCTCTCTCTTTCTCTCTCTCTCTCTCTCTCTCTCTCTCTCTCTCTCTCTCTCTCTCTCTCTCTCTCTCTCTCTCTTTCTAACCTACAAACATTTCCAGCGCATAAATCAACAATTTGAATAAGTACAATATCAACACAGGTGTACTACACCAGCATACATTATTTGCAATCAAACCTGCTCTAACATTCAACGGCACAAACTATGTATAACCATCGCCGTCTCGTTCACCTGTTCCACATTGGGTAGCTAGTCCAAAAAACTTTTTCTTTTTTGAAAAACACGATATAAGAATCTGGCCACATGCACCACTGAATCTCCTTTATCTACAGACATAACACGTATAATACTGTTCGCATCTTCACTCTGGTTTTTTTCTCTTAGTATTTTGACATCAAGTCTATAATCACAATATCCTTTGCATACAAACAATACATGTTTCTCGTCTTCCACGTCCTCTCTGCATACAGGGCAAATCAAAAGGCCCGGTACAACGTCGGTTCGATAGCGGCATTTGTGAGTGTTTATGGGTGAAATACCAAATCGAAATTGTATGTATGCATCTCGAAAACAGCGGAGCTGAATATGGTCTATATACACTTCAGCGCGAATTTCTTGTTTAAAGAGCGAATAAAATTCAAATCGCTCCGAGTTCATGATGCTGTCGTGCCAGTCTTGCTGGAAGCAATCAAACAATCGTTGTCTGAATACTGTTATAAATCGATTCAAATCGCCTACACCTTGTTGCAGCCAGACATCTCCAAAGCCGTACATGCATAACATTTCTTTCAAATAATGAGACCGAACAGCGAACCGACGAAGTGACATAAAGTTAGTAGCGGCCTAAGTCACCATATACCATCTTGTTTGGTGTTTGTCGTCCTACACACAAAAACTTCTTGCATGCAAACAAATGGGCTTTCTCAAGAGCTTCAAACCTTTGGAATCCCCACAGCTCAGATCCATACATTAAGATCGGGAGGACCTGTGCGTCATATATTTTAAAAAATACGCTTCTAGGTATGTTGCCTAGCCTCCACAAACATCTTAGGATTTGGCCAGTCCTTATCTTTGCCTTTGAGGCCAGATCGCTGACCATTAGCGTCAATGACAATTTTGTGGTGAAATTTAGCCCCAAGTACTTGTAGCTGTTCACAACCTCTATGTCCTCGTTTCCGTACTTCCAGGCTTCATTTGCTGCCAAAAATCCTCCTTTTCTGAAAACGATTTTCTTTGTCTTATCCAGGTTGACCGTCATGGAAAACTTATCCGAAAACTGTTTTAACACATCAATCTGTTTCTGTAACCCGGCTGCGCTATATGATATCAAAAGTACATACTTTGCAGGATGTTCAACATCTTTCCGCCAACCCCGTGCTTGCGTAATATATTCCATAACATAGCCCTATTGACTGAGTCAAAAGCCTTGCGGAAGTCTACGAAACATATGTAGACCTTACCAGATCTTTTAAGAAGGTACCTCTGGACGATAGCATATAAACTACTCACAAAAAGTCAAGGAACACTTTTTATATTACGCAATGCACCAAAACCAGTCAAGACACAATGATAATCGTTCGTACATATTTAATTTCATTATTCGACAGTTTGAATACAAAACAATCAAAGCGATGAATGGACAAATCCATTTTTGGCAAATTTTTAAACACAGCAGGGATCATTTTCAAAAGTCACCAAATTTTCAAAGTTCATTCGACTGTGTGAAAATCACGAAAACAAAGTCAATAATGAGTGCTGCCTCCACGATTTGCCAGGCACTCCGTGCAGCGATGTCTCATGGACTTGACAAGCCTCCTCAGGTTAGCCTGGGGTGCAGCCTGCCACTCTGCTTGAAGGAATCCCCAGAGCTGTTGCAGGTTTTGTGGTGGATGGTGGTTGTCGTGCACTCGGCGCTCCAGTGCATCCCAAAAGTTCTCAATAGGGTTCAGATCCGGACTACAGGCGTTTACCAGTCGAGCATGGTGCGGCGTGGCGTTGTCATCCATGTAAACGGAGTGGGCTCCAATCTGCTGTAATGTGGGTACAGCAAAACGGCGAAGGATCTCGTCCCTGTAGCGCTGGGCGTTCAGTCTGCCTTGGATGAGGTAGAGGGGGGTTCTGTGATGGGCAGAGATCCCACCCCATACCATGATGGAACCCCCACCATGGGCAGTCACCTGCTGAATGCACTCATCGTTGTAGCGCTCCCCCTGTCGCCTCCACACGCGCACACGGCCGTCGTTGTGCTCCAGGCTGTACCTTGACTCATCAGTGAAGAGGACCACAGCCCACTGCTGACGTGTCCAGCCAATGTGACGCCTGGACCAAACTCTGCGAGCTCTCTTGTGGACGAGGGTCAGCTTGGGGCGCTTGGATGGACGACGGGCGTGGTACTGGGCAGCATGCAGGCGGTTGCGAACAGTCTGTGTGTTGACGTTGGTGTTGGTAGCAGCCCGTAATTACCTTCTGATACGGTTTGCAGTGGAAGTTCGCACTGTCTGGGCCTGTCTTGTGATGAAACGATCTTCTCTTGCTGTGGTCTTCTTTCGTCTGCCTGGGCGAGGCCTGTCTTGAACTAGTCCAGTGGCCTGGAAGCGCTGTCGCAGTCTTGTGATGACGGAGGAGGACACCAGAAGCCTTCTGGCAATCTCCCGTACGCCAACACCGTCTTGGAACCACCCTATGGCTCTTCCTCTGTCCAGCAGGCTTAACTTCTGTCGTCCGACCATCGTGATGTTGTGCCCTGGTCCGCCCAGGCCCTGGCTTTTATTGAGTAACCAGTGACCAGTGTTCACAGTCAAAGCATCAAGCTTCCACGTGCAGTGCATCATTTTGTCAGAAACACGCTATAGAAAAAATGGTGAGTCAGCATAAAACGGTAACATTTTCCAACTTTTCACCAATTTTCAACGCTCAGCCACTGACCACCGAGTAGCACGTGCAGCACACCAAGCCTGTACAACAAAGGCAGGAGTCCACTCTGTGCGTGTGTGTAAGATCAGCGTTGTAGCTTGCAAAGTTTTGACAATAGCATCGATTTGCAAAAACACATGAAAATGAAGGGTGTTCCCTAACTTTTTGTGGGTAGTTTAGCACAAACATATTGTCCACAGTAGAGTGGTCTTTTCTGAAGCCACCCTGTTCCTCCTCTATTCTACTGTTGTCTTCCGCCCAGTCAGATAAGCGCCTGTTTAGTATGCTGCCAAACAACTTACCTACTATGCTCAGTAACGTAATGCCTCTGTAGTTATCAGGGTTGTTAATGTCTCCACTTTTGTGAATTAGGTGAAAATCTTTGTGTCAGTTTGACTCTTGATTTTAAACAAGTCGCGTAAGGCGAAAATACAACATTTAGTCAAGCTGTCGAACTCACAGAATGAAACTGAACGCTATGCAATTTTTCAGCAAGACCGTATACTCGTAGCATCGTCAGTCCACCGCTCATGGCAAAGGCACTGAAATTGACAAGAAGAGCGGGGTAGTAGTTGCGCTGAGAAGGTTAGCACGCTTTTCTGTACCTCTCTTCGTTTTAACTTTCTGAGCGTGTTTTTAATCCAAACATATCATATCTATATGTTTTTGGAATCAGGAACCGACAAGGAATAAGATGAAAGTGTTTTTAAATTGATTTCGAAAATTTAATTTTGATCATAATTTTTGTAATTTTAATTTTCAGAGCTTGTTTTTAATCCAAATATAACATATTTATATGTTTTTTTAATCAGAAAATGATGAAGAATCAGATGAACGTAAATTTGAATCGTTTTATAAAAAAAAATAGGCCTATTTTTTTTTACAATTTTCAGATTTTTAATGACCAAAGTCATTAATTAATTTTTAAGCCACCAAGCTGAAATGCAATACCGAAGTCCGGGCTGTAAAAGTTGTTTCTATTTGTTTCCATTTAAAATGTCCGCTACTGGCACCTCAGTCGGACCATACATAACACTCTGAGAAGTAACCAAAGTGTTTTCTTTTAAAGTAATTTGTAACTCTCCGCTCCGCACGCCAACCAAAACAATTCCTAGGAGACGCCTACATCGTTCGGAAAAAAAACCCACAAAAAAACTGTCCCGAGCCAGGACTGAACTAGAAAGGGTTTCCATGACCACGGACGTAGCTTTGTGCCGAGGCTGATCACGTGGTCAGGTTGACCAATGGCAACGCGACCCTTTTACGGCCTCTCTATTGTCCAATGTGTGTACTCTATGACCCCTTGAAAACTTCAGCGATTGGTGTGAAGTGTACTCTTTAGAGAGGATGAGTTCAGCGGTTAATTGCTTTTAACATACTTCCCTGAGACACAAGTTGTTGTAAAAAGATGAGAAATTTTGTAAATCACGTAATATTAATTGGGAAAATGTGTATTAGTATTTTTAGAAAGACAACTTGTCAGGGATCAGTGTTCGTAATTTTCGAGTTTCAAATATTAAGTAGAAAATTTGATTTGTAAATATAAGGAATATTTCCATTGTAAAGAGAAAATGTCCATGTCTCGTGAGTGTAATATACCTCTATGTTGGAGTTAAAAAAAGAAGAAAAAGACCAATGAAGAAGGATGCTCACCGCCTATTTACAAGAAAAAAAGACAGAAAAAAAAAAGAAAAAAAAAAAAAAAAAAAAAAAAAAAGGAAAGAAAAAAGAGAGAAGAAAACAAGGAAGGGTGGAAGCAGCCTGCATGCAACTGAGGTCGAAAAAAAAAAGAAAAAAGAAAAAAAAAGAAAAAAATAAAAAAAATAAAATAAAATAAAAAAAAATACTTCCCTGAACAGGTTATAGGCCATTATCTCGAGATGCCTTGCTTTCGGCAACAGTTCTTTGAATCCCTCCCTCCCTCTCTCCATCTTCTCTCTACCAGTCTGTTTCTCTCTTTGTTTTTCTCTCTTTTTCACACTTTTCAACCATTAACTATTCATATTCATTTGCATAATGTAGAGCAGTCCCTAATTGGGCGACAGTTGGCTGTTGACATTACTTTTGAAAAAACCCATCATTGGGTTCATTTCGCGTCATTTTGCTTTTGTCAACAGGAAAGTTTTTGTAATGCCTCTCTCCACCTCCCCATGCTCCCCTCCCCCATTTCTGTCTCTGTTTTTTACATTTAGCCAAGTTTTGACTAAATGTTTTAACGTAGAGGGGGAATCGAGACGAGGGTCGTGGTGTATGTGCGTGCGTGCGTGTGTGAGTGTGTCTGTGTATGTGTGTGTGTGTGTGTGTGTCTGTGTGTGTGTGTAGAGCGATTCAGACTAAACTACTGGACCGATCTTTATGAAATTTGACATGAAAGTTCCTGGGTAGGAAATCCCCAGACTTTTTTTCCATTTTTTTGATAAATGTCTTTTATGACGTCATATCCGGCTTTTCGTGAAAGTTGAGGCGGCACTGTCACGCTCTCATTTTTCAACCAAATTGGTTGAAATTTTGGTCAAATAATCTTTGACAAAGCCCGGACTTCGGTATTGCATTTCAGCTTGGTGGCTTAAAAATTAATTAATGACTTTGGTCATTAAAAATCTGAAAATTGTAAAAAAAAATAAAAATGTATAAAACGATCCACATTTACGTTCATCTTATTCTCCATCACTTTCTGATTCCAAAAACATATAAATATGTTATATTTGGATTAAAAAAAAGCTCTGAAAATTAAATATATAAAAATTATTATCAAAATTAAGTTGTCCAAATCAATTTAAAAACACTTTCAGCTTATTCCTTGTCGGTTCCTGATTCCAAAAACATATAGATATGATATGTTTGGATTAAAAACACGCTCAGAAAGTTAAAACAAAGAGAGGTACAGAAAAGCGTGCTATCCTTCTTAGCGCAACTACTACCCCGCTCTTCTTGTCAATTTCACTGACTTTGCCATGAGCGGTGGACTGACGATGCTACGATACGGTCTTGCTGAAAAATGGCATTGCGTTCAGTTTCATTCTGTGAGTTCGACAGCTACTTGACTAAATGTTGTATTTTCGCCTTACGCGACTTGTTTACATTTAGTCAAGTTTTGACTAAATGTTTTAACGTAGAGGGGGGAATTGAGACGAGGGTCGTGGTGTGTGTGTGTGTGTGTGTGTGTGTGTGTGTGTGTGTGTGTCTGTGTCTGTGTCTGTATGTGCGTGTGTGTGTGTAGAGCGATTCAGACTAAACTACTGGACCGATCTTTATGAAATTTGACATGAGAGTTCCTTCGTAGGAAATCCCTGGATATTTTGTTCATTTTTTTGATAAATGTCTTTGATGACGTCATATCCGGCTTTTCGTGAAAGTTGAGGCGGCACTGTCACGCCCTCAGTTTTGGTTGAAATTTTGGTCAAGTAATGTTCGACAAAGCCCGGACTTCGGTATTGCATTTCAGCTTGGTGGCTAAAAAATTAATTAATGACTTTGGTCATTAAAAATCTGAAAATTGTAAACAAAATATTTTTTTTATAAAACGATCCAAATTTACGTTCATCTTATTCTCCATCATGTTCTGATTCCAAAAACATATAAATATGTTATATTCGGATTAAATACAAGCTCTGAAAATTAAATATATAAAATTTATTGGCAAAATTAAATTTTCGAAATCAATTTAAAACACTTTCATCTTATTCCTTGTCGGTTCCTGATTCCAAAAACATATAGATATGATATGTTTGGATTAAAAACACGCTCAGAAAGTTAAAACGAAGAGAGGTACAGAAAAGCGTGCTATCCTTCTCAGCGCAACTACTACCCCGCTCTTCTTGTCAATTTCACTGCCTTTGCCGTGAGCGGTGGACTGACGATGCTACGAGTATACGGTCTTGCTGCGTTGCATTGCGTTCAGTTTCATTCTGTGAGTTCGACAGCTACTTGACTAAATATTGTATTTTCGCCTTACGCGACTTGTTTTTCTTCTCGTGTCCCTTTGCTTGTTTGTAAGTTAGTTTGTTGATTTTCTGTTTGTTTTAAGTACTGTTGATGAATTGTACGCTCTTAATATATGTTTTACGCGCAAAGTAAACATTTATTGCCGGCGTAAAATTGAAAATATTGATTACGCCTTCCTAGACAAACCTGGGCCCGTATGCTTATGGGGGAAGTTCGCGACAACTCCCGAAGTTTTGAGTGACATCGGAAGTACTTGCCTCACTTTCGTATGCATGGACCGGAAAAAGGGTTTACCTCGAAGCAAAGCGAGGAAGTAACTCAGGGTATTTTGCGACTACTTCTAAAGTTTTGAGTGACATCGGAAGTACATCCTCACTTTCGCATGCATGGGACGAAAAAAGAGTTTACTTTGGAAGCTAACGAGGAAGTAAATGAGGGTAAATGTACTACAGCCAGACCCAGTAGTAAACACGCTACTTCCACAGTTTCTCAGTGCAAAAAGGCAGGGCTTTTCTTCAGTTTTTCATGTCAAACCGAGCTGACGCTCCCAAAGAGAGAAAATAGAGGGAAAAGTCGTATCTTCTGCATGCATTTCGTGCAAATTTCCCTGAATACAAACCTGAGTTGCCAGCTTTGACTTTTGTTTGTTCTGGGTCATTGGCCACCACTCTTTCATTCCCGCTTATACGAGGGGGTTACTGTGTTTCTATGAAAATGGGCGTCGTTGTGTGCATGTGTGAGTGTGTGTGTGTGTGTGTGTGTGTGTGTGTGTGTGTGTGTGTGTGTTTGTGTGCGTGCGTGCGTGTGTTTGTGTGCGCGTGTGTGTGTGTGTGTGTGTGTGTGTGTGTGTGTGTGTGTGTGTGTGTGTGTGTGTTCGAGTGTTGAAGTGTAAGTTTCTGCTATTTTTTTGGTCATTGCTTTATCTGTGTGTGTGTGTGTGTGTGTGTGTTTGTGTATATGTGTGTGTGTGTGTGTGTGTGTGTGTATGTATGTATTTGTGCCTGTCTGCCTGTGTGTGCGTGCGTGCGGGTATAATTGTGCGTCTGTTCCTTCATACGTTTGTTTGCGTGTTCGCGCGTGCCGTGTGTGTGTGTGTGTGTGTGTGTGTGTGTGAGTGTGTTTGTGTGTGTGTGTGTTTGTGTGTGTGTGTTTGTGTGTGTGTTTGTGTGTGTGTGTGTGTGTGTGTGTGTGTGTGTGTTTTCGATGTTATGTGTGTGTTCGACGGTGTGTGTGTGTTCGACGGTGTGTGTGTGTGTGTGTGTGTGTGTGTGTGTGTGTGTGTGTGTGTGTGTGTGTGTGTTCGACGTTATGTATGTGTTCGACGGTGTGTGTGTGTGTGTGTGTGTGTGTGTGTGTGTGTGTGTGTGTGTGTGTGTGTGTGTGTGTGTGTGTACCCACTCTCCACACTATGATGAGCTGACTATATTTGCGCCTTGATATTTTATTCATGTTCTTACGTTTTATGCTGTTTATTGTGATTCACCACACCCGAGTTTATCGTAATTGAGATAATAAAGTGTTCTATGTCTATGTATTATGTCTAATACACATGCACACACGCACGTAGGCTACAAAAATCCAATCTTGACTTTGAACTTTATATAAACATACATCCTCTTCACAATTAACGAGGACAAACGTAATTTACAAACACCTAAGTACAAACATTTTTCTGTTTTAAAAATTCGGACACACATTTTCTCAAATAATATGAAATTCGCTGAACTTATCTTCTTTTCACTACACCTTATATCTTGATTCCCAAAAAATGGAGTTCTGCCTTTTTAAATTTACCAGTAACACAAACATTCGCTCTGACCAAACTATTTTTGTCCAGCAGTTTTACCGATACACAATCATTAAAAAAACACTACAAAAAGAGTTTTAAGTTAACCGACTTCGCTACCACATAAACAACCTTTTTTTATTGTCCCCAACATTCTGGTCAACGAAATCATTATTATAGACAGTCATTCTATTTAAGGACAATTATCACAGCTTTCGTTCAACCAGTTAAAAACAACAATTATAGTAAAAGCTACAGCGCGATCAACGTTTGCCCATTTACGAACTCGCGATGAGATTTGTTTCTTCTGGTCACCAAGCCTACCGTTTACAAACGCATGCGCACTAATTGGGATTCCCCCAATTTTCTCGACCTTGACCTCAGAACTCTCGAAGCCACTACTTCGGCGTTCAATTTAGCTCGTGCATACCGAGTAGCTGGCAACTTTGCTTTCGAAGTTCCCACTTCCAATGTCAAGGGCCTCTCGCTTGACATAATTATACGACGATATCGCATCTCAAGGGTCCTTACCCATCCAAAAGAAACCTCCAGCGCATACTACAATTGCAGGACATTCCGTTTTTAAAGGCAGCTCATTGGGAAATTATCTCAGACACAATATCGAAGACGTGAAATGCGTCAATCGAGCAACTGTCGTAACTTGGCTACAATGAGACGGTCTCCTACCTTGCACCATAGACACGGACTGTGACATTCTTGTTTAATTTAGGTGAAATGCTTAAAACAGAGTGACTCAAAAGCGACAGTTCGATCAGTTACTGACCGAAAAAAACGTGCTCGAGTCATTCGGCGAAGGTGGCGAGCTTTCAAACCAGCACGACTGAATAACTCAGAATGCCTTTTTTCATCATGCCTCTATTCTACACGAGTAACATAGTGCAGTGGTAACGGTTCCGGACTCTCGTTCATTTCCTCCGGGTTCAAGTTCCGCCGGGAGCTATATATTTTTTATTAATCTTTTCCTTTTTAAGCCTCCGCAATTGCATTCCGGCTGCAAAAACCGGGTTTTGCCTCTGTGTTAATTTTATTCATTTGCAAAAGAAACCTTCCTATGCTTTGAAAAAATCATATCATGTCTTGACTTTCAACTGTACGCGCGTGTGTATATGTGTGTCACTACGGTGAGTATGTGTGTGTGTGTGTGTGTGTGTGTGTGTGTGTGTGTGTGTGTATGTGGATGTGGGTGTGTGTGAGTGTGTGTGTGACGTGTCACTTGTGTCATCATAGTTTCAGTGTGTGTATGAGTGTAGATTGAGAGAGAATGAGAGAAAGTGAGAGAGAGTGAGTGTGTGGTTATTTGTTTGTGACTGTGTGCGTGCGTGTATGGGTGCGTGTGTGTGTGTATATGTGTGCGCGCGAGCGCGCGCGTGTGTGTGTGTGTGCAGTGTGTGGTGTGTGTGTGTGTTTATGTGTGCCGTCAGTGTCACTTGTGTCATAATGTGCATGAGTGTACGTTTGTCTGTGTGTGCGTGTGTCGTAAGAGAGAGAGAGAGAGAGAGAGAGAGAGAGAGAGAGAGAGAGAGAGAGAGAGAGAGAGAGAGAGCGACACTTCTTTGGCAATTTTGGACCAGACAGCGTCTTTATGTTTAACAGTTAGACTGTTCTGAAATTTGGACAGAATAACCGTTCTTTCGTAAAACACTTCTGTCAAGAGTACAGCAATTTCACCATCTGAAAAAGGCGCAGAACACCCCTCTGTGTCTACTTTCTTTTTGAGCGGCACACGTGCCTTGCCATTTTCGTTGACTGAAATGTTGATAGAAACGTGCACATGCGTATTAGTAGGGATTCCCCCAATTTCCCCGACCTTGACCTTAATACCCTCGCTGTCACTACTTTGGCGTTCAAGTCAGTTCATGCATTGTGAACAGTTAGAAAGTTGACTTCGGGAGTTCCCACTTCGAAAAGAGGCCTCTACTTCCAGTGTTTCTTACTTCTAGTTCATGCATACGGGCCCTGAGGTGGTGATCCAAATCATTGATACGTATTGGAAGGACTTCATTTACAAATAAAGAAATAAATAAGCCGTTTTAGTGATTTTTCCCCGGCGACATCCACCTTTCGAAGCCCAAGAGACATTCGCAGTGATGTAATTTGGAAACATCTGAAATAACTAACTGTAAAATGCTCCGTTACCGTTGCCGATTATTTCTTTTCATACAAACAGGATTTCACCTTCTGGCGATAATCTCTTTTGCGTTTGATTCTTGATTCTTTAAATTAATTGTTTCAGTGCTATTTAGTTGTAATCCATTACCCAAGCAGATGAAACCCGTGTGAATAACTGAACACTTAGACACTGATGTTCAGATGGTACGTGTGTGGTTACATAATTACAATAACCAAAATTGCAACCCGAACTGTCCAGTGAAGTGCTTTTCCAAGTTGCATGTGAGTGTGTGATTGTGTCTGTTCCGAGCGCTTCTAAGAAATTGTAAAAGTTTATGCGTAAGCATTTGCGATTTTCCGGTCTTGTACTTTTTCGTCAGTTTTCAGCAAACTCAGTTATATTATGTGACATTAGTGTGTGTTTCTCTTTTCTTTTCTTTTTTCGTGTGTGTGTGTGTGTGTGTGTGTGTGTGTGTGTGTAGTTAGTTGTGTTTTTTTTCAAAGATTTGTTTTTAGCCAAGTTGATAGAGCGCTTGGGCGACTTACTTAAAAAACAAAAACAAAACTTCTCTTTTTTTTCCAACTAAGATCCTTTATACTCGTTTTAGGAATGGGTATGCTAAGTACATTTTTCTTGGCGAATTGTTGTGTTAGCTAAGCAACATTACGTGAATCGTTAAAACATGTGGGTTTTGTTTTTTAAAGTATTCCCCGCTTAACGAATTAAGATTTCTATGCAAAACAACGTGTGTTAACCCCATGTACAAAAACAGTACATGTAGTACATGCTTGAAAGTGCAGAGTGCTGTTGCGTCCAAAGAATTGAGTATTTCAGTAATTATGTCGACTTGTGATAAACACACATACAAACACGCGCACGCATTAACAAATCATAGAGAAACAAGCAAACAATTCGCAGAACAAACGTATATTAATGTGTGTGCATGCGTGAACGCGTGCATTCGTTTGCTTGACTAACTGACAATGTCAATCACGCTTTTAGAAGAGAACCGCTGATTTCAACGTGGTATGGCTTTTACGCGGTCTTATGAGCCTTCTGTAAGACGAGCAGCGTTCGGCCTGTAACAAAACAGACTATCCAATAAACACCAGCGAAGATTTCATTGACGCGGCGGTCAAGTGTTTTGAGTGGAGTGGGCGGAGCGTTGGGTTTATCACATGACCATTTGGGCCAATGGATGAATGTATTTAGTATGTGCGCTACTTTACTGGCGGACCACGAAGCTCGAAGAAGGTGTCAACTTGATTTCTTCATGCAATAAATCGTTGGCAGAAAAAAATGTTGCTCTTGGTGGAACGGGAGCCGCTCAGAAGAGGCGTGATAGAACTTGTGCGCGGTTCATGCATACACAACAATCATTTTTCTTTCAAGGTTTTATTTAACACTATGTGTTCGTAAAAACCGTTGCTCAACAACAAAAATAAATTAATTAATATTTTTCATCCTATACATGCCGCTACAGAAGCACACAGGGAGAGGTAGACGCGGCGAGTCGTGTCGTCTGTGAGGTAACGATCGTGTCAAATCATAGTATCTGTTAACGACGCGCCGAACCAAGGTCAGGGGGTGGAGACAGGGGTAAAGAAGAAAAAATATGTGTATTCAGATTCATTCTTCTTTCAGTTGATCAGCTTACTTGACTTCTATTTCCCGAAAGTTTTTTTTTGTTTTGTGCGCAAAATTATCGATTATTGTCGTTGTGGTATAGTTGGTTGTCGATATTTTTTCTTCTCAACATCACTGGCTTGATTTGCTTAATGATATATGTAGCAGGCAGCACACGTCTGTTTCAGAAATCGTTTGAACGTCTGAATTCTGTTATGATACAACAATATAGATGATATACAACTTTTACATGAGAGAAGAAAGTCAAACATTATCTACCTAGAACATGTTGTCTTGTTAAGTTAGCATGCGTATTTTGTGTTCTATGCTATTCCTACTCATGCAGATGTCGAGTGCATTTGAGGTAGAAAAATAACAACAACCGGCAGTTTTGTCGCGACATTTCTCGCAATAATGTTTTGGTAAAGTTTACTTCCTCGTCCGGATTTTCATATGTAATTTTCCATGATGTTCGACCTGCAGCCGACTGCGAATTACTCTTAAATGTTTTGAAAGTTGCAACGCAAGTAAGCGTTTCTATCTTTCCATGAACTTTTGTTGTTGTAGTATATCATTATGACATATCTGGGCCCCGGCCGAGATTCGAACCCGCGACCCTAGGATCACAAGTCCACAACCTGAGCTACCCGGGCTCCCTTGAAGCCAATCGGTGTGTTTGAATCTTTAGTCCGATCGTGCAATCAAACCTGTCCAATGAAAGCTTGTCCACCACTTTGTCTATAACGACCACACGAAATATAAGCTACTCACAAAAAGTTAAGGATCACTTGCACACAAATTCATAACTTTCCAAATAAGAAAGCCAATGCGTTGGTATTTGGCAAACGTTTAATTCAATGCTTTAGCAATAACGATACAACATTTCCTTCAATTTCGAGCAATCGTTTGGTCTGTACATTTTATCAAAGTGTGTACGTATCGAAATTTAATTTCACAAAGTCGTTGAAATCACAAGACATGGCATTCAGATGCTCTCAAAAGTTCAGTAATGCGTGTAACCGCCCTGGCTGTTCTGGCACTCGACGCAGCGAGTCCTCATAGAGTTGACCAGGGTGGTGAAGATCCTCTGTGGAAGCGCCTGCCACTCAGCCTGCCACTCAGCCTGCAGCTCCTTGTAGAGGTGCTGAACATCCCTGGGGGGGGGGGGGGGGGGTGGTTGCTCCTCACTTTGCGATCCAACTCATCCCAGAGGTTCTCAATCGGGTTGAGATCGGGACTGCATGCTGGCCACTCCATTCTGTTGACTCCAGACTGCTGCAGGAAGTCGTCGACCACCCTTGCCCTGTGGGGGCGAGCGTTGTCATCCTGGTAGACAGCCTGCGGTCCCATCTGCTGCAGTGTAGGCACAGCCAGCGGTCGAAGGATCTCATCCCGGTATCGGAGGCCAGTGAGGTTACCCTGTACATGAAACAAGGGTGTTCTGTGGTGAAGGCTGAAGGCCCCCCAGACCATTACAGAACCTCCACCAAAGGCCACCTTTTCTTGGACAGTGGCGTCAATGTAGCGTTCCCCTTGGCGCCTCCAGACCCTCAGTCGGTCGTCGTTGTGGTTCAGGGTGAAGCGTGATTCATCACTGAACAGGACCTGGGACCATTGGTGACGTGTCCACCTCACGTGACGTCTGCAGAAGGCGCGGCGTGCTGCCCTATGGGCTGGAGTTAAGCGTGGCCGTACAGCTGGGCGACGAGAACGGAGGCTAAACCCATGAAGGCGATTCCGTATGGTCTGCTGGCTGATGTTGGTGTTAGTAGCCACCCTCAGCTGCCTTCGAATAATGCTGGAAGAGGCTGTTCTTGTTTGCAAGGCTAGTCGTTCAATGAGACGATCTTCACGTGGAGTTGTCTTCTTTGGTCGCCCAGGTCTGCGTCTTTCCTGGACCCTCCCAGTGGCTGGGAAACGTTGAACCAGTCTGACAATGACCGAGATGGACACGTGAAGTCGCCTGGCCACTTCTCGCTTGGGGACACCATCTTGGAACCATGCAACAGCTCGTCCCCTCTCAAACTCGTTCAATTTTCGTCGGGGAGGCATTGTCAGAAAATGCCTAATACTGGTGGTATGTCTTCTCAAAAAGCCAAGCAAGTGACAGCATCTCACACATAAACAGCAGTGCTTGCACGTGCATAATGGTTTTTCCATGTGGCTTGTGCAATGTGTTCGGGCTGAACGGTCCAAAACAAGGTCCTTTTTCGCAAGTTTCCGCTTTTTCTTTTGCTACCAAACTCAGTAGTACAGAATCCCGTGCAATTTTCCCACTAACACAACATCGCCCACTTACCGCTGAACAAGAATTCATAACAATTTGGTTTGACTGAGAAATAAAGAACAGTAGCGAACTGATTTTATTGACCACCTGTTTTCTCATAGTGATCCTTAACTTTTTGTGAGTAGTGATATATATATATTTTTTTTAACATATTGTAAAGTTTTGACTAAATGTTTTAACTTAGATGGGGAATCGTGACTAGGGTTGTGGTGTAGGGCCTACGTAGTACGTGTCTGTGGGTCTGTGGGTCTGTGTGTATGTATGTGTAGAGCCATTCAGAGAAAACTACTGGACTACTGGAGGATACGTTTCTTTGATGACGTAATATCTGGCATTTTGTACAAGTTTTGGTGGCACTGTCACACCCTCATTTTTGGATTCATTTGATTAAAATTCTGTAAAAGTAACTTTCGACAAAATCCGGACAACAGGATTGCATTTCAGGATTAAAGCTTGCAAATTATTTTTTGAGTTTGGCCATTAAAAGTCAGAAATTTGTATTTAAAAATAAAATGTGATGAATCGATCCAAAAAGATGTAATCTTATTCTTGATCATTTTCTGATTCCATAAACAAATCTATGTGTATCGATTGAACACTGGATTTCCCTTCTTTGAGCTATGTGACGTCAGAGGCCGACAAAACGTCTGTTTAGGCGGCCAGCCGAGACTACAAAATAGTGCATGTTTGTGTGCGTTCAATCATAAAAACTACAAGAAATTCTACCCAGATACATAAATTTTATTTGTATTTTTTTTACCAAAATATGACAATTTACACATATCTCGACAGTCGTTCACCTCGACCGCTAGCGCGGTCTCGGAGGAACACTGACTGTTTCGATCTGTGTAAAATGTCCTATTTTGGTCAAAAATACATACAACGTTTAATGTCCTGTTTGGATTAAAACAAGCTCGAAAAAAATATACAATAGAAAAAGCACAATTTCATAAGAAGCGCTTTACACTACTGCGCTATACTGGCTTTCTGTGGCGTGAACGCGACAGCGGTCGCCGTCAGGTATGAAATCGACACAGGTATTGAGTTTTGTCTTCGTATTGTCTTTCATAATGTGAGTTCGAAGGGTTGACTGAATGTATTAATTTCGTCTACGCGACATGTTTTAAGATATTGCTTACTTGTCAACTGCGATCACATGTCTAAACGGACTGCGGCTGCCAGTTTCGGCCCAAACTAACGTTCACAACCTGTCTTTCACAACCTTTAAAATCATGTTTGTTTTAAATTTATTTTTTTTAATACATTGTACTATCTCTACATCACCAATACATAAAATTCATACACTACCATCTCGCTATACCGACTGCTAAACGTATCAGACGGACGGGACGGCTCTCAGTTAGCCGAATGCAATCACGTTGTCTTCTGCGCTTGAGTGCACCCCATACACACCTCTTGACATACTCTTGACATACTCTTGAAAGCGATAAGACACCACCCGAGTAGCCAACGGCGGCTTTCTTTAATTGCGATAACAACTCGGGTAGACAGTTTCAAACTGTCGTTAAAGACAGGTCCAACTACACTTACTTTTAAGATGTTACATTATGGAGGTCAAAATGGCCAATTTTCTGTAGTTTTTTTTTGGAACAATCTATCCTGTTATTGTATTAAAAAAGAAGCTTTAATTTTTCGGCACTATATTTGATTATGTTGGACTCAGTGGAACTCATTCTGATAAGCATCGCTTCACGGCTATTGCCAGTTGTCTCTCTGACCGGACGCTACAGTCCTACGCGAATCTATATAAAAAAAAAAGAATACAGAGTTATCTCCCATATGTTTTTCGCGAGCACTGATCTAAATTTGAGATCAGTGTTCGCGAGACGAAAATGATTGCAGATTGGCCGACTTCGACAGTGATCTCCGTTCTGTTCTTCACAGTTATGATAAAGACATCGTTCTAAGGTCAAAACAAGTCGAAATTTTGGGACTGCTGCCGGAAGGAGACCGTAATATATGGTTTCATCTCTGTCAACTGGTTACAGAAAAAATCGTCTGCTCCAGTGAGCGCCGAAACCAAACGGTTGATTATCACGTGACACTTTTGTCATATTTAGAATTGTTTGCACAGTAAATACAGCCGCGAAAAATAGCTCGCTTGAAACTGTCTTACATTTCAATTCCTTCGTAATTCTAAAATGACAAAACACCATGAAAAATCATTATCGACGATCGCGAATCTGCTTATATCAATAATACATTACAAAAAGCTCTAAATATGCACACACACACACACAAATCGGTTTCCTTGCCAGACAAGGAATCTCAAGGCATCCTGTCAGGGAGAGAATGACCTGAACTCCTTTTGACCTGAGTTCAAGATGAGTGGAACTGTCCTAACATTCTCAGAGAATTATTTTCAAAGTTTATGTTTGTTTTAAACATTAATATGTGAAAACAGAATTAAGGTAGGTGATCAGCGATGCTGTCAAAACTATTCACATTACGTCATATATGGCTGGTTTTTAGTGTTGATATTTTTGT
This sequence comes from Littorina saxatilis, assembly GCF_037325665.1. NCBI lineage: Eukaryota > Metazoa > Mollusca > Gastropoda > Littorinimorpha > Littorinidae > Littorina > Littorina saxatilis. The sequence continues at coordinate 14,765,969 of NC_090255.1, read as the reverse complement.
TTCGAGCGACAGATTGACTGATTTGTTTCATATCGCTTAACCGGTATTTATTGTGGGTTTTTTAAAAAAAATTTTATTAGGTGTTTTTTGTGTTTGTTGTTGTTGTTGTTGTTGTTGTAAGCACGCTGCTGGATTACACACACACACACATACACACACGGCTGAGTCTGCAGGTGACCCGTCTGCAGTTTTACTAGATATTGCTCGTCGTCGGCGTGTGCTCTTTCAGTAGATATTTTTGTCTTTCTTTGCATCCACATTGTGACACAGTGAAGCCGTCCACGCTGGGTGGTGGGGGTGGTTTGGACTCGATAGATAAAATATTACGATTTTTAGCATAAAGAAAACAAATCCGAATTTTTGAGCGATGGGACAATAAAATAATGAAAAGAATTAAATAAATCTAATTGATCTCTTGACTTTGGGGTAGCGCAACTCTGTTGCTACTAGCTTTCTTCTGGGAGAATGCGACCCGAATTTCCCAGCGACGGGAAAATACATTAATGACAAAAACATCTTATAGATCCCTTGACTTCGGAGTATCGCGACTTTGTTGCTGCTAGCTTTTCTCTGCGAGGAAGCGCCCGAATTTCCCAGCGATGGGACAATAAAGTAATGAGAGAAAAAAATCTAATATATCCCTTGACTTTGGGGTATCGTGTCTCTGTTGCTGCTAGCTTTCCACAGGGAGGAAACGCCCCGAATTTCCCAGTGATTGGACAATGAAGTAAAGAAGAAAAAACATCTGATAGATCCCCTGATTTGGAGGAAGCGCGACTTTGTTCCTCCTAGCCTTCCATTGGGGGGAATTGACCCGAATATCCCAGCGATGGGACAAAAAAGTAATGAAATAAGAATCAAAACATTTAATAGATCCCTTGACTTAATTTGGAGATGACAAGAACATATCGGGCGTATTTACGTGATTTGTAAATCGCGGGGCGATTGTTTTACATTTTTACGAATCACGGGTTAACACGCTCGCATATTACGTCTTCTTTGCTATTCCTTCTGATTCTTTCTTTATTTGGTGTTTAACGTCGTTTTCAACCACGAAGGTTATATGACTAAGTGCCAAAAGGTGCTCACAGAACAGAAGACGACTTTGTTTTACAATAAAAATGTTTCTAAAAACGTGTGTCTGCTGAAAATTGGTGTGTGTGTGGATGAATGTGCGAAGAGATAGTGGACATAATTTCGTGTGTCTGACTTGAACGGTTTTGAAGTTATCTTTGTTTAAAGTCAAAAATAACGCCAAAACCGGCCATCTGAAAAAGGACATCGTGATACCTCGTGTTTTGAATATGCCACAGAAAAATAACAAGAAGCACAAATGAATTGCATTTAGTTTGATTGAATGCCTGAAACATCGCTTTACAGACGAGACCAAACGTCAAATCTAAATCTCGAGAGAATTTTTTTTTTTCGATAACCGAATTTTAAGGTGTCGCACGCAAGATGATTCGTCATCACGGCATACATTTTTCAATCGCAGATATTTACTAAATTTCTTTTTCAAAAACTCTGGAATTGATGTCGACACGTCAAGCGATAACGGTGTATCAAACTGCTGTCTTTCAAGTAATCCAGCAAAGACTGCAGAACTTTTGAACAGCATTTTTGAAAACGATTTGAAAATTTCGTCATATCTTGCGTGCGACAAAATGTTCGGTAATTAACGGTTATTTTCTTTTAAAAACAAAATTTACATGTACAAAGATCTACTTCATTTACGGAACCACGTGACACATTCTGTGTTCAAAATTTGTGAAGAAATCACGAACCACGATTGCGCTATCAAGTGTTGAAATTATGTCGTCAACATCTTTTCAGATCTTGCGTGCGACACCTTCTTGCGTTCAACATAAAATGTCACTACCTTATCGAGTTTAATGGGTAAAACTAACTATTTGTTGTCTTAGTTTAATCTTCTTAATTAAAAGCGTAATAAAACCGAACTTCTAAGATGAATTTTAATTGAGATTAGCGAAAGAGCGGGCACGCAAGTCGACCTTAAAGTAAAAGAATGATAACACGAGCGTTTGTCGTGTTGTCTTGCGTGCAACACATTGTCCAAAAAGGAAAATGTATATTTTTCTCAGACGTTTTTTAAGTTGAAACCTTGAAACTTCACACACATTTGGGGTTTAATCGCCCCCATGCATGGTAAAAGTCTTGTTGACCCTTGTCAGATTTCAAGGTCACGGCTGGGTCACATGTGGTTCAGAAAACGGATGAAACATATTTTTTCAGAGATTTTTGAAGCTAGAACCTTCAAACTTCAAACAACGCTTTTGCTTAATGATTGTTCAACATGGAGAATTCAAGGTTGATCCTTGAGAAATGTGAAGGTCACAGCAGGGTCTCGTGTGGGTAAAAAAAAAAAACATAACCTTTTTCTCAGAGTTTTTCAAAGCAAGAACCTTGAAAGTTCACATCTTTGGGCTTAATAGCCTCCATACACGGTTAAAGTCTTGTTGACCTTTGTCGAATCTCAAGGTCACATGGGCAAATCAAAAACACGAAAATGCATCATTATCTCAGTTGTTTTTAAAGGGAGAGCCTTCAAACATCACACAACTCTCAACTCCGACTTAAAGAAGTTAAGGTAGATCCTTGTCACATGTCAAGGTCACAGAAAGGTCTCGTACGGGTAAAGCAAACAAAACAAACAGATAATATTCATTTTTTCAGCTTTGTTGTTAGCTAGAATAGAGGCACATGCCACCATTCCATTCAACATGACTCATAGAAATGTATGATGTATGACGTAATTGCATTGTGTGTAATGACGCGGCTGCATCTGTAGTTATTCCAGCCTTTGAAGAAATGGCGTTTTTCCTTGCTTGGACACATTTTTCCTTTTCTTGGATGTTTCCGGAGTTTGGGTGAGTTTGGTGTATATGGTTGAACACAATTTAAAATTTGCATAAAAGTGTATTAAAATAAACAGTGGTAGCCAGTCTCATCTGTTGTGTCGACAATTTAATCTCTTTTGTGTGACCTCAACTTGACCCCTCTGAATGCTCTCAATCATGGAAATTGACCACACTTTGATTATAACCAAACAACATCAAAACTTTGGAATGTGTGAAGTTTCAAAGGTGTTGCTTAAAAGGCGTTCGTGAAAATGACAATTGTATGTGTCTGACTTCAATGCGACCCCGCTGCGACCTTGACGTTTGATTTTATCAACCAGACTTTCATCATGTGTGAATGACTTCAAACACTATAAAACTAGTTGAAGAAATTGACAATTTTTCAAAGTTTAAGCCAGATGGCACTGCTGTGACCTTGAAATTTGACAAACATTAACCAGGCGGTCACCTTTTTTAGAAAATATCCTTAAAGGATCTTTAACCTCACTGTGACCTTGGAATTTGATGAGGTTTAATTTAACTTGCGTAGTGTGCCAAGTTTCAAGGCCCTAGCTTCAAAAACATATGAGAAAACCTCATTGAAAAATGTATATGTTTGACCTCAACGCGACCCTGCTGTGACCTTGACTTTTTCAACCAGACTTTAATCGTGTGTGAACATTATACACTAGAACTGTGTGTATTTTCAAAGCTCGTGCTATAAACGCGCTGAATAAATTGAAAATATTCCACATTTGGACCAGATGTGACCCCGCTGTGACCTTGAACTTTGACAAAGATTAACAAGCAGGTCACTTTTAATGAGGTTTTATAAAAATGCTGAAAGTATGTGAAGTGTGTAAAGTCTAACTGATCTAGTATTAAAACATGTAAGACGTGACAACGACAATTTTCCAGTTTGCAAAGGAAATTTAACCTCGCTGTGACCTTGAAATTCAATGTTGTTTAATGTGATGTGCACCATACCTGGAGGTCATTATACTTTGGTTGTGTGCCAAGTTTCAAAGCCCTAGCTTTAAAAACGTGCGAGATAACCTTAATGCTATGACTCAGTGCCGTTTTGAATGATATAACGAACAAAATTATCGTTATTTGTAAAATCATTTGGGTAAATTTATCTTTTCTTTTCGTAATTGGGTTCCAGCATCTGTTGTCTTAACAAAAATCACAATATCAGTCGTGTTTGTCAACTTTTATTTTTTAGCCCCTTTGTCCGCTTTTCGTGCGCACCTTTTGGCACTTAGTCATATCGCGACGGGATTCCTTCTGATTCAGGTGTCGATCGCATTTACGATCAAAAACAGGAGTTTTTGCGTCAATTACTAAGGGCATTATGCCAAAAAGCGCTGTATGTCAGCAAGGACTTGTTAGTTTGCTTTGAAACTTTCCGAATATTTTGCCTACATACTACATGTAAGCTACTACGGGTAGTACATAGACAAATTGAACGAAATGACATAGGAATTAATGCCTTAATTTGGGTGCGTAATTTGTCGCAATAATTTGTTGCCGAAGGATTTTAATAGATATGCGCGGAGCGGAATGTATATGGCCTTTCTGATTCCTTATTGAAAACATTTAATAGATCCCTTGACTTTGGAGATGACAAGAAAATATCCGGCGCATTTACGTGATTTGTAAATCGCGGGGCGATTGTTTTACATTTTTACAAATCACGGATTCACACGCTCGCATATTTTGTGTTCTATGCTATTCCTTCTGATGCAGGTGTCGATCGTATGTGCGGTCAAAAACGGGAGTTTTTTGCGTTAATTACGAGGGGCATTATGCGAAAAAGCGCTGTATGTCAGCAAGGACTTGTTAGTTTGCTTTGAAACTTTCCGACTATTTTGACTACATACTACATGTACTACGGGTAGTAGCATAGACAAATTGAACAAAATGACATGGGAATTAATGCCTTAATTCGGGTGCGTAATTTGTCGCAATACTTTGTTGGTGAAGTTTGTTTAATTCAACTGGTAAAAGTAGCACAAATGGTAAACATTATTTAGTGTGTGTTATTCATGTGTTATTTTTGTAAAAGAGTAATTCATTCAGTGTTCACAACAGGTGTTTTAAAAATGTGTTTAAAAGTGGAATGTTTACAGTATATACAACAACTTATTCGGAACGATAACCTCGATAAGATCAAACGAATTATGTATTGTTTGCTTGTCATGTGGGTAATCCTTACACGTAACAAACAACAAACAAACCACAAGGTAGTCCACATCGTATGGCCCAGAGAGGTAATAAAAGCTCGGAAAAAATCAGACACTCAGCGAGCTACTTCTGTTCTCCGACAGGGCCTATTTCTCCCACATGAAAGTTAGCTGCAATAGAGTCGCGCTACCCCAAAGTCAAGGAATATATTAGATTTTTCTCTCTCATTACTTTATTGTCCCATCCCAAGGTAGTCCACATCTTATGGCCCAGAGAGGTAATAAAATCTCGGGAAAAAAATCAGACAGTCAGCGAGCTACTTCTGTTCCCTGACATTATGGCCCATCATGGCCTATTGCCTATTTTCGCGGATAGGTGTGATATTGTGAGAGACGGACTGAATGACACTTGACTTAAAGTGTGAAGCGACTAGAACACCAAAAGCGTTTCTGCTTCAAGACAGGCCTTCGCACTTAGGCTGTGTCTGTGACGAGCTGGAAACAAAAGATAAATCAAAGCGTGAAATGTGTTCGATGTATTTTTGATTTCTTCAACATTAATTTTGTTTAAATTGCAGTTTCGGTATAAGCGTGGTCCCTCTTATATACTGATAATGGTAATAGTAATCATAAACAAGTCGCGTAAGGCGAAAATACAATATTTAGTCAAGTAGCTGTCGAACTCACAGAATGAAACTAAACGCAATGCCATTTTTCAGCAAGACCGTATACTCGTAGCATCGTCAGTCCACCGCTCATGGCAAAGGCAGTGAAATTGACAAGAAGAGCGGGGTAGTAGTTGCGCTAAGAAGGATAGCACGCTTTTCTGTACCTCTCTTTGTTTTAACTTTCTGAGCGTGTTTTTAATCCAAACATATCATATCTATATGTTTTTGGAATCAGGAACCGACAAGGAATAAGATGAAAGTATTTTTAAATTGATTTGGACAATTTAATTTTGATAATAATTTTTATATATTTATTTTTCAGAGCTTGTTTTTAATCCGAATATAACATATTTATATGTTTTTGGAATCAGAACATGATGGAGAATAAGATGAACGTTAATTTGGATCGTTTTATAAATTTTTATTTTTTTTTACAATTTTCCGATTTTTAATGACCAAAGTCATCAATTAATTTTTAAGCCACCAAGCTGAAATGCAATACCGAAGTCCGGGCTTCGTCGAAGATTACTTGACCAAAATTTCAACCAATTTGGTTGAAAAATGAGGGCGTGACAGTGCCGCCTCAACTTTCACAACAAGCCGGATATGACGTCATCAAAGACATTTATCAAAAAAATGAAAAAAACGTTCGGGGATTTCATACCCATGAACTCTCATGTCAAATTTCATAAAGATCGGTCCAGTAGTTTAGTCTGAATCGCTCTACACACACACACACACACGCACACACGCACATACACCACGACCCTCGTTTCGATTCCCCCTCGATGTTAAAATATTTAGTCAAAACTTGACTAAATATAAAAAGATAAAACAATAATAAAGTTTTTTTATGTATTGCAAATCCTGACATGGTTCTGGGCGTTTCACAAAATTAATGTGTTAACAAAATTACAAAGCAATGTACATAATGAACATTTTAAAACAAAACCATTTTCTCCCTATAAAAATCAACTAGTACTGTGGCATCAGCATTAACAGGGAAAACAAATCTGAAAATTATTAAAAGCACAATCACCTACAAGATGCACATTATAATACATTATTTATCCAGAATCTATCATAATATTGATTGTTTGTTATTATGTGTTTGCGGCTGCCAGTTTCGGTCAAACTAACGTTCACAACCTGTCTTTCACAACCTTTAAACTCATGTTTGTTTTGAATTTTTTTTTTTTTAATGACATTGTACAATCTCTACATCACCAATAAATAAAATTCATACACTACCATCTCGTTATACCGACTGCTAAACGTACCAGGCGGGCGGGACGGCTCTGAGTTAGCCGAATGCATTCACGTTGTCTTCTGCGCTTGAGCGCACCCCATACACACCTCTTGACATACTCTTGAAAGCGATAAGACACCACCCGAGTAGCCAACGGCGGTTTTCTTTAATTGCGATAACAACTCGTTTCAAACTGTCGTTAAAGACAGGTCCAACTACACTTACTTGTAAGATGTTACATTATGGAGGTCAAAATGGCCAATTTTCTGTATAGTTTTCGGGGGAGAAATCTATCCTGTTACTGTATTAAAAAAGAAGCTTAAATTTGTCAGCACATTATTTTATTTTAGTACCAGTTCAGTGCCTCATATGGCTTTTTGACCAATCAGGACGGATTCTAGGTGACCCTCTAAATGTTATAACGTTCAAGCAGGGACCCTTTTTGTTTATCAAGCAAAACATTGACAAGACAAAGTACAAATTTAAATCAACAATACCAACGTGATTTATTCTAAAGAATGACACTTCAAATGCTGCGAGATAATACTCTCTTTATCTAAAAAAAAGTACAGAAAAGCTAGTTTTGTCGGTGGGTGCTTCACGGAATAGCAAAGCACCGCCCATCCTCTGAGTGTGCAATGCCGACCCGCTCACTTGGAATCTAAATGATCAAAGTTCGAAAAAATCTAGTGAAATTGCGTCACTCGCTTTACGTCAAATGTATCTTTACAGCATTTCCCATCGTCTAGAGTCGGTTCTAAATCTCTCTCTCTCTCTCTCTCTCTCTCTCTCTCTCTCTCTCTCTCTCTCTCTCTCTTTCTCTCCTCTCTCTCTCTCTCTCCCCCTCTCTCTCTCTCTCCCTCTCTCCCTCTCTCTCCCCCTCTCTCTTTTTCTCTCTCCCCCCTCTCTCTCACTATTCTCTTTCTTTCTCTCTTTCTATCATCATCATCATCATCATCATCATCATCATCATCATCATCATCATCATCATCATCATCATCATCATCATTATCATCATCATCATCATCATTTTTCTTTTCTTTTCTTGCTCCTCTTACAGTATCACGGTAAATGTTCCCAAATAGATCCTAGTTACCTCAGAGGACGTTAATCCCCAAAGTCAGCCAGTCAGTCAGTCATTAAAGGCAAAAGCGAGGTAACGCACAACTGGGTCCGACCAGTAAAGCCGTCGCTGCCTGTGTGACAACCACCATAAAAATCTACCACAGCGGGAAACTTTCAAGTTAAGTATTTTCAACCATCATGTGCCCGCATTCAACTTTACAATCAAAGGATGTCTGTTGAGATAATCGAATGGATCAAAACTTTGAAACCTGCGCGCATATTCTAAGCCGACTAACACATAATTGTTAAGAACATCATATACTGTTCAAAAAAAGAAACGCATAGCTTGTAATATTTGGTTAATTTAGTTATATGGCTACAAGGATATCCACCAAACTGCAGAAAATGTTTATCTGGTCGTCGACCTTTCGTCCATTGCCACAAGTGAGCTCTGCACGTGACGCATGCGTTATCAGTTGCTACAATGTCAAAATTGCTCATTTGGCATGACCACTCGTCATGCTTCAGTGTAATCTCGTGAAACTCGGGGAATATTGAGCTCTCACCATGTCTTCCAAAACCCATAAAAGCGGATTGTTCGCCACAAAGAAATCAGACGACAATTCAGCGACGAAAGATGGCCCGATTGAGCAGAGAAGACCGCCAAATTGCATTGGGTCGTTTACAAGCAGGCCAAAGTCAAAGTGCAATCGCCAGGCACTTCCACGTGTCCCAGAGCACCATCAGTAGACTGTGGGTCAGGTTTCAAGCCACTGGCTCCGTTGCTGACTTGCCACGAGCGGGAAGACCAAGGGCGACAACTGCTGCTCACGACCGCTTCATACGGCTCCGCCACCTCCGGAATCGTTTCCTGTCGGCCTCATCTTCTGTCCAGGCTCTCCCCGGGCCACACCGATTATCGGACCAGACCGTGCGGAACCGCCTGCATGAAGCTGGTTTGAGAGCTCGCAGACCTCACAGAGGAGCTGTCCTCACCCGCCGCCATCGCCAGAACCGAGTGCAGTGGGGCAACCAGCACCTTCGCTGGACCGTCCGGAATCACTGGAGACACGTGTGGTTCAGCGACGAGTCCTACTTCCTGCTCCAGCGACATGATGGTCGGAGGAGGGTTTACCGGAGAGTAAACGAACGTTACGCGCCCAACTGTGTGGATGAGGCACCCGTTCATGGTGGTGGAGGCGTCATGGTGTGGGGGGCGATCAATACCGCTGGAAGGAGCACCCTGGTGCACGTCCAAGGGCGCATAACTGCCCAGCGATACGTGGAGGAAATTCTGCGCCCACACGCCCTTCCTCTTCTGGCTGACCAGGATGCCATATTCCAGCAGGACAACGCTCGCCCGCACACAGCACGACTCACCACCCAGTTTCTCACCGACCACCATGTCCAGGTGCTTCCCTGGCCATCCATGTCGCCAGACATGAACCCGATAGAACACCTCTGGGATGAATTGGACAGACGTGTGCGCAGGCGAGAAGAAGCGCCGGCAAATCACCGCGATCTATTGCAGGCACTTCAGGAGGAGTGGGACACCATCCCACAGCAAGATATCCGGCATCTGATCCAGTCCATGCCCAGAAGGTGCCGGGCAGTTGTTGCTGCTCAAGGCAGTCACACCCCCTACTGACTTGACAGCCTCGGCACCCAATCGTATTGATTGACTGATTGACTTGAAGATGCAAATGAACGGTGTGTGCATTCAACTGTGTCCATACCAAATTTCAAACAAATAATCTAAATATAGGATTTTCTGTTAATTTTTTCGAAAAATAAAACAACTTTGGCAAGTAGCAACTATGCGTTTCTTTTTTTGAACAGTATAAAATGGTTCTCGGTGAAAACTTGACCGAGGGCCATTTTACGACGTCCTTGACTCGAGTGTGTGACGTATACTCTTATTGCTTCTTGGGCAAGGTAAAGAACACCGAAAATATTTCAATGCCGTTCTCGAGCTACGCTGACTTTTACAAAGGGTACAGCTGACACGGCTTACGTAATCTGGTTTCCTGGTCATTTGTGTGAAAAATCTGTCCGACAAAGAAGAAGAAGAAGAAGTGCGCGCAGAGAGAGAGAGAGAGAGAGAGACAGAGACAGACAGACAGACAGAGAGACAGACAGACAGACAGACAGACAGACAGACAGACAGACAGACAGACAGACAGACAGACAGACAGACAGAGAGACAGACAGACTTTCCGCACTCGTTAAAATGTCAGTCGATACTGGAATGAATTTTGAAACATTGTAAACCTAAAAAAAAAAAATAAAAATATTAAAATTAAACATTCATACGAGTTACTATCTGTGACAAGAACGCATAAGAAGTATAGCAACTAAATATTAATCCGCTTACCCATTGCTCCTCTTCGCACCTCGGCCTGTGAGTCGTCCTTTTCCTGAGTACTTGCACACAAGTTTTGCGTATGCATACTTCAGTTCGTCTGGAAAGGGCTGTTTTGAATTCTTGTTCGCAAGTTGAACAGCACGACTGTATTTGACCACGTACACCAAATCGTTCTTTCTGGAAAAGTCTGCCAGCCGTTCAGTATTAAGGTCAAGGTCGGGGAAATTGGGGGAATCCCTACTAATACGCATGCGCACGTTTGTATCAACATGGCAGTCAACGAAAATGGCAAGGCACGTGTGCCGCTCAAAAAGAAAGTAGACACGGAGGGGCGTTCTGCGCCTTTTTCAGATGGTGAAATTGCTGTACTCTTGACAGAAGTGTTTTACGAAAGAACGGTTATTCTGTCCAAATTTCAGAACAGTCTAACTGTTAAACATAAAGACGCTGTCTGGTCCAAAATTGCCAAAGAAGTGTCGGTCGCTCTCTCTCTCTCTCTCTCTCTCTCTCTCTCTCTCTCTCTCTCTCTCTCTCTCTCTCTCTCTCTCTCTCTCTCTCTCTCTCTCTCTCTCTCTCTCTCTCTCTTACGACACACGCACACACAGACAAACGTACACTCATGCACATACTGACACTATGACACAAGTGACACTGACGGCACACATAAACACACACACACCACACACTGCACACACACGCGCGCGCTCGCGCGCACACATATACACACACACACGCACCCATACACGCACGCACACAGTCACAAACAAATAACCACACACTCACTCTCTCTCACTTTCTCTCATTCTCTCTCAATCTACACTCATACACACACTGAAACTATGATGACACAAGTGACACGTCACACACACACACACACACACACATACACACACACACACACACACACACACACACACATACTCACCGTAGTGACACACATATACACACGCGCGTACAGTTGAAAGTCAAGACATGATATGATTTTTTCAAAGCATAGGAAGGTTTCTTTTGCAAATGAATAAAATTAACACAGAGGCAAAACCCGGTTTTTGCAGCCGGAATGCAATTGCGGAGGCTTAAAAAGGAAAAGATTAATAAAAAATATATAGCTCCCGGCGGAACTTGAACCCGGAGCAAATGAACGAGAGTCCGGAACCGTTACCACTGCACTATGTTACTCGTGTAGAATAGAGGCATGATGAAAAAAGGCATTCTGAGTTATTCAGTCGTGCTGGTTTGAAAGCTCGCCACCTTCGCCGAATGACTCGAGCACGTTTTTTTCGGTCAGTACTGATCGAACTGTCGCTTTTGAGTCACTCTGTTTTAAGCATTTCACCTAAATTAAACAAGAATGTCACAGTCCGTGTCTATGGTGCAAGGTAGGAGACCGTCTCATTGTAGCCAAGTTACGACAGTTGCTCGATTGACGCATTTCACGTCTTCGATATTGTGTCTGAGATAATTTCCCAATGAGCTGCCTTTAAAAACGGACTGTCCTGCAATTGTAGTATGCGCTGGAGGTTTCTTTTGGATGGGTATCTTCTGCATGCATTTCGTGCAAATTTCCCTGAATGCAAACCTGAGTTGCCAGCTTTGACTTTTGTTTGTTCTGGGTCATTGGCCACCACTCTTTCATTCCCGCTTATACGAGGGGGTTACTGTGTTTATATGAAAATGGGCGTCGTTGTGTGCATGTGTGAGTGTGTGTGTGTGTGTTTGTGTGCGTGCGTGCGTGTGTTTGTGTGCGTGTGCGTGTGTGTGTGTGTGTTCGAGTGTTTAAGTGTAAGTTTCTGCTATTTTTTTTTGTCATTGCTTTATCTCTCTGTGTGTGTGTGTGTGTGTGTGTGTGTGTGTGTGTGTGTGTGTGTGTGTGTGTGTGTGTGTGTGTGTGTATGTATGTATTTGTGCGAGTGCCTGTCTGCCTGTGTGTGCGTGCGTGCGGGTATAATTGTGCGTCTGTTCCTTCATACGTTTGTTTGCGTGTTCGCGCGTGCCGTGTGTGTGTGTGTGTGTGTGTGTGTGTGTGTGTGTTTGTGTGTGTGTGTTTGTGTGTGTGTGTGTGTGTGTATGTGTGTGTGTGTGTGTGTGTGTTTTCGATGTTATGTGTGTGTTCGACGGTGTGTGTGTGTTCGACGGTGTGTGTGTGTTCGACGGTGTGTGTGTGTGTGTGTGTGTGTGTGTGTGTGTGTGTGTTCGATGTTATGTGTGTGTTCGACGGTGTGTGTGTGTGTGTGTATGTGTGTGTGTGTGTGTGTGTGTGTGTGTGTGTGTGTGTGTGTGTACCCACTCCCCACACTATGATGAGCTGACTATATTTGCGCCTTGATATTTTATTCATGTTCTTACGTTTTATGCTGTTTATTGTGATTCACCACACCCGAGTTTATCGTAATTGAGATAATAAAGTGTTCTATGTCTATGTATTATGTCTAATACACATGCACACACGCACGTAGGCTACAAAAATCCAATCTTGACTTTGAACTTTATATAAACATACATCCTCTTCACAATTAACGAGGACAAACGTAATTTACAAACACCTAAGTACAACAATTTTTCTGTTTTAAAAATTCGGACACACATTTTCTCAAATAATATGAAATTCGCTGAACTTATCTTCTTTTCACTACACCTTATATCTTGATTCCCAAAAAATGGAGTTCTGCCTTTTTAAATTTACCAGTAACACAAACATTCGCTCTGACCAAACTATTTTTGTCCAGCAGTTTTACCGATACACAATCATTAAAAAAACACTACAAAAAGAGTTTTAAGTTAACCGACTTCGCTACCACATAAACAACCTTTTTTTTATTGTCCCCAACATTCTGGTCAACGAAATCATTATTATAGACAGTCATTCTATTTAAGGACAATTATCACAGCTTTCGTTCAACCAGTTAAAAACAACAATTATAGTAAAAGCTACAGCGCGATCAACGTTTGCCCATTTACGAACTCGCGATGAGATTCGTTTCTTCTGGTCACCAAGCCTACCGTTTACAAACGCATGCCCACTAATTGGGATTCCCCCAATTTTCTCGACCTTGACCTCAGAACTCTCGAAGCCACTACTTCGGCGTTCAATTTAGCTCGTGCATACCGAGTAGCTGGCAACTTTGCTTTCGAAGTTCCCACTTCCAATGTCAAGGGCCTCTCGCTTGACATAATTATACGACGATATCGCATCTCAAGGGTCCTTACCCATCCAAAAGAAACCTCCAGCGCATACTACAATTGCAGGACATTCCGTTTTTAAAGGCAGCTCATTGGGAAATGATCTCAGACACAATATCGAAGACGTGAAATGCGTCAATCGAGCAACTGTCGTAACTTGGCTACAATGAGACGGTCTCCTACCTTGCACCATAGACACGGACTGTAACATTCTTGTTTAATTTAGGTGAAATGCAACAGAGTGACTCAAAAGCGACAGTTCGATCAGTTACTGACCGAAAAAAACGTGCTCGAGTCATTCGGCGAAGGTGGCGAGCTTTCAAACCAGCACGACTGAATAACTCAGAATGCCTTTTTTCATCATGCCTCTATTCTACACGAGTAACATAGTGCAGTGGTAACGGTTCCGGACTCTCGTTCATTCGCTCCGGGTTCAAGTTCCGCCAGGACTGCTATATATTTTTTTTATTAATCTTTTCCTTTTTAAGCCTCCGCAATTGCATTCCGGCTGCAAAAACCGGGTTTTGCCTCTGTGTTAATTTTATTCATTTGCAAAAGAAACCTTCCTATGCTTTGAAAAAATCATATGTCTTGACTTTCAACTGTACGCGCGTGTGTATAATTATGTGTGTCACTACGGTGAGTATGTGTGTGTGTGTGTGTGTGTGTGTATGTGTGTGTGTGTGTGTGTGTGTGACGTGTCACTTGTGTCATCATAGTTTCAGTGTGTGTATGAGTGTAGATTGAGAGAGAATGAGAGAAAGTGAGAGAGAGTGAGTGTGTTGTTATTTGTTTGTGACTGTGTGCGTGCATGTATTGGTGCGTGTGTGTGTGTATATGTGTGCGCGCGAGCGCGCGCGTGTGTGTGCAGTGTGTGGTGTGTGTGTGTTTATGTGTGCCGTCAGTGTCACTTGTGTCATAGTGTCAGTATGTGCATGAGTGTACGTTTGTCTGTGTGTGCGTGTGTCGTAAGAGAGAGAGAGAGAGAGAGAGAGAGAGAGAGGGAGAGAGAGAGAGAGAGAGAGGGAGAGAGAGAGAGAGAGAGAGAGAGAGAGAGAGAGAGAGAGAGAGAGAGAGAGAGAGAGAGAGAGAGAGAGAGAGAGAGAGAGAGCGACCGACACTTCTTTGGCAATTTTGGACCAGACAGCGTCTTTATGTTTAACAGTTAGACTGTTCTGAAATTTGGACAGAATAACCGTTCTTTCGTAAAACACTTCTGTCAAGAGTACAGCAATTTCACCATCTGAAAAAGGCGCAGAACGCCCCTCCGTGTCTACTTTCTTTTTGAGCGGCACACGTGCCTTGCCATTTTCGTTGACTGCCATGTTGATAGAAACGTGCGCATGCGTATTAGTAGGGATTCCCCCAATTTCCCCGACCTTGACCTTAATACTCTCGCTGTCACTACTTTGGCGTTCAAGTCAGTTCATGCATTGTGAACAGTGTTAGAAAGTTGACTTCGGGAGTTCCCACTTCGAAAAGAGGCCTCTACTTCCAGTGTTTCTTACTTCTAGTTCATGCATACGGGCCCTGAAGTAGTCGCAAACTACCCTGAGTTACTTCCTCGCTTTGCTTCGAGGTAAACCCTTTTTCCGGCCCATGCATACGAAAGTGAGGCAAGTACTTCCGATGTCACTCAAAACTTCGGGAGTTGTCGCGAACTTCCCCCATAAGCATATGGGCCCTGCTGAGTGACAACTTCGGAACCTACATAAATTTCATAGCAAACTTCAGTACAGAAGACGAAAATGAGCGCTTGAATGTCCAGGAACTGCGCAGTCCAGGTAAATGGAGCAATGACGCTGCAGATCTTTTACCTCAAGCACTTGCCGATTGGTCCGAAAGGGTGGTCAGAATCTACTCCAGTGATCCCTTCACACCTGTCATAGACGTGCTTCCAACAACTGGAAACAGCGATGACACATCCATCACATTGGCCTATGTCGCCCACGAGCCGACCCTCTATGATGCCTGCCATGTACGTTCCAGACCAGGGACAGTCACTGCAAAGTCAGCAACTACTCCCTCCACAGCTGATCAGGACAGCCATCCAGTGAACCCCTCCACAGCTGATCAGGACAGCCATCCAGTGAACCCCTCCACAGCTGATCAGGACAGCCATCCAGTGAACCCCTCCACAGCTGATCAGGACGGCCATCCAGTGAACCCCTCCACAGTTGATCAGGATAGCCATCCAGTGAACACCTCCACAGCTGATCAGGACAGCCATCCAGTGAACCCCTCCACAGCTGATCAGGACAGCCATCCAGTGAACCCCTCCACAGCTGATCAGGACAGCCATCCAGTGAATCCCTCCGCACCTGACCAAGACTCCCATCCAGTGACTTCCTCCACAGCTGATCAGGATTGCCATCCAGTGACTCCTTCCGCACATGACCAAGACTCCCGTCCAGTGACTTCCTCCGTACCTGACCAAGACGCCCATCCAGTGAATCCCTCCGCACCTGACCAAGACTCCCGTCCAGTGAATCCCTCCACCCCTGACCAAGACTCCCGTCCAGTGACTTCCTCCGCACCTGACCAAGACGCCCATCCAGTGAATCCCTCCGCACATGACCAAGACTCCCGTCCAGTGAATCCCTCCGCACATGACCAAGACTCCCGTCCAGTGAATCCCTCCGCACATGACCAAGACGCCCATCCAGTGAATCCCTCCGCACCTGACCAAGACGCCCATCCAGTGAATCCCTCCGCACATGACCAAGACGCCCATCCAGTGAATCCCTCCACCCCTGACCAAGACGCCCATCCAGTGAATCCCTCCGCACCTGACCAAGACTCCCGTCCAGTGACTCCTTCCGCACCTGGCCAAGACTCCCGTCCAGTGACTCCTTCCACACCTGACCAACTTGACTCCCGTCCACTAGCTCCTGTAGACACTGCCCCAATAACTCCCAGAAAACAGGGATCGTACAACACACCTCCAAAGAAAAGAATTGTGAGGAAAAGGGAAGCAGAACCAGAAAAATGGAAAAAGAATGTAAGAAAAGTTTTGCACCTGGAAGGTAAAGAGTACATTTCCCAAAATGGCAGTACAGTTCCAGCCAAAACAATGGGACCTGTTGATTGCTCGAAGTGCAGGTACAGGTGTACCCAGAAAATGTCATCGGACCAACGCTTAGAATTGTTTCAGACATTCTATGCACTGGGAACGTACGAGCGACAAAAGGACTTCGTTTGTACGAATGTAAAGCAGAAGAAGACAGTCACAATTTTAGGTGAAGACAACCAGCCTTCTCAGAAAAAACGTCAAGTGTGCCGTGTCTTCACGTTTACAGTCGAGGGAACAGTCCACAGGGTGTGTAAGAAGTTCTTCCTCTCCACATTAGCCAAAGGAGAAACGTATGTCGACCATGCCCTGGAAAACACTTGCGGTGGTGTTTTCTGTGCAACAGGACGGCGGGGAAAAGCTCCTCCTCACAACAAATTCAGCGAGGAGTCTGTTAACCAAGCAACAGAACACATTTCTTCTTTTCCTGTGGTGGAGTCCCATTACACCAGAAAGGACACACAGAGAATGTACCTACCATCAAACCTGACCATCAAGAAAATGTACGACTTATACCTGGAGAGGTGTCAACAACAAGAACAACGGCCTGTGTCACAGAAAAAATATCGACAAATCTTTAATGAAAACTTTAACTACTCTTTCCATACCCCCAAGAAAGATCAGTGTGCCATTTGCGTCATACATGACAGCAAACTCAAACAGGGCACTGCATCAGACGAAGAGAAGCAGCGGTTTAAGGAACACATTGACAGGAAGAACAGGGCCAGAGACGAGAAAGACGGAGACAAAAGAGAAGCAACAGCTAACCCTAGCAAACATGTTGTCACCATCGACTTGCAAGCCGTATTACAGGCGCCTTGTGGTCTTGTAAGCCAATTGTATTACAAGAGGAAACTGTCAGTGTACAATTTCACCGTGTATTCACTGGCAGACAAGAAGGGGACCTGTTTTACGTGGGATGAGTCGGAAGGGAAGAGAGGTTCTTGTGAAATTGCTACGTGCCTCTACATCTACCTGTCTTCTCTTCCTAAAAGTGTTGAGGAAGTCACAATTTTCTCCGACTGTTGTTCTGGGCAGAATCGCAACCAATACCTGGCAGCTGCAATGGTACATGCTGTGAACAACATCAGCAACATCAAGGTCATCCGACACAAATACCTTGAAACTGGCCACACGCAAATGGAGTGTGACAGTATGCATTCGGCAATCACCTTTGCCAAAAAGCACACTCCCATCTACACACCGTGTGGATGGGATATTATTTTGCGTATGGCGAGGCGAGGACAGCCCTATGTTGTCATTCCATTGAAGCACACCGACTTCCTGGACGTCAAGCAACTAGCTTGTTCTGCAGTGCGAAACACCAAGACCGACATCAATGGTCAGAGGGTCAATTGGCTGACCGTGAAGTGCCTGCAGTTCGTCCAGGGAGAGGAGGAACTGCTGTACCTCAAGACCTCGTTCGATGAAGAGGAATACAGGGTCCTCAGGTTGGTAACCAGCGGCAAACGAGGGCGCACGTCATCCTTGACAAAGACAACAATTGCCCCCCGTTATTCATCTAAACTGCCTATTTCCGAGGCCAAAAAACGGGATCTGCTTTCTCTCTGCAAGTCGGCCATCATTCCTGAGCAACACCACGATTACTACAAAGCGTTGCCTTCCTCCACATCTGCAGCTGACAAGCTTCCTGAACCAGATCTTGAAGAAGAGGACGCCGACTCTGACTAGAGAAAAGTACTCTTTGTTTTATCGAACTCTCCGATTGCGCGAGTTGTATATATCCGACTGTCTCAGACAACAGAAATGAATTACATGTCATGTACGAACATGACCGTGTTAGACTATGTCTGAAAACAAGAACAAAACGTCTAAGTAAGTAAAAAAAAAAAAAAAGTCTACTTTGGTTTGGAATGTTTCGAATTCGTGACAAGCGTTCGTTATTTTGAATCGTTTGACACAATGTCTTTAATCATGTGGGAGCTTTTATTGTGTGCTGTAAACCGAAAACTGTGGTGTTCACGTACACAGCTCAAGCGTCAAAGTCGTGCAGTTTCACTGTCAGGATACTATGTGACAAGACTGTTTACCAAGAAACCTCACACAGGTTAAGCAGACACATTTATTATGAGTTGTGTTTTCTGTGCAGAGGACAATAATGGAACAACGTCATGTAGCTGCCGTTGTCACTCAGTAAGTCAGTTATTTCATTTCCCTTTTTAACTTCGAATTACTGAGCCAACAATTTCTAACCAAGAATCCCCCCAAAGCTGGCAACAGTTCTCTCGCATCATCATTTTCATTTTTATTAAATATGTTTTAGGAACTTGTATTTTTCCTTGGTAGTTGTTTTATTTCTTGATAGTTATCATTTCTTTTCTTGTTGCAGATCACAGTTTGTTAGAATCATGTGTATGTTGCACTTCTTTGTTGTTTTGCATGAATGTTTATTGTTCTCCGTGTTGATATTTTATTGAATGAAATGTTGTTGACTGGTATTAGTATTAGTTCTGATGTCAGCAACTACTCCCTCCACAGCTGATCAGGACTACCTACTAACTGATTAACTACAGTGAACCTGTACTATTCTTGTAATCAAAAATGCTTTTTGCATTTACTAAATACGGCTTTATTGCACAGACGATGTGTTTTGTTGGGTTCTCTCAGGTCAGATTAAGGGCCGTTGTTGTACACTTGTCACAAAAAGTCAAGGAACAACTGACATATTCACATGGAAAAAGCAAACAGCAATATCTTCATAACCCGAAAAACGAAATCAACCAAACTTGGCTAATGCACTGACAACAACTCGCAAATTGTCTAGACAGCATCATTGGCCGCATGTGATGCACGGACGCGGTGCTAGGCAGGCGGAAAGTGCAGGCCCTCCACGTCAAAAATGCGCCTAAATTCACTGGCTCAGCAGAATGAACATTGGTACGGAACATCGGAACTGATCATGGCACGTGCTAGGCGGACGTCTGGGCTGTGAAACTCACCGCACTGAAAGCCTTTATAAGCCAGCGTTTCACAGCTATGGTCCATTCCAACACCATGGTCCAGAGACGATCGCTGCCAGATGTCGACAAAGGACGAGCCCTTGCCTGGCTTCAGCGCGGCGCCACCTACCGAGCTGTTGCCCACCGACTTGGGGTGTCTCCATCGGTTGTCTGGAGGCTACAAGAACGCTGGAGAACGACTGGACGGGTCCAGGACAGGCCAAGATCTGGGAGACCAAAAAAGACTGATGCAAGGGCTGATCGTTACATCGTCCGCCAGGCTCTGACGTCACGCACCATCACTGCAGAGCGCATCAGGGGGCAGCTAAGGGTGGCTACCAACATTCAAGCCAGCACGCAGACCATCAGGAACCGTCTCCACAACGTGCGGCTCCGTTCCAGAGTACCAGCCAAGAAGCCCAAGCTGACTCCAGTCCACAAACGAGCCCGCCGAGACTGGTCTGCTCGTCATTCGAGATGGACACGTCATCAATGGGCCACTGTTCTCTTCAGCGACGAAAGCAGGTTTAATCTGATGCATCCGGACAAGCGGCTGTCCGTATGGCGACGAGAAGGCGAACGGTTTAACCAGGACTGTGTCCAGGAGGTCCTCGCGTATGGTGGAGGCTCCGTGATGGTATGGGGAGGCTTCTCTGCCAACCATAAGACCCCCCTGTACCACATCCAGGGGAATCTGACCGGGGCACGCTACAGGGACGAGATCCTGGGTCCGATTGTCATCCCTTTCCTGCAACAGCTGGGACCCCAGGCCACTTTGCAGGACGACAACGCCACACCGCATCGCGCCAGGGTGGTTGGGGCCTTCCTGCAGCAGCAGGGAGTTCACAGAATGGAATGGCCAGCCTGCAGCCCAGACTTAAACCCAATCGAAAATGTCTGGGATCATCTTGACAGGCAGCTGCGAGACAATCACCCTCCCCCAAACACCCTTCAGGACCTGCTGGCATACCTCCAACATGAATGGCAAAACCTGGACCAGCAGCTCCTCAGAAGACATGTGCAGTCCATGCGTCGACGCTGCAACGAATGCTTGGCCCGGCGGGGTGCCCATACCCATTACTGACATTGTTTTGTTGACATGAGACAGTTGTGACTTTTGAAATTCAACACGCTTGCAGTGAACTGAGTTTAACTCATCATTCCGTTATTGGATACCAATGAAATTTGCCACATTCAATGTGTGGCCCAGAAGGTGTACTTTGGTGTAAACGATTAATAAATTGGTGAAATCGTTTCGGAGATATGACTTTTTGAATTTTTGTTCCTTGACTTTTTGTGACTAGTGTATAATGCGTTCATGCTATTTGCTTTTTACAAAAGTCTGTTAGCAAATCTTTCTGCACAAAGCCCGTATGGCAAGTTACAGTTTTAAAGTCGACCGATATCATGACGTTTACTGCAGTGGCCAAACCCTATATCCAGATACGGTCCTATTGCAGACACTCAATGCACACGCTTTTTCCCCTCTTTAGCTGTAAGTGAAATTAAGGCTGCAGCGCTGGCAGGTCCTGTAAACAAACACCCAGTTCTCGGCGTGCCTGGGAAGGGGAACAAGAGATAAGGTGATAAGGCTCCCGCTATCTACTGTGAATTTCTGTTCAGTGGCCTGCATTAGGACCGTATCTTGTGTATGCCTTAGAAAAACGAATATTATGCAAATACAAGTGAACAAATCGATAAAGTGTTTCTTGAATAAAGAAAGCTGAAGGAATAGTGTATGTTGTGATAATAATTTTGTTATAAGCAATGAACTGTGTGTTTTGTTACAGAGGAGTAAACATTCATTTCGCTCCACTGTAAAATTCCACAAAACCTTGCTACGGCCTTTAGGCAGGCAACCCTCGATATGGCTACAAGGATATCCACCAAACTGCAGAAAATGTTTATCTGGTCGTCGACCTTTCGTCCATTGCCACACGTGAGCTCTGCACGTGACGCATGCGTTATCAGTGGCTACAATGTCAAAATTGCTCATTTGGCATGACCACTCGTCATGCTTCAGTGTAATCTCGTGAAACTCGTCTGGCCGGCGTCATCTGGCCTGGACAAGGCAGCAGTGGTCCAGGGAGCTCTTCTCCGACGAGTCTCGCTACACGCTGTCCTTCAACGACGGCCGAATTCGCGTCTGGAGACGTCCTAGAGAGCGCTTCAGCAACGCTACCGTTCTGAAGCACAACAGACATGGTGGCGGCTCCCTGATGGTGTGGGGTGGATTCAGTCTTCACCACAGGACACCCCTACACCGTGTCCAAGGCAACCTGACTGGCATCGCGTACAGGGATGACATTCTGCGTCCCATAGCCACATCAGTCCTTCAGGCCACCGGACCTGGGTCAGTATGCATGAACTAGAAGTAAGAAACACTGGAAGTAGAGGCCTCTTTTCGAAGTGGGAACTCCCGAAGTCAACTTTCTAACTGTTCACAATGCATGAACTGACTTGAACGCCAAAGTAGTGACAGCGAGAGTATTAAGGTCAAGGTCGGGGAAATTGGGGGAATCCCTACTAATACGCATGCGCACGTTTCTATCAACATTTCAGTCAACGAAAATGTCAAGGTACGTGTGCCGCTCAAAAAGAAAGTAGACACAGAGGGGCGTTCTGCGCCTTTTTCAGATGGTGAAATTGCTGTACTCTTGACAGAAGTGTTTTACGAAAGAACGGTTATTCTGTCCAAATTTCAGAACAGTCTAACTGTTAAACATAAAGACGCTGTCTGGTACAAAATCAAGTTGCCAAAGAAGTGTCGCTCTCTCTCTCTCTCTCTCTCTCTCTCTCTCTCTCTCTCTCTCTCTCTCTCTCTCTCTCTCTCTCTCTCTCTCTCTCTCTCTCTCTCTCTCAGTCTCTCTCTCTTACGACACACGCACACACAGACAAACGTACACTCATGCACATACTGACACTATGACACAAGTGACACTGACGGACGGCACACATAAACACACACACACCGACCACACACTGCACACACACACACACGCGCGCGCTCGCGCGCACACATATACACACACACACGCACCCATACACGCACGCACACAGTCACAAACAAATAACCACACACTCACTCTCTCTCACTTTCTCTCATTCTCTCTCAATCTACACTCATACACACACTGAAACTATGATGACACAAGTGACAGGTCACACACACACACACACCCACACACACACACCCACACACAGTGACACACACACACACACACACACACACACACACACACACACACACACACATACTGGTATAACATACTGTGTCAGGACTTTGTGTTTACATCATCCACGTCAGGACTCAATGAAAATAGTACTGTACCGTGTTTGAGCTTACATTTTCAAGCAGTGAACATAGTCTTAAACTATTTTCAGAACATGGCGATGCTCAAATGGTTATAATTATCAAATACTAATACCTTGTTATTTGTCATACCATGTGAGGACTCATTCTCAGGACCTGTACACACATTTTGCATGTTTAGGTCCAAGCAAGGACCCAGTTACACATGTTGCATGTTTGAGTCCAAGCAAGGACCCAGTTACACATGTTGCATGTTTGAGTCCAAGCAAGGACCCAGTTACACATGTTACATGTCTGAGTCCAAGCAAGGACCCGGTTACACATGTTACATGTCTGAGTCCGGGCAAGGACCCAGTTACACATGTTACATGTTTGAGTCCAAGCAAGGACCCAGTTACACATGTTACATGTTTGAGTCCAAGCAAGGACCCAGTTACACATGTTAAACGTGAGGACTGCAATTTAAGTGTCATGAAAGTAAAATTTAATCAACACTTCACGTTTCATAACCGGACAGGTAGCTAGTAGATTGATATGTTTGTGAACACCTTGTGTGCCCTAAATCGAAAGTGTTGTAAAATGGGGGATTTAGGGCTACATTTGGTATGTTATTGTTGTTGTTGTTGTTGGTCTCTACTGTCTGTAATTTTGTTGTTAAGGCTGGTAGAGACTTAACACTTGACATAATGTTCTGTGCGGTTATTTTTTCTGGAGGAAGATCATATTACGTCTTCAAATGACGTACGATGTTCCATTGATAAACGTGTTGTTACCATAGACGCTTACTTTATAATACCTTGAAGAAGAAACGTACAGAGAGAGAGAGAGAGAGAGAGAGAGAGAGAGAGAGAGAGAGAGAGAGAGAGAGAGAGAGAGAGAGAGAGAGAGAGAGAGACAGAGAGAGAGACAGAGACAGAGAGAGAGAGAGACAGAGAGAGATAGAGAGAGTGAGAGAGACAGAGAGAGACAGAGAGAGAGAGAGAGAGAGAGAGAGAGAGAGAGAGAGACAGACAGACAGACAGACAGACAGACAGACAGGCAGACAGAGAGACAGAGAGAAACACAGAGACAGAGACTGACAGAGAGAGACATAACATTACAGAGAGACAGCGAAAGAGCGACAGTGACAAAGAGATCGGTGGTGGTGATTAACATGAATCAGCAAAATCCAAATTGAACCATATCATATTAAAGTTTATTTCTTGATGTTTGTGCACATATACACACACGCACAACTTGTGCGAGCCTGAACATAACAAATGAAAACGACGGATAACTGCTTAACTTTTTTCCAAATGAAAGTCCACACAAACAACAACAAAAGCAGCTTTGGTTCATAATAGCTAGGTACCTGAAATCGATTACGAAACACCATGATTTCCAACATTTGGTACATCAGGCCGGTTTTCTTATGAAGTAAATTAAATGTTACAGATACGTTTGTGTAGTACATACAATCAATGGATTAAAAAAAAAACGTTTCTGCAGAACAATCCAAAGCTACACATCAAACGATTTCGTTCTGGCATCATTGTAAACTGAGTTCAATTTTTTTTAAATAAGAGGGAAACCCTGCAGCTGTGTAATTACTGACCGCCTTAAAAATCCATTGATTAACCGATGATTCATCAGGTGAGTCAATACAACAGTGTACACTAACAAATAAGAAGTGGAAACACAATTTCTTGAAGAATGCAAAACATAAACACTATGAAAGTCATTTAGTCAAAACGAAATCATCAATAGACATGTACATAGATATGAAACTCTCTTTTTCAATATGAGATACTAAGATGTAACCTCACATTGTACACACGCAGTAAAGAACATGACTTCAATAAGCCTTCTTATTCTCATTTATTTGTGTTGACGAGTCATCTTTGAGAAATTTTAACATGGTAAGTTCAAAAACGACTCCAGAATTGTTTTCAATTACATCGGCAAAACAAAAAAATAAAAAAATCTCCAGCAAGCAAATTAAAACAAAACAAACCAAAACTGACATCGAAACATGTGTTCACAGTGTTAGGAAAATGTGTTTTAAACTAAAAGTGAAGAAAGAAAAAAAGAGAGAGAGGGACAGAGACAAAGAGAAAGAGAGACAGAGAGAGAGAGAGAGAGAGAGAGACACACACACACACACACACAGAGACATAGAGAGACACAGAGAGAGAGACAGAGAGAGAGAAACAGAGCGAGAGAAACAGAGCGAGACAGAGACACAGAGAGAGACACAGAGAGAGACAGAGAGAGACAGAGAACGAGACAGAGAGAGAGAGACACACACACAGACAGAGAGAGAGACTACAGAGAAAGAGATGGGGAGAGAGACACAGAGAGAGAGACAGAGAGAGACGGAGAGAGAGACAGAGAGAGAAAGAGACAGAGAGGGAGAGAGAGACACACAGACAGATAGAGAGAGGCAGAGGGACAGAGAGAGAGACAGAGAGAGATAGAGACAGCGAGGGACAGAGAGAGACAGAGAGAGACATACACACACACACACTCACAGAGAGAGAGAGAGAGAGGGTGAGAGGGAGAGAGACAGAGAGAGAGAGACAGAGACAGAGAGACAGAGAGACGGAGAGAGAGACAGCGAGAGAAAGAGACAGAGAGGGAGAGAGAGAGAGGGAGACAGAGAGAGAGAGAGAGAGACAGAGGCAGAGAGACAGAGGGAGAGAGAGAGAGAGAGACAAAGAGAAAGAGAGAGAGAGAGGGGGGGGGGGGGAGACAGACAGCAAAACAAGTGAGAAATCAAACATGGTGAAAAGTCAATAGACTTACGTAGCTTTACGTAAATCCTGTGCAAGCATGAACTAAAAATGGAAAACATGATATCCATCAACTTCTAAATCACAATAAACTGTCAAGGAAATGAAGACATATATTTAAAAACAACAACACACCAGTGCAAACAAAACACATAAAACACCTGAACTCACACACCAACCCAAAACAAAAGGCTAGCTCGGTATCGATACAGGCTCCTAACCACCAGGCCAGAACCTCAGCAAAACCAAGCTATCTCAATGCAGCAACTCAAGTCGCGCAACAACTCAACTTACAAAACGTCAGCATTTTAAAGTGAAATTTGATAATGATTGTGACAAAGGTATGTTTCTGAACATTGAACAAGAGCAAGAGATACAGGGTAATCATACATACAATGGGACGCATGTTTGTAAACATAGTTAACCAAAAAAATACAAATCAGAAAACCATTATCAGCGTTTACCTTATATATATCATGAAAGTAAACATACTAACAAATAATGATACTTTCCGGAATGTAATACTAAATGGGGTCTTTTGTGTACATAGCGAAGATGATAACCGTTCAAAGCTCATCAAAATGATCAAACCAATGACAGACAGAAAAATGGTATGTACAAAAGCAGACGCCAAAACAGCAAAGGCCCAGCGGCAAAATGTGTCCCAAGTGGAAAAAGCAAACCCACCCAGACATGAAATTGTTATCAAACAAAAATTATTTACACAATTGTTCACAAACTGAAATAAGGCACACTCACAATTCCAGTAGTGACATGAACAGTGGGAATAATTATGTTGTATTCCCCCTTCCAATCCAGCCCCACCCCCCCCCCCCCCCCCCCGCCCCACCCCCGCCTCACGCACACACCCTTCCTCTCTTTTGAGACCCTGTGATGATCTGTTCATAACCTGCGCACATTTCCCTAAGTTGAAGAATCACTCGTTTTTATGGCTCAATAATTGTCAGGGGTCTTAAAAAAGGGGTTCCATTGTACAAGGTTTGAAAAGACAGCACTGATCAGTATTATAAGCAACAGAAGCAACAGCAATGCATCACTGTGTGAAGTGTTGCTCAGTTGGCTAGATATTTGTTTGGTGAAATCAACAATTCATTATGTTCTCTCCTATCCGAAATGAGGCAAAGCAAGGTAATTCAAGCCTCTAATGACTTGGCTTGATTTAAGCAATATATTTTGTTTAATTGGTGTTTAACGTCGTTTTCAACCGTTCAAGGTTATATCGCGACGGAGGGAAGGGGGGAGATGGAATAGAGCCACTTGTCAATTGTTTCTTGTTCACAAAAGCACTAATCAAAAATTTGCTCCAGGGGCTTGCAACGTGGTACAATATATTACCTTACTTGGAGAATGCAAGTTTCCAGTACAAAGGACTTAACATTTCTTACATACTGCTTGACTAAAATCTTTACAAACATTGACTATATTCTATACAAGAAACACTTAACAAGGGTAAAAGGAGAAACATAATCCGTTAGTCGCCTCTTACGACATGCTGGGGAGCATCGGGTAAATTCTTTCTCGTCCCAACCAATATGGGACTCCCCCTAACCCGCGGGGGGCAAGCAATATATACACTGCTCGACAAAAGACATGTCTTGTCCATCATTGTCATCTGAGACGAACAATCATAGACAAGATATGCTTCCGAATACAATTATGGTCAAGACGATTACAACATATGAACTGATTTCAGGATAAAAAATACCACATTTATTGTATATGACGTTGGACCGGTAATTATATAACTAACATACACTACTGGAACAGAACTAACAAGTTCACATTTTGATCTTCACTAATTTGATCTTTGCTACTCAGACCAGTGATTGATTCAATTTGTGAAGCTTTCTTTTCTCTGCTGCAATCATATTCTTTACACAAAATTAAACTGGGTCCATTCTCTTTTCATCAAAATCAGGGATTTCTTTTGTGCTAGCAAACAGTCTGATTTGCCCGGCAACGTTTCGGTGTTAATAAACTTTATCAGGTTCTGACTAATCTGAAATCAGTCCATATCTTGTTTCGTTCCTGGCTTCTTTCGGGAAGTCCTAGCGCAAGTGACACGTCATCATGATCAAACTCTTCATCACTTTCATGAACTTCATTCTTATCTCTATCAGCATGATTTTCTGTGTTTACAATATCTTTGGCTGTATCACACATCTCCCCTTTATCATCATCATCGCCCCTTCCTTCCTTCACATCATCCCTCCCCTCTTCATCAACATCAGTGCCCACATCATCCCTCCCCTCTTCATCAACATCAGTGCCTACATCATCCCTCCCCTCTTCATCAACATCAGTCACAGTGCCTACATCACCCCTCCCCTCTTCATCAACATCAGAGACAACATCATCCCTCACCTCTTCGTTAACATCAGAGACAACATCATCCCTCACCTCTTCATCAACATCAGAGACAACATCATCCCTCCCCTCTTCATCAACATCAGTGCCTACATCATCCCTCACCTCTTCATCAACATCAGAGACAACATCATCCCTCACCTCTTCGTTAACATCAGAGACATTATCCCTCACCTCTGCGTTAACATCAGAGACAAAATCTTCCCTCACCTCTTCGTTAACATCATAGACAACATCATCCCTCACCTCTTCGTTTACATCAGAGACAACATCATCCATCACCTCTGCGTTAACATCAGAGACAACATCATCCCTCACCTCTGCGTTAACATAAGACAACATCATCCCTCACCTCTTCGTTAACATCAGAGACAACATCATCCCTCACCTCTTCATCAGCATCAGAGACAACATCCTCCAGGGGCGGATCAGTTCATTTTATGGGGGGGGGGGGGGGGGGGGTGTTTCCAAAAGTATATTGTGAAGATATGGATGTGAAGGCGCAAAGCGCCGAGCCGACGGCGCAAAGCGCCTAGCTTGCTAGGGGGTTCGGGGGCATGCCCCCCCTGAAAATGTTGAAAAAAAGGATGCAAAATGGTGCAATCTGGTGCATTCTGAGGATGATCATTAGCAGTTTCAGGCAGCCCTCTTTTTTTGTTTTGTTTTGTGTTTGGGATCAGAAATCCCCAACAACAACCCCCCCCCCCCCCCCCCCCCAAAAAAAAAAATATTTTTTATTTCTTGGCTGGGGGGGGGGGGGGTCCGGAAACCCCAGAACCCCCCCCCCCCCCTCGTCCGCCCCTGTCATCCCTCACCTCTTCGTCAACACCAGAGACAACATTATCCCTCCCCTCTTCATCAACATCAGAGACAACATTATCCCTTCCCTCTTCATCAACATCAGAGACAACATCATCCCTTCCCTCTTCATCAACATCAGAGACAACATTATCCCTCCCCTCTTCATCAACATCTGTGTCGGTGTCACCCCTCTCCTCCTTGTTTCTTTTCTGAGCATCTGTCCTTTCCTCTTCTAACTGTAGTCTTCGCTGCCAATCCGTTAACGATGGAAACGTCACCGAGTCATCAGAGTCAGACTCATCTGAAACACACACACATTCATTGCATAATTATTAACTACCTTATGAACATGAACTCACATTTTGCTGGTGCCTCATTTCTTGGACACAATCTGCAGCAACATCAGATTAGTTTGACATCAACCACTAGCTGACTCACCTAACTAGTGCAACTAATCAGACCTTGTAAACTCAAGATGTTGTTTTTGTTTTATGTGTTATGCCCACTATCAGTCAAATGTGAACAAGGTTATGTGGAACTTCATACAAAACGTGAAGTTTTTGGCCTTCAGAACAAATGTTCATAAACTGAAAAGGGCAACATTTGCCTTTGGATTTTGTTTTAACATGAGGCAGCCACATAAGTTATATTTTACAACGATGGTAGTCAAACACTTATCTTAACAAGGGGACAGTTTCGGAACAACACCAAAATAATGACATTAGGAAAAGACGACACCATGCCTAACCCATAATATGGACTGATTATAACTATAGTATGCATCCAAGTTATTTGTTCCTAGCATATAACCACGTCATGTCCAAAACAGACGCTAGTTCTTGGAAAGAAGAAAACAAGTAAGCATAGCAGCGTAGCATAGCATAGTTATTTGGACAAAAACAAAAGTGTCCGTATTGACAGAGAGAGAGAGAGACAGAGAGAGAGACAGAGACAGAGACAGACAGAGAGAGAGAGAGAGAGAGAGAGAGAGAGAGAGAGAGAGAGACAGAGAGAGAGAGACAGAGACAGACAGAGACAGAGACAGAGAGACAGAAAGAGAGACAGAGACAGAGAGACAGAAAGAGAGAGACAGAGGGGGACGGAGAGGGAGACAGAGAGAGAGAGGGAGAGAGAGACAGACAGACAGACAGACAGAGAGAGAGAGACAGACAGACAGACCGACAGACAGAGAGAGAGAGACAGACAGACAGACAGACAGGTAGACAGAGAGACAGACAGAAAGAGACAGACAGACAGACAGACAGACAGAGAGAGAGAGCGACAGAGAGAGAGAGAGACCGACAGAGAGAGAGAGAGAGAGAGAGAGAGAGAGACAGACAGACAGAGAGAGAGAGAGACTGAGAGAGAGACAGACAGACAGACAGACAGAGAGAGAGAGAGAGAGGGGTCACACAGGGGGACCAAAGGAGGGAGTGCAAGGGAAAAAAGAGAGACAGTAGAAGAAACAAAAGGGGAGCGGGTGAGGGGGGGGGCGGATGAGGGGGGGGGGGGGGATGTGGGGGCACAAGACAGGGTGGGAAAAATGCAACACAGAGGATAAAAACAAATAGGATTGAAACAAACAAGGGAGAAGTGAGAGGGAGGGGAAACAGACAACAAGTGTGAGAAGGAGAGATAGGTTGAGGAAGAGAAGAATGGAATACTGGGGAGTGGGAGAGAACGAGAGGATATAAAATATTTTGATTACTCAGTGCTATAATTATAGTCTGGTGGGGGAAATCCATAACTTACGCGGAGATTCATTTTCGTTGATCTGCTGTGGTTCCTGGTTGTCCCCTTCCAAGCCCTTCGTTTGGTTATTTTCGTCCATCATGTCTCTCACAAAATACCCTGAGTTACTTCCTCGCTTTGCTTCGAGGTAAACCCTTTTTCCGGCCCATGCATACGAAAGTGAGGCAAGTACTTCCGATGTCACTC
Organism: Littorina saxatilis; assembly: GCF_037325665.1. Classification (NCBI taxonomy): domain Eukaryota; kingdom Metazoa; phylum Mollusca; class Gastropoda; order Littorinimorpha; family Littorinidae; genus Littorina; species Littorina saxatilis. The sequence goes on along the minus strand of NC_090255.1, from coordinate 14,735,157 downwards.
AAAACTTCGGGAGTTGTTGCGAACTTCCCCCATAAGCATACGGGCCCTGGGGTGCGTTGCATAGGCAGAGCGCCACAGAACGTTTGCGAACGTTTTCTAGGCAACGCATAGTTTTGTTGTGGCGCTGAAGCGTAACAATGGCGACCGCTCGCCGAGAATGGTCTAGGCAACGGGTGTTTGCGGGGAGCATTCTGTAACGTACCTGAGAGGTGGCACGCCAGAAACTATTGCACTGTACTGAGCTTGCCGGTTGACTCTCTCTTTCTCTCTATCGCAGTCTCTCTCTCTGTCTTGCTTGCTCTCTCTCTCTCTCTCTTTCTCTGTCTCTCTCTAAGTCCCTCTGTGTCTGTCTCTCTGTCTCTGTCTCTCTCTTTTTCATTCTTTCTTTCTTTCTCCCTTCCCTCTCCCTATGTCTTTCTCTTTCTTTCCATCTCTCTCTCCATCTGTCTGTCTCTCTTTGTGTCCGTATGAAAGTCTCTCTCTCTCTTATCTTTTTTGCTCTCTTTCTATCTATCTCCCCCTTCGTTCTCTCTTCCCCTCCTCATCTCTCTCTCTCTCTCTCTCTCTCTCTCTCTCTCTCTCTCTCTCTCTCTCTCTCTCTCTCTCTCTCTCTCTCTCTCTCTCTCTGTCTGTCTGTGTCTGGGTTTATGTAAAGGCATGTTTGTGTGTGTGTGTGTGTGTGTGCGTGTGTGTCTGTGTGTGTGTGTGTGTGTGTGTATGAGTGTGTGTTAAGGGTGGTTTGTGTGTGTGTGTGTGTGGTTGTGTTTGTGTGTGTGGTTGGGCTGTGTGGTTGTGTGTGTGTGTGCATGTGTGTGTGTGTCTGTGTGTGCTTATGCGTGTTTATGTGTGTTTGCGTGTGTGTGTGTGTGTGTGTGTGTGTGTGTGTCTGTGTGTGTGTGTGTGTGTGTGTGCACGTGTGCATATATGCGTGTGCATGCTCATGTGTGTGAGTGAGTGCGCGCGTGTGCATGTGTGTGTGTGTGTATTTATATGTGTGTATGTGTTTGTAAAGTGTGTGTGTCTGTACGTGTGTGTCTGTGTCTGTGTCTGTGTGTATTTGTTTGCTCTCTTTCTATCTATCTCCCCCTTCGTTCTCTCTTCCCCTCCTCATCTCTCTCTCACTCTCTCTCTCTCTCTCTCTCTCTCTCTCTCTCTCTCTCTCTCTCTCTCTCTCTCTCTCTCTCTCTCTCTCTCTCTCTGTGTCTGGGTTTATGTAAAGGCATGTTTGTGTTTGTGTGTGTGTGTGTGTGTGTGTGTGTGTATGTGTGTGTGTGTGTGTGTGTGTGTGTGTGTGTATGTGTGTGTGTGTGTCTGAAATGCAACAGTTAATAATGACGATGAGACAGAATGCTAAAGCACAGACCCTTTTATATCGTCCTACTTCTTTTTTTTTAATGTTGCTGTGTTGACAAACGTTCTCCGAGCAAACGTCTATGTAATGTTTTTTTTCATCACATTGAAAGAATTTCTTCTGGGTAGAATGAAGCTGAATTAAAATGTAAAAAAAAAAAAAGACCCATTGCTCAAAACATTAAGAAACAGGATGATTTTGGTTCGGTCGTAGAGCTAAAAGCATTACCGAGGAATTCATTGCCAGTGTATCAGTGCAAATTGAAAATCTGTGAAACCTCAGATATAACTTAATAAAACAAACAAAATTTTGATAAAAATAACCAAAATTCACCGTAGTTTTTTTTTTTTTTTTTTTTGCATCTCCCTCTTCACCCAGCCCCAACCCTAATTGATGTGCCCTAAAAGCGCTCAAAAACAGACACGCGTTAGTTTTTCGCTTCAGTGCTTTCTCAGCTGCTTGCTTCAACCGTTTATTTTATTTTATTTTGTTTTGTTTTTGCGGGGAGTATCCCTCTTCATTGATCTTTTTTCCTTTTCTTTTTTTCTGCTTTTTATATTAATTTTTCTACTTTAAAAATATATATCGTTAACAATACTATTTCTAAATGTATTTTAAACACGCCCCAAAAACTTCCTTTACGGTAATTTTTAATAATCATGTTATATAATTTACAAATCACTTTATCCTCAACGCATTTCCAAGTTAACATAATTTTGGGGCACACACACACAAAAAAAATCAGTATAATCAATTTCGTTCTCACAATAAGTACAACAATTATTGTATGTTGAACTTGTGTTTAATAATTTTATATCGGTAAAACTCTTTGTTGGACAAACATAGATTGGTTCGGTAAAGTTTAAAAGGAAGAACATTATGCAGTAGACCGTAAATAACTAAATTTGGTGACTTGTTCCTTATTTATTGGGGAAATTTCTGTCAAGAAGTTTAGAAAAGACAATACTGTTCATCGGTGTTTTAATTTGTTTTCTCTCGTTAATTTTTGATTACGATGGCGATGAATGGTTATGTACAGTTAAAAGTCAAGATTCGATTTTTGTTGTTGAAAGCATAGGACAGTTTCTTAACGCGTTTAAAAAAAATTAACACAGAGGCAAAAACCGGTTGTTGCAAGTCTGAATGCAATTGAGCTCTATTACAAAAAAGGTTAATTAAAAAAAGAAATTCTAGCTCCCAGCGGCACTTGAACCCAGAGCGACGGATTGAAATTCCGAATCCGTGACCACTGCACTATGCTACTCGTCTAGAAAAAGCACTATGCAAAGATGTGTTATCAGTTATTCAGTCGTGGTAGTTTGAAAGCTCATCATCTTCGCCGAATGACTCGAGCACGTTTTTCTCGGTCAGTAAATGATCGTACTGTCGGTTTTGAGCCCCGCTGTTTCAAGCTTTTCACCTAAATTAAACAAGAATGTCACAGCTCGTGTCTATGGTGCAAGGTAGCCGACCGTCTCATTGTAGCCAAGTTACGACAGTTGCTTGATTGACGCATTTCACGTCTTCAATATTGTGTCTGAGCTCATTTCCCAATGAGCTGCCTTTAAAACCAGAATGTCATGCAATTGTAGCATGAATTGGAGGTTTCTTTTAGATGGATAAGGACCTTTAAGATGCGATATCGTCGTATAAATGATGAAATTAACTTTGAAAGTGGGAACTTCGGAAGCAAAGTTGCCAGCTACTCGGTATGCACGAGCTCCCAATTAGTGCGCATGCGTTTGTAGGCTTGGTGACCAGAAGAAACAAATCTCATCGCGAGTTCGTAACTACCTTCTACGAACCACGACGAAAGTCTACTGTGAAAGAAGACAACGCCACAGTACGTAAAACCATCAAAGAAGCAATACAGGCAGGCCAACTTCCACACGAAGCCGCACGTGCAGTTGTCAAAGAACCCCGTGAATCACGATTTTTACGCTGTGCCCAAGATCCACAAAGTAAATAACCCTGGCCCAGGACAGAACCATCTTGACACTGGTGTACCATCCACACAACATTATTGTCAAAAACAGTCTGTTGAATAACTTTGTAATCCTGCAGAGAGACTCCAAACTGAAAGATATGTCTTTGCTAAACCCCCACTGGTAGCGTATCTGAAAGACAACAGTCTCCGTGACCAGTTGGTTCATTCCAGCTTCCAACCTTCCAGTGGACAAACACCTGGAAACAGATGCTGTTTGAAGCCCAAATGCAAAGCTTGTCCCTTCCTCAACACCACCACCACCACATTCAACGGACCAAGTGGTAACTCATTCACGATCAGATCAAGCTTTACCTGTCAGTCCACCAACGTGGTGTACATCATCACATGCAGTCAGTGCAACAAAATGTACGTTGGTGAAACCTACCGTACACTGGCTGAAAGACTGGAGGAACATGTGAGAGCGGTTAGGTGCCAAACGGACACCCCAGTGGGAAACCATTTCAACAGTAACTTTCATCATCTGCAGCACATGTCCATCGCTGCTGTGTGGCAGAACCACACCGATGTTGTGCATCGCAAATTTCTGGAGACAAACTTGATCATGAGGCTAGGAACAACAAAGCCTCTTGGTCTCAACATCAGAGAGTAGTGACAACCCTCGTCAAAGACATCCCAGGAGAGAGAGAGAGAGAGAGAGAGAGAGAGAGAGAGAGAGAGAGAGAGAGAGAGAGAGAGAGAGAGAGAGAGAGAGAGAGAGAGAGAGCAAGCGAGCGTGACGTATTACATAAGACTTGTGTGTTTATGACGTCTATAGCAGGAGAGAGTAATGACGTTTTGCGCGCTACGTATGACGTAAGACTGGTGTGTGTATGACGTTTTTTGCGAGAGAGATTAATGACGTTTTTTTGACGTGTTTTTTGCTGTGACGTATTTTCTTTCACTTTTTTTTTGATCTGTCGAAGGATCTATGATCCGAAACGTCATGTTTGTTTTTTGTTTTCAGTAAAGAATCAACTCATCACCGACTTCTTTTCTTATTATTGTTCCTTAGGGTGCTTGCATCACCGGACAAGTTCAGCCAGATTGAGCGCTTTGTCTCGTTGATGTTCGACAAGACCGGTGTTTACGACAAGGTGAACGATGCCAGAAAACACCTGTTCACAAAGAAAGGGCGCATGCTGGAAAACACCCCACCTACTCAAGCTGCTCTTCTTGAACACACGAAAAAAGCGATCCTGCAGGCACTCATTCCGCAGCCAGAGATTCCAGATCCTGCAAGCTGGGGCTGGGAAGAAGTTGATGGAACTTATTCGCCTGTTTGTACATCACTTCCAGATGCATCTAAGATCTGCTCTCAACTTGTAAAATGCAGTTGCAAGAAAGGTTGTAGAGGTCCGTGTAGCTGTGCCACAGCGGGTGTCCCCTGCGCTGCTCCTTGCTTCTGTGATGGCAAATGCCAGCGTGACTGAAAGACTGAATTCATGAACCGGTTATGTGAGTACATCGCTATGGATATAGAAGAAACTATGTTTACAGGTTTCTTTTTTAAACTCTGGCATTATACATGAAAAGCATTTCTTTGTTAACAAATAGTAGAAATACAGCTTCGTGTACAGTATTTGTAAATAGGAGTGCCTCTTGTTGAGAATTTATCTGTAGACAATTGACCGGACAGTATGTTTTACATCAGTAAAAGTCAAACTGTGTGGTAGTGTCATCTGTCTTTGCTTTAAAATAAAGCAGAATCATGAACCCATTCCAAAAAGATAGCAACTAGCAAGAATATATTTGTCATTTGCATAATTTTAATAGTCAATGTGCAAGCTTGCGATTGTTACTAGACGGTACCGTTCTTGAAAAGAAAACCGATTCATTTGGATATAATTATAAAACGTCAATAGCCAGTGCAGGGGCGGATCACATCATGGGGGTTTCCAAATTTCTTAAAAGGGACAATTCGACGAGGCGAAGCGTTTAGTTGTGGGCGCGAAAATGGAGCAATCTGGTGATATCTGAGCCAAGAAACTATACCATTTACACCTCCTAAAAGTAAATTTATGAAGACAAATTAGACTACCAATAAAAGGACCGATCAGGCAAATTACCCAACTACCTTCCGAAACCGTCATTTAGAAGACAAAGGCCAAATGTTGATAAAAGTCAAGAAAAATGAAGGAATCTGGTGCAATTTGAGCCTTCAGTTTCTCTTTAATTTTAAATGTATTTTTTTTAATTTACTTTTTATTTCATTTTTTTAGGCTGGGGGTGGGGGGGGGGGGGGGGCGCAAACCCCGGAAACCCCCCCTGGATCCGCCCCTGCAGTGTGTTTATTGTCCTGGGCTCGTATTCTTGAAAAAGCTGCAACATTGTGTCCTTTAAAGTCAAACTGTCGTTTAACTACCGCCCGGTATTTATTTTTACTGCCCAGTAATTATTTATTTTCCCCCCGGTATTAATGTGTGTCTGGCAAAAGGTCGGCAGCTACCAGAATTTGTTATTTTTAGAATAGGAGATTCCTCATGCTTGCTCCTCTCTACAAACAATATTTGAGCAAGATTTATTCTTGAAAAAGCTGCAACTCATATACTGGCCTGTAAAACTCAATAAGTCCGCCAACTGCTAAGTGTTATTTATGAAACACCGGTAAGTCCTTACCGGGTTGTCTGCTAGCTGTAAAGTTAGAGGACCCATCCCCCTCCTGTAAAGTCGCTACCTGTCAGTAACTTCACCAACACTGTCCATTAAAACCGTCAAGTTCGAATAAATCTTGTTCAAATATTGTTCGTAGATTTATGTCCCTCATGGACACACATTGGTGTCATTTAAGCACGGCCAACGGCGGTAACCAGAAAAGATTCTGGAGTTACATTAAAGGCATATGTACTCGATGACTATACACGCTAATTGCTTTACCAACAGCTGGAGACATGCTAAATTAAGTTCCCTGCAAAATATTGTGGTCTAGGACCCCTTCAATGTTGAGATATGTTAATTTTCATTTTGATCTGGATCGTCCTATTTATAGATTTGGCAACACATGTAACGTTGATGCAAGGGAGCTAACACCGCGGCTTTGTTGACATCCTCACTTTTTCAGAGGCTAGAACAAGCTGTAATGCATGTATTATGGTCCGCGCATGGTGACATATCGTCATTATATGGTCTTATGGTGCGTTTGACATCGATTATGGGCAAACTACACTTTGTAAACACGGGAGCGCGTACATATGCCTTTAAGTCACTACGCAGAGACACAACTGGAGTCTCTCCACTGAGGGACCCAGCTAGGGGCATGCTGTTCTCAGCAGCAAAGGATGGAGCTAACATACTCAACACACAGTATCAGTCAGTTTTCACACAAGAAGATCTACAAGGAGACTTGCCCACTCCCGAAGGATGTCCTTATCCATCCATGGACAACATCAAGGTCACGGAAGAGGGTGTTTTCAAACTCCTCGTGAAGATAAACCCTCACAAGGCTTTCTGGTCCTGATGGCCTTCCAGCTAGAGTTCTCAAAGAGTGCGCCCACCAGCTTGCACCACTCTTAACTGTAATTTTCAACAAATCACTAGAAGAAGGGGCAGTCCCCGAGGACTGGAGACGAGCGAACGTCTCCGCCATTTTTAAGAAAGGAAGCAGGCACGACGCAGCCAACTACAGACCAGTTTCACTCACTAGTTTATGTTGTAAGCTCCAGGAACATGTTATTACCAGCAACACCATGGCCCATTTAGAAAAGCACAAGATCCTAACAGCGAAACTCAACTTCTGACTCTCACACATGAACTGGCCGCTAGCTTAGATTTAGGTAAACAGACAGACATGTTAATATTAGACTTTTCTAAAGCGTTCGACCGTGTCCCACACCGTCGACTCCTGGCAAAATTAGACCATTACGGCATTAGGGGGACCACCCACAAATGGATTGATGCATTCTTATCAGGCAGAACCCAACAGGTAGTTGTAGATGGTGAAACATCAGACCAAGTCCCAGTAGTGAGCGGAGTGCCACAAGGAACAGTAATGGGGCCCCTTTTGTTTCTCCTCTTCATCAACGACCTCCCAGATAAACTCATCTCTAAAACCAGGTTGTTCGCAGATGATTGCATTGTCTACAGGGAAATTAGAGACATACAGGATTGTAGACTCCTTCAAAGTGATTTAAACACCTTGTCACAGTGGGAAAGGACTTGGGGTATGGAAGAAGTGTAGTGTTTTGACTTGCTCCAGATCACGCAAGAGAACCACCTTTGACTATGTTTTGAAAGGTTTCACACTAGAGCAGACAACCAGCTCCAAGTATTTAGGTGTAGATATCTGTAGTGACCTTTCATGGAAGTCCCACATCGACCGTGTTACCAAGAAAGCAAACGGCGTTCTCGGATTCCTGAAAAGAAACCTACGCACAACCAACAAGAAGACCAAGTCCAACGCATACTTCACGCTCGTACGACCACACTTAGAGTATTGTAGTGCAGTTTGGAACCCGCACACCGTAGAGATGACTAAAAAGGTAGAACAGATTCAACGTAGGGCAGCAAGGTATGTGACACACGATTATAGTTATGAAAGTAGTGTCAGTTCCATGTTGCAGTCACTCGGATGGGAAACTCTAGAAAGTAGGCGCACCAAGACCCAACTCACAATGCTCCACAAAATCATCAACAACCTGGTAGATATCCCCCCAGACCCCTACCTCACCCCTGGCACTGGCAGAACTCGATCCAACCACAACCTTAAACTTCGCCAAATTTCCGCCCGTACAAACTATTTCAAACACAGCTTCTTCCCGCGTACCATCCCCGTGTGGAATTCCCTCCCGGCAGCTGCTGCTGAGGCTCCCTCTCTGGTATCTTTCAGAGGGGAGCTCTCCAAACTCTCATTCTAACTCCTCCCTACTCCTTATTTTATTTCAAAGTTAGAGTAAAGTCTCAGTTATATTCAGTTCCTCCTTGATCGTTTTGTTTCATTTGACTACTTCCTTTATGCTTAAGTCTTTTCTATCCTCAGTTACTTTTTATTTTTTCTCCGTCTTTGTCCTCTTAAAGAGCGCTAGTCACTAAAAGTCAGTAATTGACGACGTGACGAAAATATTCTGAAATTCTGAGCTTCTGCTCGCGAAAGATTTCAACCGATGCTCGATCACAACGGCCTGTTGCGAAAGCGTGCTTGCGTCTTGTTTAATGCATTACAGTGGCGAGAATTTGGTGTCTGATTCCGTAGCCGAACGGTTATCGAATTCGCCTGATGCGCGATTGAGTTGAGTTCGAATCGCCATCAGGCCTTACTTTTTGTTTTGTTTTACTCTTTGTCATTAATTTTGTTTGTTTTTGTTTATTTTCTTCGTGTGCAAAAGAGTACGTTGTAATATCAAAATTGATTAAAAAAAATTAATTTTAGGCGAGAATTAGTTGTTTTTTTAAAATTGTTGGTTAACATGATATTACTGTTAACTACCTTGTATACGCCCACCCACCCTATGTACCAGTTTTGCCCAAAAGTAGGGGGTGGGGGTTTACTAGGTACTATACCCTTGGCAGGAGCGGGTCCTTAGCTAGAAAAACGATATTTTGGTCATTTGTCATAGAAGTGTTCAAAGGATGCGTTATTGCACAACAACTCCCCCCCCCCCCCTCTCTCTCTCTCTCTCTCTCTCTCTCTCTCTCTCACACACACACACACACACACACACACACACACACACACACACACACACACACTAACACTAACACACAAAATCAACCTCTTCAGACATCTTTCTTTCTTTCTTTCTTTATTTGGTGTTTAACGTCGTTTTCAACCATTCAAGGTTATATCGCGACGGCTTCAGACATCACTTCCCGCGACAGTTCAGACGCGGTCCAGTCCAGACTCCCTTATTTTTAAGGGAGAACTTGAGCCCCTGTCAGTCACTCCAGAACACGCGTTCGGAATGCACGATAAGCGCGCGTGCTTGATACGGTCAGTTAAACACCTCCCTCGGCCTTTGGAAATTTGACACTGAGAGCCGAAGGCGCAGCTCTGCCCAGTCCATAACTGATAAAACAAGAGGCACATACAATACACGGGGGTAGAGGAGACGAAATAGATGAACAAGAATAATCAGATATGTAATAGTTTTACTGCATTATAACAAACATTTAGTGTTAATGCTGCTACATTTAAATTAAAGCCATGGTTTTTTTTAAGGTGTTGTTCTTTGAGCAGTCGCTGTTATTCAGAATAGTCCGGCGCCTGTGGGTGGACATGAATTGCGAAAGCTGTTCCGAGAAAGGTTTAAAAATACTTATCAATTTTCAAAGGAATATGAAAAGGAAAAACATCAATCTACATACAAGTAAAGGCTGTAGTTATCTGTCTGTCGTGAAAAAGGTCAATGTATTCAATGTTTTCCTTACACACTGGGTGTAAATGAGAATTCATACATCTCAGCAACTTTTCAGTAAATGCGATACATGCAGATACACACACGAAATCAGCGGCAGCATGAACGAAAAGCCGAATTTCGATCACAATTTCGAAGTTATAATTGAAAACAATGAGAGTTTGAAAGGAATGAGCTCTGTCTGAAAGAAATAATTATAGACTGCTCAGTTATTTTGCTTTCGTTGGTAACTACAACCCGCTAGTCTTCATTTTAAATAAGGATTACATTAAGCCTTTGGCATTTTTTGCTTCAATATTCGTGGACTGTAAATGCACTCAGCTGCAACAAAAATGCAAAACGAAGGCTGTGAGCTGCACTGTGCCTTTAAATTTCACTTTAAAATGCTGACGTTTTGACAGTTGTGTTGTTACGCGACTTGAGTTGCTGCATTGAGACAGCTTGGTTTTGCTGAGGATCTGGCCTGGTGGTTTGGAGCCTGTATCGATACTGAGCTAGCCATTTGTTTTGGGTTGGTGTGTGAGTTCAGGTGTTTTATGTGTTTTGTTTGCACTGGTGTGTTGTTGTTGTTTTTAAACGTCTTCATTTCATTGACAGTTTATTGTGATTTAGAAGTTGATGGATATCATGTTTTCCATTTTTAGTTCATACTTGCACAGGATTTACGAAAAGCTCCGTAAGTCTATTGACGTTTCACCATGTTTGATTTCTCCTCTCTCTTTCTCTCTCTCTCTCCCTCTGTTTCTCTCTCTCTCTCTTTCTCTCTCTCTCTCTCCCTCTGTTTCTCTCTCTCTCTGTCTCTGTCTCTCTCTCTTTCTGTCTCTCTCTCCCTCTCTCTCTGGTCAACAGTTGCAAGATGGGACCTGTGTCGGAGAAAGAGTGGGCCGACATAATTGGACTGTGCCGCAAAGTCTTTCCTAATGCCAGAGTCTGTCTCAGCTCCATCCTGCCAGCAAAAGGTCGACACACTTTCAACAACTCCATCCTTCCCTCAAATAGAAACCTGGAAGCTGCCTGCCGACGTCTCGATGCTGTCTTTGTAGACAACTCCAGCAGCTTCACTGCGAGCAGTGGTGCACCGAGATTGGCGCTCTACAGCGATCATATTCACCCCAGCGCAAAGGGCACTGCCAAACTGGCTATTAACATCAAATATGCCGACACACCCAACTTGAAAGAGGACCGCCGCTCCAGCGATGACGCTCATCAAGCAAAGAACCATGACCAGGACAACCGCGACCTTTCTCGTCGCAAGCAGCCTCCACACAGACACTCTAATGAGGACACGGGTGCATTCTCCATCCCAAACCACCATTCCCACTCCTACCCTCCACCCCCGCCGTCCTCCCACCACTACCCTTCACTTATTCCCACCCGTACCCCTGTTAACCTGCCCCCTCCATTTACCTACCCGCCCACCCAGTCTACACGAGAGTCTGTCGGTCAACTGGCGCATGCAGTGACCACGCCAACGCAACCAATTTGGCAATACGCAAGCAGCGCAATTGCGCCGCCCATTCGCCCCTGTCCGCAAATTCGCCCTACCAGTCATCAGCAGTTTGCGGTCCCTCCCCCCGGACACCCACCTGTGTCCAACTGCCGCACCTGTCGTCACAGCTCAGTGCAAATGCAGTTCAGCTGCTGAATTTAATTTCAACTCAGCTGATGTGTTAAAAGCTTAAAACTGAAGGCTGTGTAAGTTAGGTGACCTTCGGACTGGTCGGAATATTTCAGTTTGTTTAACAGTATTGAGCGTTGTATCTGCTCCGTGCATAGTCACAAACAGCATCAAATGCAGCAACTAGTGTGTGTGTGTGTGTGTGTGTGTATGTATGTGTGTCTGTGCGTGAGTGCATGTGTATGTGTATGTGTATGTGTGTGTGTGTGTGTGAGCGCGATCGCCGGGTCGCCTTGGACAAACATTATTTGGTTCAATTTTCTTGTAGTGTTATACAACCTAGAGCTTGTGTTACGCTTAAAATCTTACGATCAAGTTCGAAGCGTTTTTGCACCTTGTGCAGTGACTATACCTGTGTTTCTAGTTGTGCCTTGCGTTGTACTCGGACTGCCTGTCTGTGTGACGTGACGTGGACACTGAGGAAAGAGTGTGTTTCCTTCCCTTCGGTTCTAGCACTTCTCCATATCGTCTGATCGACCCGTCGTAGCACATTGTTTAGAACTCTATTGTGTAATTCGTAGACGACAAGGACTTTGCCTTTTCTAGCAAATCTTGAACTTTCACTCTACAACGTCCAGTGTGTGCGGATTGTGTCTGCTTCTGCGTGTAACTCTTAACATTTATAAGCATGTCGGCACTAGCTCCAGCCGCAGGACTGAATATCGGACACTTAAACATTTATCATCTCTTGAACAAAATTCCTGATCTCTGCGTGTTATTAAATCAACATTCTCCCATAACCCATTTGTTTGGGATTTCAGAGACTAGGCTGGACTCACGCATCTGTGATGATATGTTGCGGATACCTCACTATTCTGTTATCCGACGCGACAGTATGGAAGTACAACATACTGGTCTTGCTGTTTATGTCCAAAAGAGCAAAAGTAATTCCACTCCATAAAGGCGGAAATTTATCCGACCCAAATAATTTTAGACCCATTTCCTTATTACCCATTTTATCCAAACCATTGGAAAAACATATTCACAAACATTTGCTCGCGTACATATACTGTTCAAAAAAAGAAACGCATAGTTGCTACTTGCCAAATTTGTTTTATTTTTCGAAAAAATTAACAGAAAATCCAATATTTAGATTATTTGTTTGAAATTTGGTATGGACACAGTTGAATGCACACACAGTTCATTTGCATCTTCAAATCAATCAGTCAATCAATACGATTGGGTGCCGAGGCTGTCAAGTCAGTAGGGGGTGTGACTGCCTTGAGCAGCAACAACTGCCCGGCACCTTCTGGGCATGGACTGGATCAGATGCCGGATATCTTGCTGTGGGATGGTGTCCCACTCCTCCTGAAGTGCCTGCAATAGATCGCGGTGATTTGCCGGCGCTTCTTCTCGCCTGCGCACACGTCGGTCCAATTCATCCCAGAGGTGTTCTATCGGGTTCATGTCTGGCGACATGGATGGCCAGGGAAGCACCTGGACATGGTGGTCGGTGAGGAACTGGGTGGTGAGTCGTGCTGTGTGCGGGCGAGCGTTGTCCTGCTGGAATATGGCATCCTGGTCAGCCAGAAGAGGAAGGGCGTGTGGGCGCAGAATTTCCTCCACGTATCGCTGGGCAGTTATGCGCCCTTGGACGTGCACCAGGGTGCTCCTTCCAGCGATATTGATCGCCCCCCACACCATGACGCCTCCACCACCATGAACGGGTGCCTCATCCACACAGTTGGGCGCGTAACGTTCGTTTACTCTCCGGTAGACCCTCCTCCGACCATCATGTCGCTGGAGCAGGAAGTAGGACTCGTCGCTGAACCACACTTGTCTCCAGTGATTCCGGACGGTCCAGCGAAGGTGCTGGTTGCCCCACTGCACTCGGTTCTGGCGATGGCGGCGGGTGAGGACAGCTCCTCTGTGAGGTCTGCGAGCTCTCAAACCAGCTTCATGCAGGCGGTTCCGCACGGTCTGGTCCGATAATCGGTGTGGCCCGGGGAGAGCCTGGACAGAAGATAAGGCCGACAGGAAACGATTCCGGAGGTGGCGGAGCCATATGAAGCGGTCGTGAGCAGCAGTTGTCGCCCTTGGTCTTCCCGCTCGTGGCAAGTCAGCAACGGAGCCAGTGGCTTGAAACCTGACCCACAGTCTACTGATGGTGCTCTGGGACACGTGGAAGTGCCTGGCGATTGCACTTTGACTTTGGCCTGCTTGTAAACGACCCAATGCAATTTGGCGGTCTTCTCTGCTCAATCGGGCCATCTTTCGTCGCTGAATTGTCGTCTGATTTCTTTGTGGCGAACAATCCGCTTTTATGGGTTTTGGAAGACATGGTGAGAGCTCAATATTCCCCGAGTTTCACGAGATTACACTGAAGCATGACGAGTGGTCATGCCAAATGAGCAATTTTGACATTGTAGCCACTGATAACGCATGCGTCACGTGCAGAGCTCATTTGTGGCAATGGACGAAAGGTCGACGACCAGATAAACATTTTCTGCAGTTTGGTGGATATCCTTGTAGCCATATAACTAAATTAACCAAATATTACAAGCTATGCGTTTCTTTTTTTGAACAGTATATGATTGTCTAACACACATGCACACACGCGCTTAGGATACACAAATCCAATCTTGACTTTCAACTTTACATAAACATACATCCTGTTCACAATTAACGAGGACAAACATAATTTACTAACACCTAAGTACAACAATTTATCTTTTGTAACAATTTGGACACACATTTTCCCAATTAATATGAAAGTTACTGAACTTATCTTCTTTTCACTACACCTTATCTTGATTCCCCCAAAAACTTGAGTTCTGCCTTTTTAAATTGACCAGTAGCCCAACACTTTCGCTCTAACCAAACAGTTTTACCGATACACAATCATTAAAAAAAAAAAAAAGAGGTTTAACATAACCGACTTCGCTACCACATAAACAAAAAAAGTGTTATTCTCCCCAACATTCTGGTCAACAAAATCATTATTACAGAGTTATTCAATTTCAAGACAATCATCTCAGCTTTGAACAGACAATTTCGTTCAACCAGTCAAAAACAACAAGTATAGTAAAAGCTGCAGCGCGATCAACGTTCGCCCATTTACGAACTCGCGATGAGATTTGTTTCTTCTGGTTGCCAAGCCTACCGTTTACAAACGCATGCGCGCTAATTGGGATTCCCCCAATTTCCTCGGCCTTGACCTCAGGACTCTCGAAGCCACTACTTCGGCGTTCAAGTTAGCTCGTGCATACCGAGTAGCTGGCAACTTTGCTTCCAAAGTTCCCACTTTCAAAGTTAATTTCATCATTTATACGACGATATCGCATATTTAAAGGTCCTTACCCATCTAAAAGAAACCTCCAACGCATGCTACAATTGCCTGACATTCTGGTTTTAAAGGCAGCTCATTGGAAAATGAGCTCAGACACAATATTGAGCGAGTTTTCGCGAGGAACAGGGTTGAGCTACGGTAGGGTCACTGCGCATGTCTGGTTTTTTTCTTCGCGGAAACGCTGTTAGGTTGTGTCCAGTCGCGTCCCTTGCAACAAGATGGCGACAAGCGCGTTACGGATTTACTGTTGTGGAGAGTTGATGGACGACGATGATGAACAAGCAGTACTGTTTTATTGTTGATGTGAATGTAATGCCAAAACATCGAACTATCGATTCGAACGTCAATGAAGAAGTGAGCGTGAAAATCGAGCGCAAAACAGCCGGGTAAAAGTTCAGGGCGCTAAAGTACATTTGAGCCGAAATCGCACCCAAACTCCTGTTGACCTCATTTCTTCCCAAAATAAACATCACTGCTAAAATAAAATGCATTAAAACCAAGACAGTATCCAACCCAGTATCCTTAATTTTTGAAAGGCTAAGTGATTTACAACAAATGTCTTCTCACAATCCGTAACTTTGTCAAAAAATATTTGCAGAAGTTTCTCACCTCGCCTTGGCAGCCATCTTGGAACTGGAGAGACCCTACGCAGGAAGCAAGGTTGAAAGTTGGTTAACCGGTGACGTCACTCCAGTCGTACCGGACCGAGTTTTTGCGACCTCCGGTTCGACTCGAGTCACCTTAGTTGACGCTAAAACTCGCTCACTGAAGACGTGAAATGCGTCAATCGAGCAACTGTCGTAACTTGGCTACAATGAGACGGTCGGCTACCTTGCACCATAGACACGAACTGTGACATTCTTGTTTAATTTAGGTGAAAAGCTTGAAACAGAGGGGCTTAAAACCGACAGTACGATCATTTACTGACCGAAAAAACCGTGCTCGAGTCATTCGGCGAAGGTGGTGAGCTTTCAAACTACCACGACTGAATAACTGATAACACATCTTTGCATAGAGTTTTTTTTCTAGACGAGTAGCATAGTGCAGTGGTTACGGATTCGGAATTTCAATCCGACGCTCTGGGTTCAAGTGCCGCTGTGAGCTACAATTTTGTTTTTTTTAATTAACCTTAGACCTCAATTGCATTCAGACTGCAACAACCGGTTTTTGCCTCTGTGTTAATTTTTTTAAACGCGTAAAGAAACTCCTATGCTTTCAAAAAAATAAAAATCGAATTTTGACTTTTAACTGTACATAACCATGCATCGCCATCGTAATCAAAAATTAACGAGGGAAAACAAATTAAAACACCGATGAACAGTATTGTCTTTTCTAAACTTCTTGA
Source organism: Littorina saxatilis (assembly GCF_037325665.1). Classification (NCBI taxonomy): domain Eukaryota; kingdom Metazoa; phylum Mollusca; class Gastropoda; order Littorinimorpha; family Littorinidae; genus Littorina; species Littorina saxatilis. Next base: position 14,719,160 of record NC_090255.1, on the reverse strand, counting down.
CAGACATTTCCCCAATAAATAAGGAACAAGTCACTAAACTTAGTTATTTACGGTCTACTGCATAATGTTCTTCCTTTTAAACTTTACCAGTAACCCAAAGTTTCTCTATAACCAATCTATGTTTGTCCAACAGTTTTACCGATATAAAATTATTAAACACAAGTTTAACATACAGTAATTGTTGTACTTATTGTGAGAACGAAATTGATTATACTTTTTTTTTGTGTGTGCCCCAAAATTATGTTCACTTGGAAATGCGTTGATGATAAAGTGATTTGTAAATATAATATGATTATTAAAAATTACCGTAAAGGAAGTTTTTTGGGCGTGTTTAAAATACATTTAGAAATAGTATTGTTAACGATATAGGTACATTTACAGTAGAAAATTAATATAAAAAGCAGAAAAAAAGAAAAGAAAAAAAGACCAATAAAGAGGGATACTCCCCGCAACAAAAAAACAAAAACAAAAAAAAAGAGTTGAATCAAGCAGCTGAGATAAAAAAAAAATATTTAAAAAAAGAAGTTCAACATAATCATTTACTCTTCTCCTAACATTCAAGCCAACAAAGTCATTTGTCATAGGCAGTCATTCGATTCCAAGACAATCATCACAGGTTTAAACCGACCCTTTCGTTTAACCATTCAAAAAACAACAGCAATAACGCTGTTAGTAGGCCTACTACAGCGCGCTCAACGTTCGCCTTTTTGTTTCTTCTGGTGGCAAGCTTACCGTTAACAAACGCATGCGTACCAGTTAGGATTCCCCCAATTTTCGCGACCTTGACCGAATACTCTCGAAGTCACCACTCCGGCGTTCATGCATAGTGAACAGTTGGAAAGTTAAACTTCGGGAGTTCCCACTTCCGAAAGAGGCCTCTACTTCCAGTGTTACTGACTTCCTCCTCATGCATACGGACCCTGGTGTGGTGCTTCGGTCCCCCAGGACAATTTGTCGGCCGCCTGACGCTGTCGATATTCGTCATCGAAGATGAGCACAGACTGCCAGGTGAAACGGCAGCCTAACTCCCCCACCATCTCTGTGAAGCGTAAATAGGCCGCTACATCAAAGTCTTTTTAACACGGGACAGGAGTGTGGCCATGATTCTGGCATTTGCCACAATCCAGGCGGAGGGTGACACCCGATCTAACTTCGGCTTTGTATTGGGTAATTTGATTGTCACCCCTCCGCCAAGAGACACCTCCTCCTCCACAGCCAACGAGGATGAAACGAAGTCGATGATCTTTAATCCCTCACCTTTTGGTCTTGCCGGCGTCACTTGCGAACCGTCCATGTTGAGTCGCCCCAGCAATTCCGCCAAACCACTGGCACCTCTGGCGGTGTCGTTGCTCATGGGGCCTTCCCCATGGGGGCATCTTGCCCTGCTTCGGGCATAATCCCTGCCCGAAGCAGGGCAAGATGCCCCCTTTTTATGTTGGCACTCAGAGATTCCAAATCCTCCGGCTCGACACATTTGAGGGCCGCCAACGAATCGAACCCCTCTTTGACGAGGACGCTGATCACCGCTGAAGGAAGGTTTGACTCCTTACACCATTGTTCTATTTCGGACATGATCACAAATAATGTTCACTTGCTGACGCGCGCACTTTAATGCTGCTGCTGCTGCTGATTTGCCGCTAATGCAAGATCGTGTATCCTCTGGCACTCACTTGCCAGAACGTTTGGCGCCAAAACCTCCACTACAACACCCTCCCCCCTCCCTCCTTACTTCTAGGTCTCGCCCACATCCGCTATCTCCATTCCTTCCCCCTTCCTCTCCATCCTTGTCCAGTCCTAAATACCATCGCATCACCTTCAGTTTAAAAACAATTTATCGTTCCTCTAAACTGACACCTCAAATGGACTATTGACTGCTCATTTAAAGTGTCTTTTAAGCAAAGCAAATAAGACCATCAACCTTCTTAAAATACTGGCTGCCCAACCATGGGCAAAGTGCCCAGTTATTCTAACAAACATCACCAGAGCTCTTATAAGATCAAGACTATCATATGGACAGGAGGCCTACTTCTCGTCGGCTCGAAAATGGCTTGATAAGCTACAGTCAGCGGAATGTCGTGCCCTTCGGCTTGCCCTCGGACACCCAAGGCATTCAAAGCAGGCCATTGTATACCACCAAGCAGGATTCCTCCCTCTTGACATGTGGCGACGTAAGTGCTGTGCGGATTACAATGTTCGAGCCAACACAGTGCAGAACTCAACAAAAGAGGAGCTACAGCCGCATTACAACCATGTCCAAAACAAAAAGGCCCACTTTGGCACTACTTTCACCTCACTGGCTCAATTCAATGCTTCACTCTTTAGCGAAATCAGTGTCGACCCAAATGATGTGGCCCAAAACCCCATATCTCGTGATCCCTCATGGACAATGAAAGAAATGAATTTTGACACAGAATATTGTATAGCTACAAAGGATGATCAGTTATTACTCAGGATACAAGCCCTTGAGCACATTGATACTGTATACAAAGGCCATGTTCATGTTTGCACAGACGGGTCAGTTTTGGATGACAAGAAGGCTGGCGCAGCTTTTGTAATCCCCAGCGATGACCTGACTGGGAAATTTAAACTGTGCAACAGAAACTCGATCTTCTCAGCTGAGCTCCTTGCCATCTGCATGTCGCTTGTTCATCTCAATCTCAAGAACACTCCTCCTCAAAAGATAGCTATATTCTCTGACTCCAAAGCAGCCATTGAAGCATTAAGAACTAACAAAAGATCAAAAAGACAGGATCTTGTCATTGCCATAAAGGAGCTGGCAAATAAAATTATAAAAAAAGGAAGCGAGATTAACCTGGTCTGGTGTCCAGCACACGTGAACGTGCCTGGCAACGAGAGAGCAGACAAAGCCGCTAAAGAAGCTGCCCAAGGCATAGGCGCCTCCGAGGTAGACCTGCCATTGTCTGCTTCTGAGATCAGTAGCCTTACAGACTCTCTTCTCTGGAGAGAATGGAGGAACAAATACATGCACACGGCTATAAGCTCTGGCTGGCTCATTCGGGAAGCCCCATCAAAACAGATGAACACCTATAATGCATGCCCACGTGTAATAAAAAGGATTAACCGCCTAAGGGCAGAAGCTGGGAACTACTAATTTCTAGAGCTTAAATGCACCTGTCAATCCGACCTCAGCATTGCTCATTTGACTTTGGAGTGTGATTTGAACTCATGCCACTTTCAACCCCTGACTCAGTTTATAAACTCAAAATAATATCCTGCCAAATACCCCAAATGAAAAATTAAGCTGTCTTTTAAGTTTTAATAAAGACCTTGGGTGGCAAGGTCCCAAACTTATCGCTGGACTTGTGCACACGCACCCACTTGGTCCCTGGATATGAAGAGACATTGCTGCGGCTGACACCATTGCTTCTCATATAGCTACTTTATATTTTTATCAGAACCTTTAAAAATAGTGAGCATGTTGAGCAACACAAACCCCCATTAGAATGCAAATCGAGTTCGAAGCATGCCTTTTTTACACACGTGTGTGGAAAAGCATGTAGATGAATATTTTTAATAGAGGCAAGCGTTTGTATTGACTGACACTGGGTACCGACGCTTCAAAAGTAGGTCACACGGTATGCCCTCGACAGTCTCCAGACACTCGGTGAAAACATTTATACAGATCAATAAATGAATTTTTGTTACAGGGATATAATTTAAAACAATCGATCACATAATGTCCTGTAATCTGCAAGCTTTTCAAAACACTTGATCGATTGATATGTGTGATGACCTACATTAGATTAAAAATAGGTCATAGCTGCCCGGAACCCCATTGTAGCGTTGTGTGGCGCCTGAACATTAATTCAAAGCGTGCATTTTCAAACAAAAGAGTAAAAAGCATGTAGATTAATATATTTCATTAGAGGTAAGCGTATTCATTGACAACACAGGGTACTGACCCTTCAAAAGTAGGTCACACGGTGTGCCCTCGACAGTCTCCAACCATTCTGTCACAGTCACAGGGATCAATAAATGCTTTTTTTCTGGTCACGAGGTAATACCTATAACAGTTAACCAAATGAATTCCTGCAATAGTCTGTAACCTTTTGATTATCTTTGACAAGTTCATATATATCTCATATGACCTAATTTTGCTGAAATATAGGTCATCACTACCGGGAGCGAAAGACGTTTGCCTCTTGCAACAAAATATCAACCCTTCATTTCGTCCTTCACAAGTACAAATGTAAAAGGATGGTTAAAGCTAAGCAAAACTTTACATGTACATTTCAAAATCCACATCACATTTTTCTGTGTGTGTGTGTGTGTGTGTGTGTTGTGTGTGTGTGTGTGTTACAGAAAACTATTGTGTGTGTGAGTGTGTGTTAACAACTATTCCTGCAAAAAAATATTATATATCCATAAGCACACACAAAAAAGTCTCTTTTTATTAGTACATGTATGCAAAACCATTTTTTTTAAAAATCCCGATCAACATCCAAAATATACAAAATCATGAATTAATGTATTTTGTAAGTGTCAAAAAGGATTAAAAAAAACACACACCGTTTTCCAACAAACACTTGAACATAACACTATTTGAATCGTCAGTGTACCAAAGGAATGTTTGACAACTCACAGAACTTATAGCTGACGCTTGGAGCTGTTACTCTTCCCCACTGTCCCCGCCACAGTTGCAAAGGGCGGTGCACTGAAGACCTGCAGCTCCACATTTGTACCTTGCCTTGCAGCCTTTTTTGCATCCACAGCGAATCAGTTTGTAACGGGAATCTTCAGCCTGGCGCAAAGTGGTCCACAAGGGCTTCCACCCCTCCTTTTCTTCTTTGGTCCAACCCCAGTCCTTTGGAGAAGGTAGAGAGGGAGCATTCTCCAGAGATTGCTCCCATACAAACCCTGCTTGGTAGGCAGCGCGGGGAACATACTGATGCAGGGCATCGGAGTTGGGAGGAATGTTCTCAATGGAACAGCACTTCTGAGAGAACAAGCGTTGCCTTGCTTCATTGACTGTTGACGATGTGCTGTTCTTCTCATACATCAAGACAACAAACTGTTCAATCTTACTGATGCAATCGCTGGAAGGTTTTCTCAATGCAGCAAGTTCAAAGAAAGATATTTGCAAGCCTTTTTTTGTTTTTTTTTTCTCTTCTCTTTTTTTTTTTTTTTGTCTTTCCTTTTCTTCTTTATGTATTTGTAAACCTGCTAAGACGTTTAGTAGATGTGTCAGCAAATTATTCCGAGGGGATGGGTGAGGTAACCTTTTACGTTTAAACTATTTTCACGATTCACACAATGCAACACAAAAGTATGTTTGGTGTTCCAAATTTTATTATATGTAAAATTTCTAAATGAAAAGATATCTTTGGTTCACTTCCAAAATGCAAAACTGTTTCCTTCAAACCAAAATCTAAAACTACACAACCAGAGTTCGAAACAGATTAACAAGCTCAATGAAGAATCCAAACGGTTCTTTTTGATCAATTTAATAAAAGAACAAAAACGTTACCCCTGAAACAAAACAATAACAACATAAGTATATTTCAACAACAAAATTAATCAAGAATACTAATTTCAATTTCATTCAGAACACCTTTTTTGTCAACACAACAACAAACAAACATAAAAACTATGCAAACATAAAAATGACAAAACATAATACAAAACAATACAAATATGGTTATGACAGGAAAACTGGAACGCCTTATAAAATATATCATGTAAATCATGATACAGGAATACAACCGCATAAAAACATGAATTCAATCACCACCTCTGGTGCCTGTGATTCCAAATTCCTTTTCACATGGACAAGAAGTTATGCTTTGATGAATTCTAGGCCAAGTTACAATCAAGACCAAATCAAAACTTTACTACGTCCACCAGTGACAAGCTAAAAGCTTCATCACTCATAGAAAAACTAAGACACTCAATGCCTTAAGTTCTTCTCAAAATGACCGAGAAACATTCCAAGTCACTTATGACCAGAAAGCCTACTGCATACAAAATAATGCACATGCTTACCATTTACATAACTTGCATGGTAATTCCTTTTCCATCAAAAAGAAAGACTATGTTCCATTTCTATCAACCACATAATAATCAAACACTTAAAACACATATTCATTTCCAGACAAATCAACAGTGAACACACAGCAACTTCTCAAACCATGTGGTAGGATGCATAACTCTTAAAGTCGGAAACACAAATACTATCAACTAAAACAAATACAAAAACTATATTTCTTCTCATCTAATTCTTAAAATACATCTTTTACAACTATATATTCATAATGCAATACCTATTTCATCATGTCACTTCAGTTACTTTCAATGAATAATCTTCTCCATTATTCAAGGTGACCACATGGTTCTTTGCATTCTGTGACTATCCATCTTATGTGATATCAAATCCAAATAATCCTTCAAAACTACAAAACCCGGCATCAAATAAACTTGGGAAACAATGCACACAGACTCTAAGAAACAAATCAACACAATATAAAAGGGTCATTCTCCAAAGCTGCGCACCGCCGATACCACTTCTAAAAATAGATGCAATGTGAACAAAGTTTAAAACTTTTTCAAATTTTTTTGTGTGCAGACTATAGAAGAATATTGTAAGAGACAATAAAGCTATTTTTGTTTCAAAATGTTGGTCTGTGTTTACTCAGTTGAATGAATGGTGTTCATTCGTTTGCGAAAATGGGTGGTCGTTTTGTGACATGAAAAAGCTGACTGAAAGTGTTGGTCAGCAAACTGAACAGAATCATTATAACTGATCGTTTCCAGCATAACATTATCATGTGATGTTACTTTTCTCATGCTGTGAAAGTTTGTTTCAAAAATATTTGTTAATCTTGCCAAAATTGGCATTCTTCTTTACGATCAACAACGTAACACTCTGTTTCCCACATGTACACGCTTTGTTTTGCAACTCTACAGCAAGCTCCGAAATCTGGGTGGTACTACTTTTTGTCTCGAACACATGTCCACTGTGTTCCTTGTGTGTACGCGCAATGAGAAACACTAAGGTTGAGCTAACAAAACATATTTCGTTGTGTAATGCTATTACCCAGTTTTGTTTCCAGTTTCTGATGTTACGTTGTTATCAAAACATTTTACTAGATCGTACAAAAGACAAAATATTTCAGAACTATTTTGACACACATTCCCTCTACTACCAAGCGGAAGGATATCATAATGCACTTCGGCTGACCACGCGGTTTACATCGCCAGCGAGATTCAGTTTGAATTTGGGTTCTCATTGTGTTGCATGTGTGACGTTGTTATCCCGACACTTCTGTGCTGATCTAAAGGTAAGTTTACAGCAAATTCTATGCATATAAATGCTTATGCATTGTTTAAATAAATAACTGTATGATTGTTCTTTACGTTCGGCTAAGATGAGTGTGCTCTTGACTTGACAAAATACCGAACTTGATCTGAACGCAGTTTCATACTTGATCAGTTTCAGCAGTCAGAAAATGTTTGGATCTCCGGCGAAACTCTTTTCAAACTTGTGCTCCGATACTTTTTGTAACAATAGATAGCATTTTTTTGGTGCAGATTTTGCTTCTGTAACTTTTCAACAGTATTATTCATATACGCGCCTTGATTGAATACTTTCTTGCTTCGATTTAAAATTTCTCATCAACCTCGTAACGAGCAAGACCGGATGGCTGACAGTCTCCCGATTCTTTGTGACGAAGTTAGCCCGATTGTAGGGTAATCGGACACACAATCTTCTTCAGAAGCCAAACGTGTATCAATCACGGCTGTATTTTATGTTGTTTTTAACTGCAAAAAAGTGTTCGGGAAACAGGGATGTCGTTAGGCATCGGACATATAACGATGAAAATCCCCAAATGTCCGATTCACATTGCCGCATGTCGGTCGTCCTATCGTTTTAGCCTGAGCGTGGTCATTGTCCGATATGTACTCCATTCCTTCGGACAGCGCGATATTCGTTAATTTTCATTTCAAGATACAAATCTTCTAACAGACCGAACGCTCTCGTGTTCAGCTGACACTGAAGTTGTCAGTGCCGCGTGCGGATCTTTTCTTTTGTCGGGAATTCCCGAACCGTTTGCGGTATGCGCCGTTTGGGTATAACCGTCTCGGTGCAGCGCACTGATCTAAAAATAGTGGATTCTTTTTAGATCAGTGCATGCTCCAGGAGTACGGGAGACAACTCCAACTGACTAAATTTGTAGTCTGCTTTTGTTTTCGATACGAGACGAAGCACTGAATTATGCCGCTGAAAAAAAAACTAAAGCCTGCAAAAGATCAGCATTAGATCAAACCGATCATTTTGTTTGTCAACTTTTATCCAAATCATGCAGTATTTAATCAAAGTAAGAGCTCTGAAGTTGTTCATGTTTTTTTTTTTTGTGTGGTTTCTTTGAAACTAAATACAACATTATACGCACACTGTGTTGATATATTTACTATATTATGTGTGTGTTCTACAGCGCTCGCGCGTGGGTGTGTGTGTGCATGTGTGTGTGGGCGCATGACTTTGGAACAATTCCATGGAATGTGTTATAAGCTATTTGGCGCAAATTCATAATGTCCTATTACACTTTCTGAAAGCAGTCAAATGTCCTGTTGATGCTGAAGAACTCAGGACATTTGTCCTATAGGTATGAATTTGTAGCAACATCCCTGGGGAAAAGATGGGTGATTTATTAGTGCGGTTGAAAATGGCCTCACAAGATCTCGTTCGTAACTCGGAACCGTTAGAATGATGTTCTTCGTTACGATGTTGAAAAAGAGTCGTCAAAGTCGCTTTACAGTTTCGTGCAAGTTCTTAAAAACGGCAGTGTTTATTTCACTTCTTTAAAAGACATTTCTGCATTACTTTCGGGCAGTCGAGATGCTACTATTTTGCAGCGTTGTTTTGATTTGTGTTTCTTCATTGTCAACGTCACGCGGACCCGACTCGTCGCCATCTTTGTAACGATGCTGATGCGATGTCAAAAGATTGCCGTGTGCTTGAATCTTTTTTTATTTAGCCTTTTGATTTCAAAGAATAATCCGGTTTTTTTTTCTTTGTGTATTGTTCTGAAAGTGCTGAACCAGTCGCCTGTCTACCCTGCCCCTAACCAGTCGCCTGACGGTCCTGCCCCAGACAAGTCACCTGTCTACCCTGCTCCAGACAAGTCACCTGTCTACCCTGCTCTAGACAAGTCACCTGACGGTCCTGCCCCAGACAAGTCACCTGTCTACCCTGCTCCAGACAAGTCATCTGTCTACCCTGCTCCAGACAAGTCATCTGTCTACCCTGCCCCAGACAAGTCACCTGTCTACCCGGCTCCAGACAAGTCGTCTGATTGTCCTGCCCCAGACAAGTCGCCTGTCTACCATGCCCCAGACCAGTCGCCTGACTGCCCTGCCCAAGACCAGTCCCCTGACTGCCCTGACCCAGACCAGTCGCCTGTCTACCCTGACACAGACCAGTCGCCCGACTGCCCTTCCCTGCCCCCTTCAATCTCGCCAACCAATACTTCTCAAGTGAGTAAAGGATGCTTCATTGAAGTACCTTTGCTTGGTCGTCAGAGAACTGTCTTTTTCTACGCCAAAGTTATTGACGTTGACAGTAGTGGGGACCTGCTTCTTCACTATCTGAAGCTGAAGCCAGACACTAACAGTTATGTATGGGCAGACAAGGCATGGCTCCCTGCCAGCAGCGAGCACAAAGCTGTTCCAGCACCCAGACTAGCCCCTGGTCGAGGCATTGCATTTGTTTTTGACAAGTGAATGTTTTTCAGCCACATTAACTGACATTTCATACTGACTTTTTTGTACATTCTTAGTATCATTTTTGGATGTTTTTTTTTACTTTGACTTTCAAAAATTTCACTTTGCCCTTAGATTTTTTTTCCTTTCTTTTTATTGCAAGTAAATAATGGATAAATATGTGTTATTAACATATTGTTGTGTGTTCCTTTCTTGGACTTGGATTTTGATTTTGGTTCACTTTCATCAGCTATTTCAAATAATTCTCAGTTGAGTTGCCTTTGGGGTTCCATGCTACATGCTCATCAATATCTATTTGTTCTGATACTATTTTGCACTCTTGTTATTCTCATTACTGTTGGGGGAGTAACACTGGGAAATGTAACCAAAAAGATTAAGAGTTTGAAGGAAAGGAGTTCAAGTTTCTTGTTTAGAGAATTTTTTTCTGATTTGTATTTTTGACTTTGGCCTCAAAATATGTTTTCTTTTAATCCTAATTTTGCATTGAATTAATGAATAAAGCAGTTTATATTTATTAACCTGTTGTTCTGTGTTAGCTTTTTGACTTGAATGTTGACTGTGGTTCATTTTGATCAGATAAATCAAAGTATGCTTTGCCGAGTTGCTTTTTGGGTTCCATGTTACATCGGAGATGGCATTGCATAATCATCAATATCTATTTAGATAAAAGTAATTTGCACCATTTAAATTATCCACACTGTTTGGGGAGTGATACTGGTAAATGTTGATTAGGAAATGTTACAAAATATTAACAGATACTTTTATAGGAAAAACAGAATTGGTGTTGTTTTCTATTACAAAACTCACTTTAAAGTTTTTTTAATTATTTTTTTTTCTTTCAAGTTTTACTTTGGGAGGGTGTTGAGAGTAGTTGTTGCAGCAAAATTGCATAGAACAATGTTAAAAAAAGAGAAAAACTGACTTTAAGAGATGTTTTTAGTGTGATTTTGGTCATTTATGAACTTTGGTCATTTATGAACTTTGTCATAACTGTATGCACAAAGTTATAACTGGATTAGCTTTTTTTTTTACAACATCATGTGAAGAACATTTGTATCTTTCTATTTACATCTCATTTGAACTTTCTGGTGGGCATTTAATTTTTGACACCTATGTCACAGTATGAGACGCAGCTTTAGAGAATGACCCAAAAACAATTGCTCACCTGAGTTAGGAATAATCATTTGGAAAATCACGAGCATGAAAATCTGGCTCTTGATGGAAATGTCTGGTACTTCAAGAGGAAGTAGAATTAATTAGCAGTTGCCAATGAAAAAGTACTTATGAAACCAAAAAGTGCTTTAAATAATAATTATAACTGACTTCTTAAAATTAAAACAGCTAAGTCTAAAAACTCATTAAAATAAACAAATAACATTATTAATCCTTTGTCACTAATTCCTTTCTAAATTTACTAAGACAACATTCCTGATAATTAAAGGGAAGTAATCATGATATTCCATTTGTCAAGAACAAGCACAGTTCTTTCCCTTACACTAGAGACATTTAGTTCTGACAAATCATGGTGACCAGTACTTTGTAAAATGTGAAAGAATGAATAAGAAAGAATACTTTCACAGGTTTACATATTTATTTTCATTCTTGTTTCATCCTCTTTTTGCTTGTTCCGACGCTTGTTCCTTCTCCCAGTATCCGCCGCCGCCCCGTCCCAGCACTCACTGCAACATCCACCCCCGAACTTCGTTCCTCCGCCAGACTAGTCGTATATATATATAGAGATATATATAAAACATCAGACATTGTGAATGAAACAATTGAAAGTCAGCAGAGACTTTTTTCCGAGATTTGTTAAAATGTCTTAGCAGAGAAAGAGAGAGAGAATAAGTATCCCTTCACAGACAGCCTATTGGGAGCATCAGACGACCCTCCTCAAGGGGGACCGAGATGTACAGTACAATGCAAAGTCCCTTTGTGGGGAACGTATCACAAGGAAATCTAGTCCTGAGGAGGACCATTGTTTTTGTACCTAGACCAGACACGTGTTTCGACACTTTTTTTTTGTACATTCGGGATAGACACTACAAAAGTAGAGGTCCCATTTAATCAATAAAACATATAACAATGGCACTATACATCGTCTGTTTGTAAAACTTTACATCGAAATAAAACAAAATGTACACGATAAAACAAATTGGTCTTTGTGTTTTGCGTATGTTCTGTGAGGTGTCAATATACAGTTTTTCACATAAACAAGGAAAACATGTTAAACAAAGTATGTGTGTTTACGTTACAGATAACACGATAACAATGACTAGACAATCAATTCGTACAAGACATTCTTTCTTTCTTTCTTTATTTGGTGTTTAACGTCGTTTTCAACCACGAAGGTTATATCGCGACGGGGAAAGGGGGGAGATGGGATAGAGCCACTTGTCAATTGTTTCTTGTTCACAAAAGCACTAATCAAAAAATTGCTCCAGGGGCTTGCAACGTAGTACAATGTATTACCTTACTGGGAGAATGCAAGTTTCCAGTACAAAGGACTTAACATTTCTTACATACTGCTTGACTAAAATCTTTACAAACACTTAACAAGAAACACTTAACAAGGGTAAAAGGAGAAACAGAATCCGTTAGTCGCCTCTTACGACATGCTGGGGAGCATCGGGTAAATTCTTCCCCCTAACCCATTCTTCCCCCTAACCCGCGGGGGGTCGTACAAGACATGTCACAAGAGTATTCCGTTATACAGTCATCGTGACTGGACACTTTTTGAAATCAAAACATGTTTAAGAGTATTTCTGTTATTTTGACTAGGCATACACACATGAAATTGAACATTATCCTTCAACACATTCACACTTGGCCTCTGGGCATGTACGTCATTCACTCCATCTTTTCACACTGCCTCTCACACTCCGTTCAGCGCACGCCCAGTGACCATCAGTTACTGAGCAGTTACATTAAGGAGGGAAGGTGTTGACCACCCGCCCCCTGCCGTTCAGCCTGCACAGACCAGGCAGGACCCATAGGCGGGTGAACTTGTCGATCGTCAGATGACGATGATCTATCAGAATTCTATTGCTCACACGAGCAGTTTGAGTTAGATACCGTTTATACTGCTGTGCAGTTAGACGTTTGTTGTCAAATCGACACTGGTTCCGGCACATTCATACTGAGTATCTGTACTCGGATAGCAGAACCAGTGCGAGGTCACGGAAGTCAACCGTGGGGCTAACAACCCCAAAACGAAGCATGTCAATGTTTAAATCTAAGTTACACAAATCTTTAAGCATATTCTGGAGCCATTCTTTGGCAAGCTGAGACGGGGGGCAGTAAAACAACAAGTGCTCCACTGTCTCACACTGTGTGCGGCAAGACAAACACAAACGGACAACAGGGCAATTCCATAAATACAGTTTGTATGCGACTGGCAGAACGTCATGTGCTAGCCTGAAACACACATTGAGAGTGACAGGGTCTAGCACTTTGTTCGTCAGATCACGAAACAGAATCTTAAAGGGTAACTGTGGAAAGGTTGTACAACACTTAGGCACAGTATTTCTGGCATTTAACAAAAGTTCATAATACATTTTACAAGTTTGGGTACATGTGAAAACAAAGTGCTGCTTGGACAGCAGCACGGCAGTTTACATAAAACTTGGGCAAATCCTCCAAACAATGCGGCTGGTTATTTGAAAAAACATAGTCGGGAAAACGCCGAAGCACTAGCCCCAAAAAGGTGTGTCCAAAGAACACCCATGGACAATCTTTACTTAAAAAGATTTTCAAAACTTGCGCTAACATGCGGCTTTTTACTTTAGTGCGAATATCTACAACACCGACTCCTCCCTTCTCAGGACTCAGAAACATGGTTTTCCGGTTAACTTGTTCATTGCGTGAAGGCCACAGGAAATCAAAAACACGTCTTTCGATCAACTTAACATAGTGATCTTGGGGGGGGGGGGGGGGGGGTAAAACAGTGGCGACATACCACAGCTTGGACAAAATCATAATATTTACAGTCTTAGCTTTGCCATACATAGACAGGTTACGACTCTTGAACAAGTTTAGGGTTTTCTCTATCTTTAGTAACAGGGGTTGCCATATGTCAACATGCGTGACATTGCCAAATTTAATACCAAAAACAGTCATACTGTCGACCAGAGGGAGGCCGAGAGGAGAGTCCTTACGGTTTCTCCATTGCCCTAAATACATACATTCAGTTTTATGGTTATTCAATTTTGCCCTGGACACCTGTCCGCACTTAGTGAACCAACTCAATACTACACGAGCAGACTGTACCAGCCTGCAGATCCAGAAATAGATACGCGAAAAAGTTAGATCTAATTTTGAAAAGGTTAAACAGGAAAAGCGGTCAACTTTTCACTGCTGTTCAACACAGGACTTGGTAAAGAAGAAGTTTTCTGCAAGACTTGTTCAATTGGATCGCTTTAAAGGCGATGCAACTTTCATGGTGACCACATTATAAAACATCAGAAATTGTGAATGAAACAATTGAAAGTCAGCAGAGACTTTCTTCCGAGATTTGTTAAAATCTCTTAGCAGAGAAAGAGAGAGAAAAAGTATCCCTTCACAGACAGCCTATTGGGAGCATCAGACCCTCCTCAAGGGGGACCGAGATTTACAATGCAAAGTCCCCTTGTGGGGGACGTATCACAAGGAAATCTAGTCCTGAGGAGGACCATTGTTTTTGTACACAGACCAAGAAGGCCTGCGGGCCGAAAATTTGGATTTTAAAAAGATGCGACATTCTGGCTTGGTTTTGGACTTTTTATTGTATTGTATAAATAAGCTTTTTAAGCTTTAAAAAGTTTTCCAGCTTTCATTGTGTGGAGTGGTGCAGAGGAAAAAGCGTTTCTTGAATTCTGTATATATTTTCCAAACATTCACTTCCCACAGCCTGGGAAACACTATACATTTACTCTTGAAAACACCCTTCAAAATACTTTCAATGCGCAAAGGTTACACAGCTTGGAACAGATATGCAGCTTAGAACTGAAGTATGTGCAGCAAAAAGTCACTTTCAGTCATCAGAGATGCCCCTGAAGCCAGTCCCACACTACATGTGCCATCTCCCTTCCAGCGTCCAGAACAAAGGCATGAGAAAAATCACTGTCACACAGCCGTATGTCTGCCCGTGGAAACCTCGCCTTCATGTTGTAGCAATACTCTTTGGGGCACCATTTATCTGCAGCTCCATAATAAAAACTCATGCGGTCCATGTATCTCTTGAGCAGATCTTCCTGCAGCTCCCCCACATCTGCCATTTCTATCTTTGCCATGAATGTGCAGTGGTTGACACAGGTGGGATTGAATAAATTCAGGCTAGCTTGTACTGCACATTCAGGCACTGCAGCAACTGAAAAGTGAGCACCCACCAGCCTTCTGTGAAGCTTTGGGCCCAAGTAGGACATCATCTTTACCATTCCAACAAGTATCCAGCGAAAATAGTTTAAAGCAGGTGTGAAAATTCTACCATTTGGTGTCTTTGCCATCTGCTCAATGGTAGGGAAGAGCATAAAACATCGAAGAATGTGATATTGGGAGATGTGAGGAAGAATGTTCAATATCATGTAGCATCCAATTGAGTGGCCAATCAGTACGAGTTTGACATCAGGTGGGATGTTGTCCTCAATAAAGTTGATCTTGTGACATATCTGCCCTTCCAAAGAATACCTGTCTCCTGGATGCCTCACTGAAAACAAAAATAAAGAAGAGATTCAATCATTGAAAGTCTTTGGTTTTCACAGCTGATTTTTATCATGCACACCTACACAGGGTTGCCTGAAATCAAACAAGACACGAATTCAACACTGATCTGATGACAGAGAACACAAAGTGGACACTGATCTGATGACAGAGAACACAAAGTGAACACTGATCTGATGACAGAGAACACAAAGTGAACACTGATCTGATGACAGAGAACACAAAGTGAACACTGATCTGATGACAGAGAACACAAAGTGAACACTGATCTGATGACAGAGAACACAAAGTGAACACTGATCTGATGACAGAGAACACAAAGTGAACACTGATCTGATGACAGAGAACACAATGTGAACACTGATCTGATGACAGAGAACACAAAGTGGACACTGATCTGATGACAGAGAACACAAAGTGAACACTGATCTGATGACAGAGAACACAAAGTGAACACTGATCTGATGACAGAGAACACAAAGTGAACACTGATTTGATAACAGAGAACACAAAGTAAATCCTGATTTGATAACAGAGAACACAAAGTGAACACTGATCTGATGACAGAGAACACAAAGTGAACACTGATCTGACGACAGAGAACACAAAGTGGACACTGATCTGATGACAGAAAACACAAAGTGGACACTGATCTCATGACACAGAACACAAAGTGAACACTAATCTGATGACAGAGAACACAAAGTGGACACTGATCTGATGACAGAGAACACAAAGTGAACACTGATCTGATGACAGAGAACACAAAGTGAACACTGATCTGATGACAGAGAACACAAAGTGAACACTGATCTGATAACACAGAACACAAAGTGAACACTAATCTGATGACAGAGAACACAAAGTGAACACTGATCTGACGACAGAGAACACAAAGTGAACACTGATCTGATGACAGAGAACACAATGTGAACACTGATCCGATGACAGAGAACACAAAGTGAACACTGATCTGATGACAGAGAACACAATGTGAACACTGATTTGATAACACAGAACACAAAGTGAACACTGATTTGATAACAGAGAACACAAAGTGAACACTGATTTGATAACTGAACACAAATTGAACACTTCTGACGACAGAGAACACAAAGTGAACACTGATTTGATAACAGAGAACACAAAGTGGACACTGATTTGATAACAGAGAACACAAAGTGGACACTGATCTGATAACAGAGAACACAAAGTGAACACTGATTTGATAACTGAACACAAATTGAACACTTCTGACGACAGAGAACACAAAGTGAACACTGATTTGATAACAGAGAACACAAAGTGGACACTGATTTGATAACAGAGAACACAAAGTGGACACTGATCTGATGACAGAAAACACAAAGTGGACACTGATTTGATAACAGAAGAACACAAAGTGAACACTGATTTGATAACTGAACACAAAGTGAACACTTCTGACGACAGAGAACACAAAGTGAACACTGATTTGATAACAGAGGACACAAAGTGGACACTGATCTGATGACAGAGAACACAAAGTGGACACTGATATGATGACAGAGAACACAAAGTGAACACTGATCTGATGACACAGAACACAAAGTGGACACTGATCTGATGACAGAGAACACAAAGTGAACACTAATCTGATGACAGAGAACACAAAGTGGACACTGATCTGATGACAGAGAACACAAAGTGAACACTGATTTGAGGACAGAGAACACAAAGTGAACACTGATCTGATGACAGAGAACACAAAGTGAACACTGATTTGATAACAGAGAACACAAAGTGAACACTGATTTGATAACAGAGAACACGAAGTGAACACTGATTTAATAACAGAACACAAAGTGAACACTGATCTGACGACAGAGAACACAAAGTGAACACTGATTTGATAACAGAGAACACAAAGTGGACACTGATCTGATGACAGAGAACACAAAGTGGACACTGATCTGATAACAGAGAACACAAAGTGGACACTGATCTGATGACAGAGAACACAAAGTGGACACTGATCTGATGACAGAGAACACAAAGTGAACACTGATCTGACGACAGAGAACACAAAGTGGACACTGATCTGATGACAGAGAACACAAAGTGAACACTGATCTGATGACAGAGAACACAAAGTGAACACTGATCTGATGACAAAGAACACAAAGTGGACACTGATCTGATGACAGAGAACACAAAGTGAACACTGATCTGACGACAGAGAACACAAAGTGGACACTGATCTGATGACAGAGAACACAAAGTGAACACTGATCTGATGACAGAGAACACAAAGTGAACACTGATCTGATGACAGAGAACACAAAATGAACACTGATCTGATGACAGAGAACACAAAGTGAGCACTGATCTGATGACAGAGAACACAAAGTGAACACTGATCTGATGACAGAGAACACAAAGTGAACACTGATCTGATGACAGAGAACACAAAGTGAACACTGATCTGATGACAGAGAACACAAAGTGGACACTGATCCGATGACACAGAACACAAAGTGGACACTGATCTCATAACAGAGAACACAAAGTGAACACTGATCTCATGACAGAGAACGCAAAGTGAACACTGATGTTGTGAAAAAACACGAAGTGGACAGGTATATTGAGCAAGGTGGTTGACTCACGGATATCAGTCCAGCCCAGAGGGGGATGCCCTGGTCCAGTGACATGACCAGCATGACCCACACACCACACAGGAAATCTCTCCCCACTCCTCTCCCACAGGGTGTGCATGAACTGCTGGTAGTACTCTGGTATCCCAGGGTTACCTGCCAACACATACACATCATTAATCATTTCATGCCATATTTTGTTCAAAATTGAGTGTTGCATGGGTGTGTCATTGCATGTGAGGTCATTGTGTGTGTGTGTGTGTGGTCGTGCTTTTGCACAATATAACCTGTTGGATTCACTTTGCTGAATTGGGCTACTGCCATATTGCCACCAACTTTGCAACATTGGTTTGTCAGTATATCTCATCTCACGGTTGGGAGAAAAATGAGTATGACTTATACTCTTTATATAGGGGAGGTGGAGTCCATCTTCTAAGGGCGTTCCACTGTCAATAATTATCCTTAGATACAACTGGCACTGGCAGCTGTCCGTTTAAAAAAAATACCATGTTTCATTTACTTTTCTACAAGGAGTCATATTCTGCAAATTTATTACGCATTAATTTTGGTCTGGCACCAGGCAGGAATGAGTCGCCCTCGACCAGGCTCACATCAGGTCTGACACGTGACTGAAATACGTCAAAAGCCTTCATGGAAGTCTATCAGTCTGTGCGAGAAGGAGAATTCTGTCTGTTTTGGGTACTTTACATCAAGACATTGCGTTTGAATATGTAAGAAAATTGTAAAAGATGGTAAAGCAGTCCCTGCAATGTACGGCCCCCGGCGTGAGCGGACACCTGACATGTACGGACACATTTGCCCGGCACGGAGTGTTTTCCTTCTATATTTGCCCCCCCCTTAAACGGACACCTGCAAAACGTGGACACGGACACTCATTTTCGGTCCCAACAGCAGGTCATACCTCCAATGTACGGACAGACCATCGTCACATTTTCACCACAACAAAATCGATAACAGAGCAGTCCGGCTCTTGGTGCAAACATCACAGCCGCAATGGCGTGACGACAGTCACTGGTAACTTGAGTGCACCTGTACCCATCAGGAGGGGGGGGGGGGGGGGGTAGTTTTGGTCAGGAGTGGAGTACATGCGAAGATGCCAACATGAAACTGCACTGTGCTCTTTATTCTTGTCTGTTGGACGTAAACAACAGAAACCACAGTCGATGAAGGTCCTGAGCGAAAGAGAGTGAAAAACCGACCACAGTTCTCAGCATCGTGTGTCTGTGTGTAACCTCTTTCATTGACAAGATACTCTTGTTTCCCCTCAGCCTTGACCAGTGAGTCGGTTGCCTAATCTGTGAACCCTTCAGTTGTCTTGCTGTGTCAAAAGTTACGACACAGTCAACTGGTTTTGCTCTGAGTGAACAGTTGGAGCTGACCTCTCTGGCCACAGCCCAACAGTACATGGCTGGAGGGAGTGAGAGAGAGAGGGAGCCGGGGGGGGGGGGGGGGGGTGGAGGGTTAGCTGGCTAAACTCTGTGGGGTGTCCGGTGTCACTGCATGTCAGCAGGAAGAGCATTGGAGAGAAATAGAGAGGTGTACTCTTCCACACAAAAGCATCAGTTGTCATGGCTTGGGGTAGGCATTAGTGAGGGAGAGTGGGAGCTGTGTTATGTACAATGTATTTCCGACTGAAGAGTGAAAAGTCACTGCCATGCCACATGATCGGCATGCAGTCAATAAAGCCAGACAAGATGAAAATAAATTACATGATTATGACATGCAGCTCTATCTGCTGCTATTTATTCAAACTGGGTTTCAAGCTTATTCTTGCAAAGCATCTGCACACGCTCCTCTGTGCTGTGTTTGTGTGGCTGCTTTCGTATGTCAGTGCATGGTGAGTGTGTTCACTGCCTTGAGGATTTATTTTATCTCTTCTTTTCAACACTTTTCATACAAATCATTTTTACAGAACGTTTAAAGAAGTATTAGGAGTTCATTGTTTAGTAGCCACAAGAAGTGATTAGCATAGACTCAATCCTGTTGTTTGTGTGTGTCTGTGTGAGTGTATGGGGGAGGGGGTGGTGTGGTCACCCCTCCCGTGACCGGACACCTGCAATGTACGGACAGTTTTGCTATGGCCCAAGGGTGTCCGTTCATGAGAGGGACTGCTGTATGTGGGTCCATTTTGGCATCTGCACACAGCCTTCAGACCCAGAACATAATCACGAGAAATGTTAATTACAATTTGGCGGGAGATGCGAGCTGACAAACCGCATATAAACTTGGCCAACAAATTATTGCAACAACTTTCGCACGCTAACAAAAGCGGTAAAACGCAATCCATTTTAGTTAAACTTTATATGCTGGAAAAGGTAATTATGTCCACCGTTCATATCATTTGTCCAATCGGTGGTAATGTGTATAGGCATCCCGTTACAGCCTGTCAAACAAGGTCACCCCTAAAATCGACCTGACAAAAACTATACCGGTAGCCCCGTGTTTTAAAATCTGCAAAAAACTTCTGACTACCGTTAGAAAGGCCATTCAATTTCCATTTCAGAGCATTGTTTGATGCACCTTACTTCTTTGTGTAGCCTTTTGACAAAGGCGGTAGGGGTCAACCGTTTCAGAGGCCAAAAAAGGCACGTTTTGCGGCCATTTTTGAGGGGGTCCTCCACTCAAAGAGCCATATCTGCTCAAGTTCTCAATAAATTGCTTTAGAAATTTCAGAAGTTATGACCAAAAGGCTGATCTAAATCTGTGTTGATTTTGGTGTACGTGTATACTAAGCGTGTCTTATAACACAACGTTTCCAAAAGACCTAAACAAATATTCGTATTAATTCAGGGTTTAAGGACAAAAAATCGTGACATTGCATGCTAAGAAAAAAATGGTTCAGGCAATTGTCGACAAAGTTTCAGGCAGATCTGAGTGCTGGTTTACATTTGCTGGAGATGGGAATGCACAAGAAAAATTATCGATCATCGTCTTTGGTACTGTATACAGTCTCCGAAGAGTTTTACAGCCGTTGGCCTGTACTGACTTGGCTGAGGTTATTTTTAGCCAGAGCGCTGTGCTGATTTGATGGTTATTCCAGCGTCGCGGACGACGCTGGTATCTGTGGTTGGGAAGAACGTGCCTGTGGAGAATTAGTCTCCAAGCCAAAGCGCGCTGACTCTCCAAGCCAAAACAATTTCAAAGCTGAAAAAAAATGTACAATTTACGCGAAACGATTAAACACAGCTTTCGGGTGTTTTTTTTAATCTAAGATGTACATACATATACCACTCCGACCATAAGGAAAAGAAAAAAAGCCCACACAAAAAAAAAGACCGAGAGGAGCCGAGTCAATCCGAGACCAACCGAGAGGACGTGTTTCGCGCCGTTTCGATGTCGTTTGTTCAGATGCGGCCGGTTGGATCAGTTG